>NC_134296.1:7355526-7662006 GCF_949628215.1 Phalacrocorax aristotelis
TGTCCTAGCTTTTTGATCAGAGTAAAATTAAGCTACGCTTCAGCAGAGCTTGATCTAGATCCCCTTGCGCTTAACAAGAGGCCTCCCTTTGACTTTGACCGTGATGGGGTTTGGAATGAACCCATCCAGTTGCAATTGTTCTACTCCTATATTGACATATGCAGCCACCGCAGGATTAATTGCTGAGCGACTATTTTTGTCCTGATGGTGCCACGAGGTACTAATGGCCACATGGCATATTTATAACAGCTGCAGTGCCAAATATCTCGAATATTGGATTTCAGTTAGTACTAATTGGGCATTTTAAACCCAAAACTTCTTTTCCCCAGACTGAAATGAGAGAGCTCAACTTTTCCATTAATTTGTTTAGTAAAAGGCAACTTGTCACCTAAAAAATTTCTTCTACAGAAAGTGCATTTTAAGCAATTCATCAATAATCTCATTAGAGCAGCAAGAAGATAGAAGAGTTAGGTAATGATTAACATTCAGAGGGTCTAACGGGATGTTTGAGCCTGTAATAAACAATGGGAGGCTGCAAATTCAGTAGACTTTTAATGTGGCCTCTAGTAAATCATTTCAGCTTTCTGTACCTCAGTTCTCCATTTAGGAAATGGCACCTGGTTACTTGCTTGGCTAAGTAGGTGCCGGGTTCTTCGGAGCAGGAGCTGCCCCACATTCTGAATATACCCGGCACCCAGCAGTGCCCCGAAGTGCTCCTGCGTTACGAAGATTAGTAATGCAAGGCCAGTGGTACAGCAGTCGGGAGCAAACACAGCCTGTTTTGGCTCCAGGCTTGTCCAGAGATAAATGCTGAGCATCGCCTAGGTTAGATGCGGAACATGCCTAGAGAGAAACACCATGTCTGTTTATTTAGCCAGGAATCTGGTTAGATAGCAACAGATGGGGCCAGTTTTCAGTGGCTGAATTCATTGCTCTGCTCGCTGGCTGTGCTGGGTGAGGTACGCCGGCCGCCAGGCGAGCGCTGCCCCTGCCGGGGAGGGGCTGCCCTTGCTGCTGCGGTCCGTCAGGGCTCTGGAGCCTCTGCACATGTAGCCCGTGTTTCCAATGGCACAGCTTTGGTTTGTCCCCTTTTCGTCTCCCGGTGTCCCTCCAAAGCCCTGTTTCCTACCAAGGAAACACCGAGGTGCCTGCCCGCTGAGCAAATAATGTAAAGTTCAAATAAAGCCTTAAACAGACAAACCGGGGGAAAAAAACAAATTAGGAAATGACTTCTGAGTGGTCACTCTTAGGCTGGAAAAGACTGAATGCAGAATTTTGACACTTCGTTTATTTGTGCTGTGACTTCCAAGTTCTTTGGACATAAAAGGGGTCATATGTCACTCACCCTAATTAGCAGCTATTAGCCTTGACAGCATAAAGTGCTGCTGTTTTCCTCTCTGTCACTACACAAAATGTTGTCAAATAGAGGTCACTCCTTCCGAGTCCTGGTTCTAGCGGTAGAGGTGTCTGGACAGTGCTTAGCTCCTCCAGCTGGAGACAGCAATAAATAAGGTGCTGAACAGCTCATCAAATGACTCACTAAAAATAGACTCTCAGCAGCATCTCTGATGATCCTCTCTCTCTCTGCAACGTTCGCAGCCCTACAAATAGGGATTGTAGTCAAAAAGCTGGAAGATTCTGCGGTGTAGGGACATCGGAAGGTGCTGCAGCAATAACAACTCTGTAGGGGCAGTGAAATGGCTTTTCAGAGGATGCTTTTCCAGCAGCCCTTTTATGCGCCAGCTCGTCAGCAGGATAAGGCGTGCCCCTGGGGAGGGCTTTGTGGTCCGTAACTGACCATTGGTGTGTAGCTATTGGTCTCCGTGGGGTTTTCTAGATGCAGAGGGGATGACTGCAACTGGAAATTGATAAACCTGTATCCCAACACCTTCTTAGCAGTAAAAGCCCTGCCGTTGGACAGGGGGTCGGGTCCAGCGCCCCTGCTCTTCGCCAGAGCTGGCTCAAGGGAGGGCAGTCAGGCCCCCGAGAGCGGCACGCTCCGGGAGCCCCGGCGATGCGGTTAAGGTCGCGGGGACAGCTGGCTCCTGGATCTAACGGTCAGAAGAGGACTCTGTTTTTTCTGGTCGCTATGTTTAAGTGGTCAAGGGACATTTCCTGCCGAGTGGTGCAAAACCTTGTGGTTTTCGCACACAGCTTATGAAAGCTGTTATATCTCACGGAGGATGGGAACAGAAACAATGCTGCTTCAAATGATTTAGTATTTCTGCCTCAGACTGGCGTTAACGGCTCTTTGAGAGCTTCTTTATCTCTCTAACCTTTTGCCCGGCACAGTAGAGTCAAAAGAAGATTTCACTCCAGCCTGTAAGCTTTTGCTTTTAGGACAATAAGGACAGAATAATAACATTATGTATCATACAATAGAATATGATTTTGAAAGCCTTTTGCATGAAAGAGATAGAATAAAGCATGGAATTAGCATGTAGCTTTCCAGGTGCAAGAGATGATTTTTTATACCGTAAGTAAATCGCTACACAATGTTTTGATTTGCACAAAGGAGGAAAAAAATGCCTAGAGTTCAGCTAGAATGTTTCAGTTGCATTGCAAGGCCGCGTACGTTGCATTTGACAGCTCAGAGGCTCTCATGTCCCTCCGCTTAATAGGTACAAGTCCAATGTAATCATGCTAATGCCGCTTTGAATCTCCAGTGAAATAATGATCGTGTCACTTCCAATGATACAACAAAAACAAAAGCAAATATTACTCATTCCTTTCCTGGTTTTGCACATGACAAATGAACGGGGAATTAACAGCTATGGTATGGGGGCTGGGGATGGTCAGATCTTTTCTTATGGGTTTAATTCACTCCTGTGCCACGTTAGCTGTTTGATCTGCCTTGCTGGAGTTACCCCAGCAAGCCCCACAGCCCTCCGGAGCACAGCTAGCTGCCCCTCCAGTGTGCCATTTTCCTGCCCGCCTGGGTTTTATCCTGGCACGCACTCGTACCTGCAGGCATGCAAAGATGCTGTCGCCTCGTTCAGCCGAGGCACGCAAACTTTCACGGGTGATGTCTTAAATTCCTCTGTTCTGGGAAGGTGGGAGGAGGGTCCTGGAGCTCCTGGGGCGGCGATGCCGTCTGATGGATTGAGTGCAGACCTGCGGCGCGGACCCAGTGATGGAGCGCTGCCCTGCTCTGAACGCTGACTGTCCTGGCCTTGTTTTATGGCCTCAGGAAAGACAGGTCTACTTGCTATGTGATTTTTTTTTTTTTTTTTTTTTTCCATGTCCATAAGGGAGATCAAAATATTTTCAGAGCTGTCCTGGACAACTCTTGTGAGGATTAATTAGTTAATGCTGGCATGATATTTTGAAAATACAGGAGAGGTTTTTTGGAAGTGTTTTGCAGACACAGACTCGGTAATCCGTGTCCGTAAGGACAGGCTGGTATGTTAATGCCAGCTTTTTAAATATACTAATCCTGGAAGGAACGGGATGCGCTGATGAACGCCCGAGGAGGCTTGTGGTGCCTCCTGAAAGAGCGTGCTGTAAACAGAGCCATAATGGCTTTGAAGCAAGAGAATCTATAAACAGGCTGTCAGCTGACAGACTTGAACAGCAAATCAGCTGTGTCCGGGGACGTACAGAGCCTATTTCACGCTAGGATTCTTCTACATTAAATATACTTCTTTTCTGCCTCGTTTTGACCCGGACAGCTCCCCAGTTGGGGATTCAACTTCTGCAGTATCTGGCTTGGTTTTACGCTGCTGTTTTCTTTTCCCTTGGCATACTTTATTTGTTAAGGTTTTCATGGATGCTCCCATCCTCCCTAGACGTTCTGCCGGAATGACATCCGCCAGCCAAGCTGCGAGGGCTGAGTGCTGCAGATGCATATCGGTGCTAGCGGCAGAAGCTTATCTTCCGTACTCGGATTTGTTTTGATTTTTTTGTAAAGCTGTGCTCAACAGTTACTTAGTAGGGGTTTTCCAGGTTATGTTGCCTTTTGATTTTGTTCTGGTTTATAAATTTATATTTGTTACTGTTACGTAATAAAAAGACTGAGAGGCCTTTCTGAAATCCTGAAGAAAGGTCTGATGCTGTTAGGCCCTTTTCTTGCACTAACAGAAGTGAACGTGCAATGAAATAGAAGGTAGGACGTTTAAAACTGTCAGGGATGTCTGTGCGGTGCGAGACGTTACCTCATTGGAACTCACAGTTTCAAGATACTCTGGGGAATTTGCCAGAGATTCACGAAAGGACTCGTCAGCTGTCTTTTTTATTAATACCAAGACTGCGTAGTTACATCACCCGGGATGAAAAAGGATCACGGAGGAGACGCAAGTCCTGTTGCTTCTCCAGCAGTGAGAATTAGAAAGAGAGGCAGGTTATTGCCCAGTGACTTGCTGGGGGGCACCTGCACTTCTGGGTAGCCGTACTAACCCTCACCGAAGCCAGGTGAAGGGATTAGGTGGACTTGGGGTCACTCGTAGCCTGCTCGTTCCCGTGCTTGTCCAAGAAAGGTGACCTGGCTGAAGGTCTCTGAGAGCAACCGGCAGCATAAATATTCCTTATAGCAACAGCAGGCACTGCCCGAAGAAACAGGAATGTTTATGCAGACACAGGAATAAACTGAGTAGGTTATTTAATACACTGAGGGTTGAGAATACTTAATATATGCACGCACCGGTTCCATTTATTCTTCCTGGCTTGGATCAACTTCTCAGCCTGTAGGCAGTTAAAACAGATGGTCTGAATTTGGGTAACACTCAGACCTTGAGTTGAAGCTAAAAATGGAATTTTATTGGCAAGGAAAGTAGGTCAGAAAGCTAAAGCCCCTAGTCCTAAAATGATGAAAGGCCTCTAATCAAGTGTTCTCTGTTACCATTCATTAAAAGGAGCAGGGGAAGAAATATTAGAGACCTTTGGAAAAGGTATTACAGCGGGAGTGCGAGCGCCCTCCCTCCTGCAAGGGGACCCGTGCGTTTGCAAACCCGGTTTGGTGTGAGAGACGGGGCGACCACGGATGTCGCTTCCCGAGGTCCTGCGGGCTGGACGGGAGCCACGGCGGGATGGGAACGGTTTTCCTCGCGGGGACGTGAGCAGCTTTATCTTCTGCTTCAGTGAGAGGAGCGCCTCTTTGCATATCCTCTATTAATACCTTTCACGCTAATAATCCTTTCCACGCTAATGCTGTCATCCACCTGACTCAGGTTCTGTAATTTTATCACCTCTGCAAATTGTGACTTGTGCCATATCTGAGACTTTCAGTCAGTGATTTCTTTGCTCTTCGTCGTTTTCAAATGTGTGCCAACTGCTAGAAACCTTTCTTTGTTGTAGCCGACAGGGATTACTCAAAGCAAACGGGGAGCCTGTACCAGTTTGCACAGTGGGAGTGGTCCCGGTTCGGCACATTGTTGCAGCCATTGCTTAATATTAAGCACATCCTTAATTCCTGGTCACTGAAAAGACGATAACGTGCTTGTTCCAATGTTTTTTTGAAATGGTGCCAAGATGAACGTCCTTTGCCTTCGGCGCACCCAAGCTCATACGCTGCCGTTGCCCTTCTCCCTTTCCCCTCAAACTACGGCCGGACATCCCGTTCCTCTGAGCGGAGGGCTGCTTGATTTCCGCTCTGCCGGCAGACGCGTCTGTAGGGATGGTATCGGAGACCTCCTGTTTGCTCTCCCTTAATGGCAGATGTGGGCCGTCTGCCTTGATCCTTGGCTGCCACTGCCACAGCAGCAGGTAACAAAAGTAGGGGCTGAAATCTGGAACGTCCCCTTGGACTGTGTAACTCGGGAATGATGAGCAGGGTAACTGTCTACCGCTTGGCAGAAATAGCGGTTTGCTATGTCATACCCATCTCCCTAAAGAAAAATAGATGTTTTCTCTTTTAATGGTATCTCAGGTTCTTCATGACCGTATAATAAAGCATTAATTAGTTTTTCACCAAAAAAAGGAAAACTTAAACTGTTGATTTAACAGTTATTCAGAGAAAAAGAAGAATTTACTTCAATGTAGAATCAATACAAGAAAAGCTGAATTTCTCTTTGCAGAAAATACCTCCAGTCTGAACCTCCACACCTTGCTGTCTTTTATTCCTAATGTTTATTCATTCTGCTTTTCAGAGGAAGTTTTATTCCTTTTAGTTCTTGCGAAGCCGATATATCTAGCAAACAGTGATCTCCGTTTTCTTTTGCTTCGTGCATCACCAAGCAGCGATGTTGTCATCTAAGTTTTTGATCCTCAAATCTCAGTTTCAGTAGCGACAGATGTAGCAGAAAAAGCTTTCTTAGGTTTTTTTTTTTTCTTTTTTGTTTTTGTTAGCCTGCTGAACCTAACAGCATTTTTTGTCAGACAGATCTTCCTGCAATTGACAGAGTTACTTTGGGTTTGAAATTTATTGAGAAGACTTAGCAGGAATCACCGCAGATGTCATCTGGGCTGTTATTTTCCCTGAGCAGAAGACGACTGTGAAGAGGAAACGTTTTAATGGACTCCAGGACCAGGGGGTGGTGGTGGTGGTAATTTCATGCTTTTCTGAAGTTCTCCACACTAGAGAATTTCAAGTGAAGAGCAGCTGCTGCATTTTGATGCACCTCAGACCCTCCGGCGATACCCATCACGCACTGGAGGTCTGTGAGTGTGGCAGGGCAAGTTGCAGAATAATAGAGTCCAGCCAGAAAAAAGTCAGAATCTGTTTCCTACGCGTGTGTTTGGGAAATTGCAAAGGTCCTCGGTTCCCTGAACCAGGAAAGTGTTTGTTGTTTTTTTTCCCTCTTCTCTATTCTAAGCTGCAAATTCATGGGCTGACGGTGATGGCAGCGTCAGGGCCCTGTGTGGGGGTCTCGAGCCCAGACACCTGCCCTGCTCGAAGCGACCCTCTTGTCAGCAGCACAGAAAAACGCACATACGTGTGCAACAAGTTACCGTTTTGCCCTTCAACTCACCGTTATCAGTTGAGGAAAAGCTCGCTGCTTTACCATAACAGTGGGGATTTATTGTCATACACAAACAAAATAATCCATTTCTTCCTTTCTTTCCTGACAAAAAGCCCACCCCTTGCTGGGTATGCCTTTTGTGGGGCTTTTCCCCCGTGAAGGTGAAAGTATGATGTTATTTTCAAGGACTGCTGGTTCCTTGAGCTTTGAAGCTTTTCACCCTGACCTTGACGGCAAGTTCTTCCTCGGTCAGTATTTGATTGACTTTAAATTCTAATGTGGGCACTCAGACTCAAGCCCGTTGGTAAGAGCCAGCCCTGGCGGTGGTGCGGGGCAGTCGCCACCCGCGGGTTCTTTGGCCCCTGCGCCGCACCGCTGCGGCACGCGAACCGCCTGCGATGAGGCACCGCGCTCTCATCTTCTCGTTTGTTTATTTACTTTATCCCGGCTAGCCTCCGCCGTCGGGCTGCTCCCTGCGTGGGGGCGCGGGGCGGTCTGCCGCCTCGGTTCCGATGCTCAGGGGTGTCTCGCCTAACAGCTCGTGGTTATAACGCGCTTCGAGAAGTTGCTGCACACGCAGTTGCTAATTGGCTTATGATTTAGCATTGTTATAACTTTACTGGTATATCAGTCATCGCAATTTGTCCGTAAGCGCGCAGCGGCGTGCTCTGTGCAATACAGAGACGCACCGACTGAAATAAGGCCAGTTAACGTGGAACGGCTGTTTTGCAGCCACCTACTCGCCACCGAGCGAGCCTTTCATCTTGGGCTTTCTCTTTGTCACCCAAAGTGTTTTCTACAGCTATCAAGCACCAGCAATGGTCAGGAAATATTAGGAAAAAGTCCCGAGTAGTTTTGTCCATCTGACCATCATCTAATAGAGGCGCCTGGCGTGTTAGCAACCGAGTCCTGCTCTTCTCAATAACACGCTTTTTAAGAAGTGTTTGTTTTAATAGAAAGTAAAACATCCCTGATTAAGGCATTATTTATTTCTGGTTGCATACACTAAAGGCCTTTTAAATTACTTCATCACTAATCCAAGAAGAATCCTCATATTACTTGGAGTGAGAACCTTATACAATTACCTGATACTATAATCTTTTTTTTTCTTTTTTTTTAGACCCTTAAAGCTCCCTGTAAAAGAAATCTTTTCAGAAAACATGCAGGCTGGAGAGGGCAGTCAGTGCATTGGGCAATTAGACTTTTCACCTAATAGCAGGGTTGAAGGCTCCCTGCCCTGTCTTAAATTCTTAACTGTGGTGTCAGCTTAAAGGAAATGCTGGGTTTTTGCTTTCATTTTATCCTCACTTTTTCTTTTCTGTCTTTTTAAGCAGCTTGAGCGTCCATGCTGAGCCATGTCACATTCAAAATGATACACATACTGTGCATTTTAATGAGCTGCTAACACTGATTATACAAAAAGCAATCTCAGAAATATTTACTGAGTCAAAAAAAAAAAAAAGCCTATGGGGAATTAATTAGCTTTTTAAGAACTGGCTTTTTGAAAGCCTCAGATTCGGGAAAAGTTGAACTTGGAATTGGAAGCAGTTTCAAAGGAGTTGAAGTGAGCAGAAGAAAAAGGAGTAAGTTGTAATGGACTGTTACACATCCCAGGCATCTCTGTACTGGTCAGAAGGAGCACTGGAAGCTGTCTGTGTAACCGCTTTCCGAGAGAGGAGCGCCGCGCAGTGCCTGGATCGTCTGTGAAGTTTCTGCAGCCTTTCTGCAGGGACGAGCAGGGAGGGGCAGGATCACTGGGGCCCTGGCCAGTTCCCTCCGTCACGTTCAGGGCAACAGATTTAGCAAACGGCCAGCTCTGGAGATACGGCTAACTCACCGAGCCGCAGGGGGGCGAGTTCGGAAGGGTCCTCTGGAGACCACCCGCTCAGAGCGGGGTCACCCAGAGCAGGTTGCTCAGGGCTGTGGCCGTTGGGTTTTCGATGGCTCCAAGGTTGGGGCTCCATGATCTCTGTGGCGAGCTGTTCCAGTGCTCAGCCACCCTGGCAGCAAAAGCAAATGGGGAATGCTCTCGATCTGGAGGCAGTTCTCCTTGTGCAGTGTTTTTTTTGCTGCAGCTTTCGCATGCCTCCACGTGCGCTTTAGTACCGGGTGCCGTAACACGCAGATGCGCAACTAACCTCCTTCTCACAGGTCCTACAGAATGGCTTTGTGACGGGTTTGATTGGAAGAGTAAAGCTGTTTTAATTTGATCATCTCCTTAGAAGCGTGATTCCTTTAATTATATTTAAGCACCTAAGCTCCTCTTTAAATAATAGTTTGAAATAGTCTATATTTAAGAATAGCGATAATTCTGTAAATTTGCGCAGAATTACCTTTCCTGATCAAAAGTTCTGTTTCAACAGTCTAGCAATTATGATCAAATAGCGAAGCGCATAAAGTACGTCAGGTTTATGGGAATGAGAGAGGCGGCACAAGTGAAGGGTTTATCTCATGTCTAAAGATAATGTGAGCTGTACACTTCTCTCTACATCCCGTTACGCCTATCCATAAAATACAGACCACAATAAACACAATTTCACAAACATGTTTTTTTAAATAGTGATGTGGGAAACTCACTTCATTCGAGGCAATGGAGAGCTGCATACAAATTAGTTAGTTTTAGACCTCTCTGATTAATGCCTCCTTTTCCTGCAGATGTGAAATGCTACCCAGGGGCTGGATATTACCTAAAGACACACTGCTGTCCCTTCCAAGGGACCGTGATCTAATAATGCGGCATTGTCGTCCGACAGTGACATATGACAGGAATTAAGAATTCACTTGGATCAGGCGTGCATTGTAAATGAAAGACATATTTCAGTGATAGGAAGAATTACATGAGCATGGAAGTGATCAGGTTGCAGAGAGTACTTATAAGCTCTGCAGAAACTCTTCCAGTGCAGGCTACTCAAGTCCTGGAAACAAAAGGAACAAACCCTTGCAATAACGGGTTGAAAGGCAACCCGGAAATTCGGATGCGGACCTGGGCCTTGAAGGATGGCTCGGTGTGTACAGGATATTACTGAGATCAGAAAGATTTGAAGGGAGTTTTCTTTATTGCCCTTCAGTAAAGCCACAAATAATATTGCAAGTGTTGTAAAACCGTGCCGCGGGGCGGGAAGGCGGCGCGGGTTCCCGGACCTCTTCTAGAGCGCGTGAGATGCGATGCTGAGGAACCGGGAAGAGCGTATTTGTAGCGCAGGCTGCCTCACCCTTTACTTCTAAGCAAAGCAGAATCCGGGTGAACTGAAGACTTGTAGACGTGTATTTCAACACTTTCAAGTGCAGCAAGCACGTAGTGCTTGGGTATGTCCTTCCAGCCTTGCACTGCCTGACTTGTGGTGGCTGTGTTCTCACCACGGGCTCGCCGGACTCGCCAGCAAGATTAGAATTGACGCAGGGTTAGATTTACAGAGTTAATTGCGCGTGTAAGAGGGATCGCTGAAGCACTGGTGCTGGCCTAATCCTATTTGCATCTTCACACACCTAAATAATTTTGTAAATCTGGCCATAGACTCATTAGATGACTCTGAAATCCACTCTGAGTTTAGATCGCGTCAGGCAAGCTAGCCGCTAGGAACGGGTTGACGCTGCGGCAGAGGCACGGTCTGAACGTTATATACCATGAAAAATCAGGAGAGCGTATCCAGAACCTGTGCCTAGCTCTGCTAACCAAAGCTGGGTGGTTTCCTCCGCAACGCAGAGGGCTGCTGTTTGGCGTGGGCATGCTTTGTTCTACCTTGGTTTAGATACTTAATGATTTCTCCTCCGCCCCCCCCTCCCCGGTCCTTTTTATTGGTCTTGTTTAAATAAGCGTTAATGCCTCGTCTTTGAGCAGGTGCAAACCGGTACTCCAGAAAGACTGCATTATGGTTGCAGAGCCATTATCGTACCCCTGTCAATCACAGTCTCATTTGCTCCTGGAATGTAAAGAGCACCTGTGGCTAGTTAGCTATAGACTTTATTACAAGCTAGATGACTTCAGCATTCCTTGCTCGTAACTGTGTTCCTTCTGCTTTCATTTCTATGAATAAATTTTGATTTTTTGGAAGCCTTGAAATAACTTTTTTCCTCTTATTTCATGGCTCTGTATAGCAGAAAAGAAAAAATAAATAATAAAACCCCAGGAAGTGCAGGTGCCCCTCTGTGAACCTACTTAGTGCAGGACACAAAAGGTTGTCGGAGAAGACAGTGAAAACAAATAGCTTTTTCTTACGCTAGCTACTGTTTTATCTTCTTTTCTATCTTTTATCTTCTTTTAATAGTGTCTTATGAAAAAAAAGGTGAGCTTTAAACACCACTCTACAATACAGAGTTTATTCTAAGTGTATGATGGACAAATCAGAGAATCTTTCTTCCTTTCATAGTGTTTTTTTGAATGGAAGACCAACGCTATGAACCTGCTCTGAAGGATCCCTTGATTTTTTTCCGCTTCTTGTGAGAGCAGCCACCGTGAAGGCACAGCAGCGTCTTTGAGACCTCGTGAGAGCACGAACGCTCTCGGCCAGCTGCAGGTCTGATGGGTAGGGACTGTCTTACGGACATACAGACTCTTCCAGCGCTGCGCGTCGCGCGCGTGCGGATACGCCTATTGCAGGTTCCAGAGCAGCTTACGGATCAGTCTAAACTTGTAGCAGAAACCGGTTTCACCCTTTGGTGGCCATTGCAGCAGCCGACGAGACGGGTGGCAGCACAAAGCTAGCCTGGCAGGCATCTGGTGAAAGCGCTCCTGCCGAGAGTACCGGCATCCACCTTGTTTGTCCTCTGGGCCATTACAGGGTTGCACGGACACGGGCATGCACAAAGCTGCTTTCCAGCGCAGAAATGGGGCGTGAAGAAATGCAGCGCCCCTTCCAGTGATGGCTGGTAGCCATGAGCTTCGGTCGAAGTGGTCACCTGGGAGGCACAAAGCGTCTGACACCTTTCCTCTGCGCTGCCCCTCGCTGGTTGGCCCTCTCCACTTGGAGTGCCGGGAGTTCAGGCTCTAGCATCCACCTTTATCTGTATTTTGGAATATCTTACCCATTTGTTCCTCTAAGCATGTGTTAATATTAATAACACATAGATAATTTTTCTGAGTAAGAAATCAAATTCACCTACATGCTGCCAGATCTACGCCTCCAGGGAAGTGTTCTGAGTCTAGAGATGGTTGAATAACTCTGTTCTATTTCAGACTCCTCTTTCTTCAAAGGCAGACTAAAGGAGTATGCTCACAAATACCAGTTTCTCTTGAAATGCTTTGGATTTTTGTTAGGGGAAAAAGATAATCCAAACCATAAACTTTTAAAGTGAACGCAACAAAAGCCAATTGAAAACACAGGCTTGTTTGTGCATAGTTCAGTTTTCCTTGTCTGTATTTGATTAAAAATGCTGCAGATTTAACATAATTTTTCTTCTAAATAGAAAGAAAAACAAGAAGAAAAATAGCCCTGCGTGAAACTCCCTGTTATTTTCTTCACCAGTGGAGTATTTTATCATTCTGAGCAAAAATTAACTGGAGTTGTCGAAGTTTGCCAGTGATTGATAGCGTCACCTTAAATGCTACTAGTCAAAACTTGTTTTCTCCTTTTTCACTCCTCCAGAACTCAGGTAGGCAGTTTGCCAAAGTGTAAAATTCCCTTTTGTGCAATTTGAGAAGTCAGCAGCACCAGCCGTGCTGTCGCTCCAAACGTCACATGGATGAGAAAGCAGGGACGAGCCTCCAGCCCCGGCGGCCGCGCGAAGCAAAGCTGCCGGGGTCGCTCCAGCGGGGCGTCAGCCGGCAGAGCTGTGCCCGGCGCTGCGGCAGCGGGGCAGCGCCTCGCCGCGCCTCGCCTGCCTCTGAAGGTGCCCAAGGATGCTGACCTACTAGAAATGTTTTTCTGGAGCCGCAGAAAAGCTCTGGTCGGCGGTGGAACTGGAAGGTGTGATGCGTCCGAGCAGCCGGATCTTTATGCACGTTCATAAGTATTTCAGGAAAAACAGGAGACTGGGTTGTCTGTTCTCTGACATTGCTACTACGCAGTGAAATCACCGTTTTGGGGTTTCCACCAGTAAATCTTCCGTCTAGTCCTAAATCCTCCATCTAGCCCTTCCCATCACTGCTTGCAGAGTTGGTAAATTCACAGCTTCCCTGTCAGCAGATTTTATTTTCTAATTTCCTCACCCCCTTAGAAGATTTTTCTCTCTTATTCGCATGATCTGAGATTCAAACCATCACCTGTTACTTCATTCCCACGTCTGCTGTGAAGAAGCCCCTTTCCTTTCCTTTCCAGATCAGCACAGGTAGTTAAGGCACATCGTGTTTTCCCCTAAGTCTTCATTTTCTCTGAGATATTTCAGGGACGTGCCTGGAGAAAAGCGGGCATTTCTGCATTTGCTACTTGTGATATCTTTTTCTCCCTGTTGCTGCATACGCACCTTGGAACGTTGAGCTTTCCCCTGCAGACAGGACACTTCGAATGCTGAGTCCGAGTTGATGCCTTCATAAAAACACTTGACTCTTAATTAATTCTCTTGCAATTACTGATTCACCGTCTTCCTCCAGGTACGAACCACTGCAGATAACATTATTTGAATTTATCTATGGGAGCGACGTGCAGCAGGCTCGTTTCCCAAGGTTATTTCAGAATAAACAAGCCAACACAACTGAGCCAAAACAAAACATAAAAACCCTAAACCAAGCAACCGGCAGCCCAGATCTGCAGCGTGTGTTTCTATTCTTGTCTTTCCCATAGAAAAAGGAGAGATGTCAGAATTCAGAAGTCTCGCAGCACGTTCTGCAAAGGCAGTGCAGCGTGCCATTTGGATCTGTCACCATTTTGTATTGTGGCTGGCAGGGAAGCTGCTCTACCTTCTCCCTGCAGATTAGCTCGACAGCTGTAAGAGCCACACAGAGTGACACAAGTTACCAACAGTTCTTACCAGGTTGGCCGGGGAACCGGGTATGGGAAAACTGCATGCCAGGGGTTTGTTTCTTTGGATGTTTTTTTTGGTAGGTCTTGCATAAATGGGAAACAAACCAGATTTTTAACTCATCATCCTGGTTTAGGAGAATCTGCGGCTGACCTTTAAGCTGCCTGGATTCACTACATGGATTTTCGTTGACTCCTGCACATTTTAAGCTATGTTTTGCTCCTTTTGTATTCGCGGGGCAGTTAAGCTCCTGTAAATCTAAAACAGCAGCAGTGAGATTTCAGCCCTTTTCTGTCCAGTGCTGGGTAGAAGCTTGATATCTCACGTTTGAACATTTCTTAGGGGTACAAACCTTTGCTTTATTTTGAGGAAGACAGGCAAGAGAAACGGAAGACACCCTTCCCCAGACTGCTGAGCTGCTTAAGTTCAGAATAGCTGTAGCATAGGGAATGCGTTTTTTATTATTACTTTAAATCCAGCGTAGCAAACTGAAAGGCAAAGCGGCTAAAGCTATGCAGTTAAAGCAGGGCTGTACAAGCGTGGCTGAGGGGAGATGTGGCTATGATAAGCCTAATAAGTAGTAAATCCGGGCGTAAATCTGAATGAAACAGTGTGTAAGTTTTGCATTTGTTCGCTGTGCGCTGCTGCAGACCCTTTCACCGCAGTGAAAATAAACTGTAATTCCTTGAATCCGTAGCGCTTTTGTTTTCATCTCCGAGGGACTTCAGGTAGGCAGCTCTCCTCGGGCAGAGCTTCACCGGTCGCAGCTGCCGGTGGGTTTGGGCGCTTGGCCGGGGCCGCTGAGGCACCCAGCCGGTGCGTGCCCTGCTGCCGCTTCGGTTGTGTCGGGAGGGAATTTTTCTTGCTGCTTTTGGTTTCTGTTTTTAAAATGAAATTATGTCACTGTTGAAATGAACGGGCGGTTTTAGATTTCAGTGGAACCAGGATTTTCCTGGTAAAAGGAGTTTTATTCCCATCATTACACTTAATTGTGTCTCGCTTAGTAACATAGTCCCCTGAAAACAGCGGTAAAACTTCCCTACCCTCCAGCGAGAGTGCGATGGGTTTCACGTTGCCTCAGAAAAATATTGTTAAAACTCCAAATAACTTCACAGAGCTCACGTACATCCTTATAGGGACAAGGCTGCTCGGTTCAGAATCCCCAGCCTTGTTTGGATTTATGTATATGAGACGCTAAGGTGTGATTTTAATGTTATTTACTTGGTATTGTCGTTGGGCTTTGAACAAGAAAACATCCTTGTCCTCATCATTTCTCTGTCCTGTCTAAATCACATCTGTACTATGGAACAGCTGAAGTTCCTTGCCTTCCTGATGACACAGGCTGCTTAAGTGCTAAGCCCTGGTAATCCAGTTTATGTTTTCATAACAGTAAATGTCATAGGAAGGTATGCACAGGTTGTGCTCGATGCGAGCAGTGAGATCACTGCAGCGTTTCTAAGTCCTTTTATTTTAAGGTCTACTTAGTTGATAAACTTCACACATTTGTCCTTCGTTTGTAATTTCTAGCTTGGGCTTTAACCTAACGCTAGCTTCCCATACCTTCTACCTCTCCAGTTGAAGCTTCCTTTTGCCTGGAGATTTATTGGTACAGGAGACAGAGAGACGTCAACTCCAGGATGTTAAAGCCATAGGCGGAGGCTCTAAGGGATGTGACTTTTGGCTCTTTGTGTCACCTTGGACAGCCTAAGCAAGGTCTTTTCTCCTCAGTTCCCCTTGCCTAGAAGTGAGGAGCTGTTATTTCCCCCCACTTTACTCCTGAGCATATTCTCTTGCTCTTTAAACGCGGGACTCTGCTGCTTGCGTTGACACAGTGTCCAGTATGTATTTTCATAATCATTATTTACACTTTGATTAAGCATTCATATTATTCAGTAGATGACATTAATAATATTAAAATGTCGTTTTATACCATATTTAAGATCAGAATTTCCTATTGGAAATCAATGAGAACATCTTCCTAAAAAATAAATGACCTGAATGTCCCGTCTTATATAAGAAGTATCTATATTTATCATTGCTGACATGAGATGCTGCGGTTGTCTGGTGGGTCATGGCCTATACAGAATTCTGTGATGCTTTTCTCAAGGGGCAACCAGTGAGCTGTTAAGAGTGGATGGCTTTTAGTCTGCTCCGATACGGTTTAGGTTTAAAACAGAAGTCTGGAGACGAAAGGCTCGATCTCCCATTAACAGACCCCTCCTGTGGATTCATTAGACTTCATTAGACTTCAGCCCTTACAGGAGACACTGCGTTAACCAGAAGGGGTTGTTCCTTCTCAAGTCCTACATGACTCAAGGTGACTGAGCAATTCCCTGCTGGAGTGGGTCTGTTCAGAATATAACTTTATCTGTTAGACAGAGCTGGGTCAGGTAAAGAGCCTTGATTCTATTCCTAGTCCTGCGATGACTTACCCTGCTGGAAATTGCACCTCTGCACTGCAGTTTATCCTGGGCAAATTTAGAGACAGAGCTAGTACGTCAAGTGATCCGTGCCGTTGAAAACCAAGGTCTGTGTGCATATCTCCTTGTTCTGTGAAAACCTGTATACGTTGCGTATGATACATAACATTTGCGCTTCTAAATTGCAAAGGGATTAGGGCTCTGTTTGATGAGTTTAAGATTTTGTGTTTAATCTTGAAGTTTTTATACATACATACATAGATATCTATCTCTTGTATCTAATTTAGCCTGGGGTGCAATCAGTAAAAAATTGCAGGGTAACCTCATCACCTGTAGGCATTCTAGTGGGAAAATATGCAGCACCAGCAGGAATTCAGATTAAAGATGTTAAAAAAAGAAGTATCTTTTCATCAGTGCTTTCTTCCTCATTAAATGCAGAGTTTGCTCATAAGTATTTGCCAAATAAAAAGGGAGAAATAGGTAAAAGTTAATACTATACAATTAAGTTCCCTTGAATTTTCCCAGAAGGTTCACCTTAGCTTAATTTAATATCCCCTCAGTTCTCCCAAGCCATCTGTTTGGCTGAGATACAAAACAAATGTGTACCGTTAGATGTATTTATCACGCAAGCCTTGGAGGTGACGAAAGCTCATAGGAACCAGGCTTGCTCACCGACCCCACGGGGCAGTTGTTTCTTCAAGAAGTCCTTCACCAAGCAACAAAAGGCTGTTATCAGCTATCCTGAAAAGCTCTTTGAATAATGCAGCAAGGCAGGTAAAGCCCGTGTTAAACGATGAGCGCGTCGCGAGTCTCATTGACTTGGTGAGCCGGGCTCAGCAGCTGTGGAAGTCGGAGGAGACACCGACCTAAGCACCCAGCTGGATGGGGGCCCTGCGGGTCCGTATTCGAAGCACATGCAAACTGTTTTCCTGAGCTAGTTAAGAGACAACAGCTGATTTGAGCGGGAGAGCGAAGCAGGAGCGCTGTGATGAAGGGGGAAAGCTTCCTGACCCCTGTGGCGATAACCTTCTGGCTAACCTTATTAAATGCACAGCTCTGCCTCCCGGGGAGCAGATGCAAGGCTACAGAGCACGCTGCTGCTGTCTGGTGTGTGCTCCGCACCACCGGGAGTGTGAGACCCCCGCGGCGGTGTCGGGTCCTGGGCAGCCCCGCAGGTAGGCAGGCGCTGCGTAGGGGTACATATGGGCCCGGTCTGGGCAGTCTGGTCCTGTGCTCCCTCGGGACCTGGGAGTGTCTGCATTAAGGTAATAGTCTTGGACTTATCCCTTAAAGTACGGTATAATTCACAGATGGGCAAAATGTGTCAGCTGGTGGAAGGCATGGCCTGAAAAGCCAGTGTGAAGGCCAAAATAGGACACGGGGACTCTGGTTTCCAGTTCCCCCTCTGCCCTTGCCAGAGACTACTCTTCCCAGATGCCAAGGACTCCTGAGCTGGGACACTGGGAATTCTCCCATGCTGTCATAAGTGAGGGGCTAGCACCAACCTCATTACCCTGCAATTAAGATTCCCCTTCGCCCCGCCAGAACGAGGGGGGCACGGCTGGACCGAGCCTTTCGGGGCGTGCAGGCGTGAGGGACGAGGCGAGCAGCTTAGAGTAGCAGAATTGGTGCGAAACCCTGAAATCCTGACTTGTTCGGTGCTCGCTGCTGTCGATGCTTTCAGCATCATTAATCCTTTTGGCGTTAAAGCAGCGTGGGTTTGCGCACACGGGAGCCTAGGCTGTCGCTGCAGCTTCCTCCTCTGGTTCTGGCCTGGGTTCTTCACAGGCCAGGTTGGAGCGTGGTCCAGTGCCTACAGGCCGTCCTCCTTTCGCTGAAGTTTCCCTGTGAGTTAAACGCTTGTGCGCATAGCGGGGTGAGAAGTGTGCTCTGCACGCTGACAGGTAGGTCCTGGGTGAACGGTGAAACGCGTGCTCTGTAATTAACAAAAATCTTAAAAGAATAGCTTATTTTTCTTGAATATGACTGAACACCTGCAATTCAAATGATGGTCTGCTGAGCAGCAAGACAGCCATTCTGGGGCTGGGCCAAAATTCAACTTTTTGTTTAACTTTTAGATATCGGGATAGATATCGGCTATACAAACGCCTACCTCTGTCCCAGGTCTGATGTAGAGTTTAATGTTTGCAAAGGTCTGGGCAGTTTTGGCAGGACAATTGCCGCGATAACGGCGGGGCTGAAATGAAACGGCGTCAGATCAGGCGGTTGCAAAGGAACGCTATTGCTCCCGTGCTCTCTCCCCTCCAGCGCGTGGTGGGTTTGGCTTTCCCGCAGTGTCCCCCCCGCGGAGCGGTTGTGTTTGTGCAACTCGAGTTTCACCTGACTCTAGTGAAGGGCAGGCGTGGTGGGGTGTTAAATGAGGCTTAAATCATTGTGATGCTTCTGCAGGAACGATCCTTTTTTTGCACGCCACTGTGGCGTTCCCTGCCTTTGGACTCGCTGGTATTTCAGCATTAGGTGTGGCTTAACAAAGATCGGGTCTGTGTCTAGAGCAAAATGTCAACAAAATTAATTCTCTGGAGACTGCTTTGATGTTTCACTTCTCCGGTTTACACCAGGGGCAGAATAAGTTGTTTGGGGAGTTCGTTAATATTATTCATAAGGTAATAGTTCGCAGCTGTTTCAGATGTAGACTTCTGTGAGGTCCTCTGAGTAAGTAAATGGGCTGGTTTGAATTTCAGTGATTTTTCGTACACAGCACCCCTCTGTAGATAAGTAAAGGTTGGCCTTCAACTGGGTAATTTTAAAAAGTGCATTTATATTCATGAGTTGTCTGGCAGTCACTATTTCAAGACCTTAGGATGGTGTTTGTATTTAAAAAATGGAGAATGGTCCTGGAGCTGTGCTCAAATTTTTGGCCTCAGTGTTCTTATAGGTCGTATTCCTAAGCAATGCATCTTTAAGGTGTTTCGTATGTAGGTGTTATGTGTTGGGTTGTTCAGCCTGGCTGTGAACGCACTCCAGCTCACCTCACTGCAGTTTTCTCCTTGTGGCTTTCCGGCATTTTGACTGTGGGATGAAAAGATGCACTGCTGGGGTGCAGCTCCAGCGTGTGCAATGCAGGATGGCAGGGCACTCCTCAGAACTCTTGTAGGCTGGCCCAAAGAGGAATTTAGCTCAATGTGGTATAAATGCGGCTTTAGAAGCTGCTTTTCTTTTCACTTTAATTTCCCAGGTAAAATACTCTTTCTGATTGTACGCCGTGTCCATAGATAGGATTGGTTTTCCTTTGGCATCTACAAATTTAACTTGAATAACTCCAGATTTAAAATATTAATTAGATAAAATTGAGTCATCTCCATCTTCCCCTCTTTGAAGGCAGCTGTGCTATAACGAGCACCGTGCTATGCCTAGCAGATACCACCCCTTCACAAAGGTTTTTGAACTTTACATTTTAAAAGGAAACCCGCTGTTGGCCTGCGCGCTGACTGACGTTTCTGGATGTGCGAGTGCCTGTATGTGAGATGCTGAAACGCAACACCGTGTGACGTGCCTGCTGTTCAGCGCGGATGAGGGGTCGTGTGTCTCTGCCACGGCACCGGGCGCCGAGGCCGCAGTGCGGCTGGCTGTGCAGGGGAGACGCCGCGCACCCGGGGCACCACGAGCGTCTCCGCTCGTGGCGTCAGCGAACGGAGAGCGAGTGCCGAGCGTAGGGCGAGACGGGAACGCGCAGAACGCTTACGCGAATGGCGACGCCCGTTCCAAGGGAATCTGCAGCGCGGTCAGCCGTCGCCGAGCCGTTAGCTGTTGCATACCCCGTTCAGAGGAATGAAAGAAAACACCGGGATAAATAAGCGCACGCGTAGAAAAGGCTATTGCACCCGAGATGGTCGTAGGTGAAGCGAGCAGCTGGTGGGGACAATCCATCAGACCGAGGGCTTTCTCCCAAGTCCTGCGCCGTGTGCGGCTTTGTCTGCAGGGACACGGGTGTGGGCAACGCCGCCCGCGGTACCCGCTCTGCAGTTGCACGCCCACAGTACAGGCCGTGTGCTGGGTAGCCAGGCGTTATTTGGGCGTCTAAGTGGGCGCTAAACCCTTCCGAAACCTTCACCCTTGTTATGTGAAAGCAAAGAACAAGGACTTTTTAAATAGAGGAGCTATAAAGTCTGGTCTTTGAGCTGCTGTGCTGCGGATTTGTTAAACGTAAGGGAATCTTTGAATTCTGGAGTTGTGAGAAGTTTATACCCAAGTCCTAGTTTTTAACTGATTACACTCTAGTTCTTGTTTTAAATAACTTGATTGTTCTTCAAAGCCATCTGCGAAGAGTTGTATGCTAACTGTATACCAACAAGTAATTTTTGAAGTGCAAAAGTAGAAAGAATCATAATCCATCGCCAGAGATTTCGCAACTGGAATACACGTGCATCTCGAGGCTGAAAGTATTTAGTATTGCTATTTTTGAGTCTTTGACTTACTTGAAAAGGACTTGATGCTCATGTGATTTTATGTAAATTGGGCTCCGTCTGTCACTGCCTATTGTACCTAAAGGGTTTCAGACTTTTTTTTTTAGAAATGCACAAGACTATTTCTACTGAAATAATCAGTGTACGCACATCCACGACATAATATTTTTCCATAATCATAGCACAATTAACCACGGATAGAAATCAGAGGAAGATTTTTACAGCTGTCCCGACGATACCGTGAAATAGTTTATATTTTAGCGGCAGAAGCCTTCATCAGTTCCGAAGTGTCTAACTGCGTGCAGAATGTTAACTTGGGAACAGGCGAGCCTGCTCAGGCCAGTGGCCTAGTTAAGGTGGCAAATGCCCCAGGAGAACTTCGTGGCGCTCGGCATCGTTGTAGTACTGCTTTCCGTGTAGGGATTACACCGTCCTCTAAAGGAGAGGACCCCATGAAAGCGGTTTCACGGTATAAAATCACCCAAAGATCACACAGAGAACAAACAGAAGGACTATGCATAGGAAAAAACCTAGACATGGAAAAGCTTTTTAAAAATAGCATTTTTCCCTTTTCCTGTTTTTCAGGATTTAGTGACCTGTAGTAGCACATCATAGGAAATGGTTGTCTTGTCTAGAAAGGCACGTCGCTAGGAGGTGATTCTAGGTAACCTATCGCTCTGCTACACCCCACAACATTGGCTTCACCAGCAGTCCTAGGCCTATTAATCAATATACACATGGAACCGAAAAAGAACGCACTACCCAAGGTAATTACAGCTCTTAAATCTATATGTGCAAGTCCAAATGTTCTGGTAAAGTCCTTCTGATAAGGTTAGAACCATTACCCGCTGGGCTGTGCTTGGTTGTGAACGAGGGATTTGAAATCCTGGCAGAGGAACCATTTTCCTACTTCATTGTGGTTTTCAAATTGTTATTAATAAAACATAGTGCCGTCTATGTCTTGATGCAGAGAGACCTTAGTCTTAGTACATGCCCTTCCTATTTATTATTTATAGAGGCATTTAACAGCTCTGACATATTTTAACAGAAATCCTAGATGGTTGTTTGCAAACCAGAATTAGCAACAAATAATATTTGATATTTTGAAAGGGTGTTTTTCATGCATATGTAATCTAATGCGAATAATACCTGGGCCTCGTGGGCCATGTGAGGAATGATGTTGCATGTGTTGTCTTTTGCTGAACTTCAACAGTTTTACCTCCTGCCTTTTATTTCCAAGTCAGAAGGGCCATTTAAATCAGAGGGTATTTTATATATGTGTGTGTACATATATGGCTGCTAATTTGATTTATATATGCAGCAGGGGTTGGGTAAGAGGTAGAGAGATTAATTGTGCCTTCTTATTAGCACCTTGGGAAAGCTGATTGCCTTTCTTTGCCTGTTCTTGTTTCCTGTGGACATTGAGGGTTGTGCCTCCTTCCAAGAGGATTAGCCAGGCTGCTCCTGCAAGTTCTGGTGCCAGTTCAGATAGGTTTAATAGCAGCTTTCCAAAGTGAGGAGGTGTAACCAGCCCAGGCTCTCCTGAGAAATTTCCCTGAGCAAAGATGTGGGCAAACCAGGAAGGCTGACGGGAGAAGGTCACAGCAATGAGAAAGGCTAACAGCTTCAAGAAGCCAGATACACGGAGATTCTGACTTACATCTCCGGTACCCTTGAAAACAATGACAAATCTCATGTTTTGCCCCTGTAATAAGTAAAAATAAACAGAGTAGGACCCCAAGTTCCAAGAATAAAGAGAGGAAGCTCTGTCAAGCACTTAAAGAAAAAAGCATTCATCCTGCCCTACTGAAGTGAAGAGAATTTTACGGTTGACTTTGAGGGAAGCAAAAACAAGTCTTTGAACTAGATTACTTCTAATTTTCATAGCACTGTGAAAAATATCTCCAGCTCATATGAAAATAAGTTAGTATTATCTCCACTCATAGAGGAGTGAGGCTGGGGGAGTGTGCACCTTCTGATCAGTCAATGGGGAACTGGTGATAGAGCTGGGAACCAGACCTCAATTTCTCAAACTTCAGACCAGTGAAAGGACCCACGCATCGTAGAGGGAAAGTGACGTTTTGTTGCATTTTCCAAAGATAAGAACTGATATGATGAGTCTGAACCTCCTTTTCCAACTTCTTTCTGGTGGTATAGGTTAAAACTTGGAAGTAGGTTACAGAGGACTCGAGTGCTGAAGAACAAATATTCCTCTAGCGACTTGCTGCCCAAGAACTAGGCCACCAAGCAAAGTCATAGGAGACAGAACATTTCAAATCACACTAAACAAATGCCAGAGGCACTTTTAGGAGAGCTCCAGGGAGATACGCAAAGAAAAGTGAAAAGCTACTCTTAGTTCTTTAGGAACTGCTGGTTCTGAACTGCTTAACAGGTCCCCTGGCGGCGAGGCGCTGAGGGCAGCGGGGCCAGGACGCGCGGGGCAGGCTCGGCTCGGCCCCGCTGCGCTGGGAGGCAGCAGCAACCGCTCGCTCCGGGCCTAGCGCAAGGTGGCGCTTCCGTGAGACCAGCCGATTGCACCTGAACCATCCTCAAGTGCCTTTCCTCCATCCCCTTCTACTCTGAAACATGGTCTTGCTGATGACCCTGGGGTAGCCTGGTTCTTCAAGTTCATTATGTATTTTCATGAATATTTGATTAGAAATTGCATTTAATTCTTAATTGAATGAAAAAAAAACCCTCAGCTGTTAAATGCCATCTCTGGTCATAGAAACAGATTTCAGGCGGGGTTTTTTCAGATGTAAAGGCTGACTGCCCTTGAAATGCCCTTTCTTGGGTTGCTCAGCTCTACTCACAACCACAGAAGCCTACTTTGTATAGGGAGGGAGAAAGAACGCGTGATCTTGTATTTAAAGGTTTTATGGGACATGAAATAATTTTGCTGGTTAAAAGCTAAACTTTATAATGTTTCTATTTTTAATTAAATATTAATTGCAGAAGATGGCTCTGGAAATGACTGCTCAGATCATTTAATCCATATAGATGACCTTTACGTTGAATTTATTCTCTCATACTTACACTGCCCTTCAACCCCATCTGGGGACTGACCTCGTCTGGCAGGCTGTTCCGCTCTTAATTAGAAAGATGCCTAGCTTACCTTCTCTTTAATGTTTATTAATGTTCCTTTGCTGAGGACACCGTAGGATGGAGAGCTGGTGATTACAGTGCTATAAAGTTTCCCCCTCGGTTCTTTATGTACAAACAGCCTAAATATTCTTATATGGCTTTTGAGAGTCCGATGTGCTTCAAAGCGACAAGGAAAGGGAGAACAGTTCCTCCTGAAGTTGAAAAGCAAACCCACCTCATGTGCTCTTATAGTGGAACATAAGCATTACTTAAAAAAAAAAAATCTTTTTTTTTTTCTTTCCTAACCATCTGAACTCATTTCTTTTGATGCTGATAAGCAGCTTTGTGCAGCATGAAATTTTCTACCATGATTCCGAGTTGCCTGAGAATTTCGGTATAAAACTGAAGCAGCGGCCAGCAAGAAAATGTGTGTTCCTGTGCTGAAAGTCTTAAAAGGATTCGGTTCATGTGCAAAGCGCTGTTTTCTACGAAGAGACGGGGTTCCGCCTCTTCCGTTAATGCGCAACGTCGCAAGCGCTACTTTAGTTGAAGATTGTAAGGTTAATTAAAATGGGAAGTTGGGGGGAGAAAGGCAAGGGTAAAACAATCTATTCTAGACCTGGTCTGTAGGATACCTGAGAGCAGAGGCTTGCACCAAAGGGAGGTTTTAGCTTTGCGCTTTAAATTACTTGGGTTGCTTTGGCACCACACGCTTCCAGTCCTCTCCTGATCTGCCGCCGATGTCGGCTGAAGAATGTGGCCTTTGGTGAAAATAAAAACCCCCAACAGTTACTTCAAAGGACCGGGTGACTCCGTGAGAGGGGAGCTCAGAAACGCTGGCAGCTGGCGTGCGCGTGGTGGCCTCCTGGAGAGCGCTCCCCTTCCCAGCGCTGGATTTGGGCTTACGTGCCTCTGCCCGTGACGGAGGAGCGTGCTGGTTGGGGTGGTCCCCGCAGATCCTTCCCTGCCACCGCTGGCCTTGGCTGCAGAGCAGTAGCTGCTCGACGAGCCGACGATTGTGATGCTTCTGGTGCCGCCCATGGCTGATGTCGCGCCGGAGGGCAGAGGAGGGCACGCAAAGCAAGAGGAAGACTTGCAAGTTATTCTCAGGAAGTCTGTCTTTCCCCTCTGGGGTGACAGTAACCACCTCCACGCTGTTCAGGATAACTTCGTTGCCGCAGAGGCCTGTCGGTATGTTGCTTCAGTTTGGGGATTTGACACATGGATGAAGTCCCTTAAGCCTGCTCCCGAGGATTTGGAGATTTTTGTAAAGCTCAAATGCACAAAGCAGCCTCTGAGCTGTGGCTGCTAGATGGATCAATGAAACTGCATTTCACTTCTCAAGCAAAATGTGCCATGTTCCTTCTCTTGCATCCTCCCCTGGAATTTCTATTTAATATTTAGTAAGTGTTGTTGCTCTTGCTGTTGTTTCCAAACAACAATCTCCTTAAAGGGGGCAAAAGTCCTTAAGACAGAAAAGCAACAAGCTATTTAAGCATATTTCCTGTGCCTCTCCCTATCTCTGCCCTCCAGTTATAGCAAGTCTATTATAATTCAAATCTAAACATAAAACAGCCAAAATTCTTCAGCTGGAAAGTTAGAAATTTCTATGCTAATAAGCCTAACAGAAGGGCTGTGGAAGCAGCCGGTTCAGAGTGACCCAGTAATTCCCCCATCTCCTAGATTTACAGCCCTGTTAACTTTTGTTCCAAAATATCGTCTGGCAGTCGAGCGGTGCATGAGTTTGCTTCCCCCCGCATCACTGTTCTTGCTTCAAACGAACGCCCAAGGCATGCCACGACGCCTGCGCTGTAGCCGGTCCCCCAGAGGCGGACCCCGCGGTGCTGACCCCCGGCATTTCCCGCGCAGGCACAGCTGCACAAGAAGCATCAAGCCAAGCAGCTTGTCTGTCTGTCCTGACCACGGGAATGGCGCTGGAAGATCTGAATGTTATTGATCTGGTTCGAATGCTCTCTAGATGCGTCGGCACCTGCCCCTTTGGGGCCTGCTGTTACATTCGGAGACCTCATCGTCTCGGCATTTTTCCCCAGTGCAGCGGCGTCTAGCGTGGTGCACGAGAAAACTGGAAACGGTCGTTTTCTGCTGCCTGTTTTTGTGGGGGAAACGATGCACTGGCTAATAGCAGAAAACCTGCATTTTGCGTCAGATACCATAAATCATGCCACTGAGATGCCTACTGCCCTACCCCTTATCCCCAGCTCTCTTACTCCACTCGTTATGGAAATACCTGGCCAGACCTCCGGGTCGGGCTCCACCAGCGCGGCAGCTTTGGTAGAGCACTGGTCCAGCCTCGCTGCTGGACCCAGCCAAGCTGCTCCTTTTCTGTATATACTCGGCTTTTCCCACATGGATCGTTTTATGGTTTACCTTTTCTGTGTACAAAAACTACACTGAGCAGGTACAGAGTACTTTTGGCCCCCCAGATTAAGAGACCTAAAAACGCAGCTTGCTCGGAAAAGTAAATACATCCAGATCAACTTCAATGGGACACTTAACTCGCAAGGTTGTTCGCATCGGTGCCTTTTGCCAAACTATCTGTCAGGTGCCAGTCACCAGCCGACACCATTCATCAGCCTGTCCGAGGCGGCTGCCAGTCGCAGTTCTGCTTCCAGCAGCACTCGCCATTGCCTGGCACGGGAGCACGAGCACCGTTTTGAGACATGTAGCGTGAGAACAGCTCCAGCTGCTGTGCCGTGCCCTTTGCTCTCCAGGTAATTGGAAATTTTAGCTTCCCTACGTGCGGGTCTTAACCAGCTTACAAAATTATATCGATGTCTTTATGAATGGATAAGAAAAGTAAATTTGATTATTTCTCAGCCATGCGTTGCTGTCTATAATTGCATAGATTTGGACTTTAATTAGTCAGATTACTTCCTCGGTTCAGAGCTGGACAAGAAAATAATGTTCACATAAAATGCTAAATGAATGTCCCCTCCTTCTCAAACCCAAAGCACAGCTCTGGGTCCTCGTATTCCAGACTCCTGAAATGTATGCGAGGTTGGAATTAGATCCTGCATCGAAACGTTGCAGTTTGGTCACATTTAATTCCTGTGTTTGCGTTCTGGATTTGTTCTGTTCTCGTGGCCTCGGTGTATCTGTGTGCAAGCTGGTGTTGTACAGCAGGAAAAACATAACTGGAAATACCCCTGACTGAAATGCACGTGTGCAATCTGCACCCTCGCTCAAGCTTCTACACCTGTAGCAATTTGCACAGGCATATGAATTTTGAACCACAGGTGCTTCATAAGCAGATACTAAAGACCAATGAGTGCGTTGTACAAATCGGATTTTAAAATTAAATTTCCAGTGCCTAGAGGAAAAGATTGCAGGAAGCTAAAAAACGATCTGAATCTGAGGCTGAATATGAAGTCGTTGGCAAGTCGCACTTCAATAATCTTCATATCTTAGGAACCAGTACCTGGAGAAAATGCTCAGCGGGCTCTGTTTTAACCTCTGTCTGCAAGCCTGGTGTTCTGACTGCATGCATGTCAACCACTTAAGTACTCACGCTATTCAGTTTTGCTTCATAGCTGAATAATATTCCTTGTGCAAAGTAATGCTGGGCTGCCTGACTGAGTACTTCCAACCATCTAAATCTTGGGGTAATTATTTTAATAAATATGAATCGTGGGACTCCTGCCTAGATGTGTAATAGAAATCTAATCTATAATACAGATGGAAAGCAGCGCAGCTGCACTGTGTTAATTAAGTATACACCAAACATACGGCAATACACCTCCAGACCAACAGGCACAGCACGCGCTTGGATGCAGTTAGCTCTTGGGCATGCATAACGAATCAGTCACGAACTCAAAAAATGCATAAGTTGTAACCTCTGACTGATGAAATTACTAGTGCTAAACTACTTCACTTACGTTGCAGAAATGTTTATCTAGTCATTGGAATGCTAGTGAGGGCTGGGTGTTAAAAAGGAAAAAAAAATCTTATTTTCTTCTGTTTCTGATCATCTTTGCTATGCAATTCCCACATTAGAGCTTTCCCTCTGAGGAACCAGAGGGGTGGCTTAGAAAATACAGCCCCAGAGGTAATGTTATTCCATTGCCCTGCAACTTGTGCGGTTACTTATACAGGTTTAAAATAGATGAAAAATTGGTGTAAAACACTGCTTTCTGATACAGTCTCACTCACGTTCTTGATGCGATTTTGCATCAAGGTGCGTAAGGTTCACACCAACAAAGTTTTGACCCAATCAGTAAATAATATAGCGGAATAATAGCAGCCTGTAGGGCACATAACGTTAGATCGTTCACTGTCGTTTGCGAGAGCAGCCTTGGATGCCCTGGCTCTGGCGTGGTGGACGCTGCGCAAAATCACCTGTGATGAAAAGCTGCCTCTGCTGCTGTGACAAACCTGCCCTAACTTCGATGACACCTGGATTTCACTCGCAACAAAGCTCTAAACGCTGCCTCGGAGAGTTTACAATCACGGTACAAGGCAAAAGGCAACAGGTGAATACAATATCAGAAGCAAGGAGCAACACTAAGACAGTTTTGATTAAAAGGTGGCTTAAGGGTAGCCTGAGCCAGTTTACCACAAATGGCTCTTTTCATGATTGCCAATAAAATCCTGCTGGCCTGTTCCTGAGCTCTCGCCCCTCGCTAAGGTCTGTTCTGAAGTTTCAGAGCTTCGGTTTTATGTTGCTTACTTTGGAGAGCGGGGGAAACTTCGCTTCGGATTGTAATTGGAGGGGTTTGTTGTTTTTCAAGTCAGGTGCAGCAGACTGGCTGGCTTTCGTTTGCACAAATTTGGGAGAACATTGCTGTGTGTCTCTTCATTGATTTGAAAAAAAAAATATAAACACCCCCCCCCCACTGGTTTCTCAATGAAACTCCCTTGTCCCTTGAAATCATTATTGGTTTGTTACTTGGAGAAGAGTAAAGTTTATCTAAGTGCAGTCAGTCTGAACAGTGTTCTTGTGGAGATACAGAGGGAGATTCAGGTCAACTACTTAAGATACAAACAGGTTCAGCTCTGCCTTGTTCTTTTTCCAGTAAAGATAGATATCACCTCTTAGAGCAGGCACTTAACACTGGCTTTTCTTATTCCCAGCCTGATGCAGCAGCCTATAATTACTTTTCACACCTTGGCTATGTTTAACTCCCCTCTGTCTCATCTGTTAATCTGCTAACAAGCAGCAAATGTGTTTTAGAGCCAGATCCAAATGGGAGGCCAAGACCTAATGGCTCACCTTCCGGAGGGAGCTGTTCAGAGGGCACAACTCTTAAATAACTCTCAAATATCTTTAATTCATGTGTTTTTTACAGTCTGGACAAAAGTGAGAGTGTATCTCTTAATATTAATGCAGCAAGTAGTAAATGGACTAAATGCTGATTGCATAAAATAATCTTTCATTCCCTTTTGGTGCTAGTGAAAAGATTTAGTGTAAGTGACCGGTACTGGTTTTACAGCCTGGAAGCACCTTCCGGGCAGCCGTCCAGAGCAGGTCGTGCCCCCCAGCTCTGCTGGCACAGAAGGCAATCTCCATCCTATCAATATTGTGGCAGTTTGGGGTGGGGGAGGTTGTTACAAAAGAGACCAGTTAATGGGTATGTTGGGAGTGGGGGGAAATGGTAAAAATGGGTCTCCTTCCAACAGAATTTGGGTTGATCTATCCAGAGGAAATGCCGCAAAGAGAAGCCCTGCTGGTGGTTAGGGGTTTTTCTTTTTCTAAGCTTCCTGCACTGTGTTGAACTAATGATGTTTGAAAATGTGTGTTTTATTCTGAATCATTAAAATTCAAATTTGAAAATCCAGTCAAGCTGATTGAAACACAGATTGTACATTTTTTGACTTATATATGTCTCTGCATCAACATTTGAAAACGGTAAAACGCATGAGCTTTGGAAAACGTTAGCCAGGTCTTCCAGCAGTTCTTTTCCGTGGTTGTTTCTCGTCTCGGCTCTGAGGGAGCGAAGGCACTGGTCTCGCTCGCTCTCTCAAAATGAAGTGTGTTGTGTGTTTTCAGGAGCCGGAGGGCAGGATCTCTTTGACTCGGTTCAGTACAAAGCGCAGCACTGGACAGAGAGGGACGGTGTGCTTTCATTCTTCTTTGGAAGAGAAAAAAACGTGATGTTTTGGTGAAAATGGAATTGTGCCAATCACGTTTTTCCTGATGAAACTCTAACTGGGGAACGAGTAGGCAGCCAGATGTGTAAAACCCAAGTCTAGGAGATGGGAGAGTGAATATGGACATTGGAGTTCGGTCCCTTTCTCAGTGGCTTTGGAGCAGAGGTGAACTTCTGCCTCCATGTCCTTGGACGACAATTCCAGGGCAGGAGGTGCCCTGGGAATCTTCCCCCACTCTCAAAATCTTCCCAAACACAAAGTATTGAGACCAATGTGAATCCAAACTGCTTTGCTTCACGGAAGCAACCTACTGACGGAGGCACTATCGAGCGTAAAGCAGTGGGAAGTACTCTGTTACACAGTGCCTAAAAATACTCTGGACCCGTTTGCTGTAGCATTTGAAGCTCCACAAACTTATAAATGCATATTTAAAAAAAAAAAAAATCTATAAACATCTGTGTGGGTCAATGCTGGAGCCCAGACAGATGTTTGGGTGGACTTTTGTACAGCGAGTGTGGTTTTATATTACATTGCCGGGGTCTAGCAGAATCACACACCGCCTGCTTATTTATCTCACTCATAAATTTTGACTTCATAGGTTGGATCTTCTTTGTTTGGACATAAACGAAGAACAGGGCTCTCTTCTTGCATTTGTGCTCACTGTTACAGCAGCCGCTGCTTCCTTGTTGCTGTGTCTGGAATATAAAATTTGGACTTGATCTAAAGCCAGCATAAGCAGGAGGATAACCTCCGCCTGTCATGTTCATCTTCATACCGACTGTCATTCACAAACTCACACCAGCGTGTGATGCTCATCTCAATGAGAAATAGTTCCTTTGCGTCAGCGTGTGAGCCTGATTTTTATTCATTTGTTCGTTTATTTATCTATCCATCATTCCCTCGAATTGTTTGCATAAGAATGGAGATTAAAACTTCTGCAATAATAGCTGGAGCTGAAATTGGATTCTAAGCTTCCCAGGGCATGGGATGATTAGAGTTGTCAGTGCATGTTCCCGGAGAACTCTCTCCTCGTTAGTGGCTATGATGTCCTGCGCGGGCTGTACCCAGCCCCGCTCTCCCTGCAGATTAAAGGAAGATTGTTCTTTCATTTCATATTCTGCATCTCTCATTTGCCAAAGTAAATAAATTGAAGCCGCTTGTGCCATTTGTCCTAAGTCTCTTTTCCAAAGAGCTGCCACTGATTATCGACCTTTTTTATTTTCCATTGTTAATCCTCCCTTCTTCCTTCAGTGGTCTGTTCGTTTACTAATCCCATCTGTCATGTATGTAGATGTTAAGAGATGGAAATCTAATCTCAATGCCGTTTTCATTCTCTGTCTAATGTATTTATATAGATTCACAGGATGTAAGGTTTTTTTACGGGGTTCTTAGTGAATGAAGATGCCTAAATGACCATCGCTACCTGGCCTCACAGAGTGAATCCAGACGTATATGGATTTGGCATGGCTTTATTCAAACGCAACCCAGGTTTTTTTTAGAGTTATAAATTGCACTGTTATCCTTCCTGATAATTTCGCTGAGACAGAAGTGGTCTGTTAAGAGGTTTGGAGCCTTTCCCAACCAACAAACTCCTTTAAATAGGATACAGGCAGAGCCTAGTGCTCTAAAGCCGGAGCCAGAGATGGAGACGGAGGCAGAGCAGGGCGTCGTGCTGTCGTGCATCCATGGCGTATCCAGGGTGGCTGGTGCTGTAAAATACTGGATTTAGGATTCTAATTCCCAGTGAAAAATCCATAGGCTTTCAGGTCTCAAATCATTTAGTAGCTGCTGGAAGCTGTAGGCCAGATCCTTAGAGAAGGAAGGACAGATTGCCACCCCCTGGCTCTGCTGTCTTTCTCAGATGCTTCCACCAGCTTCCACGACCCCAGGAGGGGCACTGACAATCCAGATCCCAGGGTGGGACATGGGTCTTCTAGCAGCTGGTTCAGGGTAGAGACTGTTTTTAGGTAGCTGGGACTTGCCCCCGCTAAAAGGAGCTTAATTTATCTTGGGTATCTTGAATAGCCCTGGCCAAGCTATAACCTGCCTCCCAGTGTCTGACGTCCAGAGGAAGACACAGGATTCCGTAAAGGCTTGACGAAATGTGCAGTTAGTGAGGGTAGTTCCTGCCTATGCTGAGGTTGCTCAGCTCCTTGTATAGCATTTTCTTTTTTTAGCTGCTTGTTTTGTTCTTTAAGAACTGCAAATGGTCTACTCATATGCTAATTCCTCTGCTTTTGGATTGTAGCTTTAGCCTTTCCCTCCGTGAATAATCTGCCTTCTCCTTCAGGTTGTTCCTCCCCTTGGTGCTTCCACATGCTCTTGTGGTCTGGGGTTATCCAGCTCAGTGCCAAGGCCACGCATGTCATCCCGCTGGGTGCCCCACCAGTTCAGACCAGTTTCAGACAGTTTCTTCTCTAGCTTTGAGCCCTGTTGGAAGCATTTGCACGTGTTCGTTCCCACCTGGGTGAGCAGCTAAATGCCGGGGTGCTGCTGGACATCCAGCGCTTCATGCAGTGGCAGTGGCACCCCGGTGGCACGCGACATGTCACCCGGCCGCGGCGGTGGGAGCTCGAGGGCAGCCGCAGAGAGCCACCGGCACGGCTCCGCGGTGAGGGGGTGGCTGAGCCAGCCCTGCCGCTGCGAGGAGCAGCAGCTGCCAAACGCCTACGCGGCTGGCTCGGGATCGCCGCGCGCGGCTTTGCGGGTCGGGGATGCCTCCGGCTTCTTCATAAACCCTTGCATGGCTCAGATTTTTGTTTCTCGGGATGCCGTCAACTCATACGCTGACGACTTTGGTCTCTGGCTGCAGGTGCCGCTTCTCAGGCATTGCCTCCTAGCAGCAGGATGCGAAGCCGGAGAGACGCGGCATTTTCTGAGCAACCGCTGTGCGGGCCTGGAGAAGCTGGCGCAGGCATGTCACAGAGCAGAGGCTTTGAGAGGTGGGGAGGATTGACAAGTTTAACGTCACAAGCATGTTCCCAAATGAATCTGTTGTGATAGGTATTAGTCATAAGTATAAACTGCAGGGAGATTTGCATTTTATTCTCTTTATCCTACTTCAATCCTGAACAGCCCCTTCTGCCCACCCCGGTTTGGCATATTTAAGGGGATTTGCTGCATTTTTAGTAATTAAAGGTCCTGGAGAACAGTAGGCTCATTTGAATTGAATGAGACACGTGCACGCTCCGGCCTGGATGCTGCGGCTCTTTGCGCCCGAGCAGCCGCACGCACCCACGCGGACAGACCCCGCGCTCGGCGTGCTTGTACGAGCCGTAGCGGCGTGGTGCTGGATGAACCCTCGGAGCCGGTCTGGTCCCCACGTGTTCTGCACCCATGCCTGTTGCGAATCCTCCCGCCTGCCTTTGTGGGTTTTCGTTTCTCCCCTCTAGATTTTTGTGGGGGTTCTCTGCCCCTGGCTGAGCCCGGCCCAGCACCCCATTGCAGCCCTGGGGCAGGGGAGGCGATGGGGAGCGCGTTCTGGCTCGGTTTGGCAGTCGTTCTGCAGAGCTGCTTATAGGTCTCAAACACAGTGTGACTTACATACTAATAGTCTGGATTTATCTGGTATCTGTCATATGCGGGTCTCATTGCGTTTTATGACCTTTAATTAATTAAGCTTCATAAAATCCTAATAATGTAGGAATTATTAATCCTGTTTTAAATTAACTGGCAAAAGAGAGGTGAAACGTCTTACCAGCCTGTGGATACCTGATTTGAACCCTGACGTCCTGCCGACTCCAGCTTTGCTGTAACCCAGCAGGAAAATTTGCTCCATAGAGGACTTGAGGTGAGGTCTTTAAGTATAAAGTCCCTGTGCTAAACTTCCCCCCTTGCAAATGGGTGCAACTCCTTTGACCTAAATCCAGTCATGGGTGTCTTATACTAGAACCGAACCACAGCTCTTTCTTTTGAAACAGCCGTTCTCGGTAAAGGCAGAAGTGAGAATTCCCTCTCCTCCTGGCTGCTGTGCCAAAAACTTCCACGTGCCTCCTTAATTCCTTTTGCACAAATGCAGAAGGCAGTCCTATTTTATCAATCTTAGTCTGGGATTTCGTGGCATTAAATGACTCGTAATTTTCTTTGCAAGGAAAATTTGTAAGCGGTTATTTAAAGCTCTGTTGCACCTCCCTTGCGAGGCATACCATATCTCTGTCCTTCCCAGGAAGGAAGTAATTCTGATGACAATGTGTGTTCTGGCCACATTTCACTGAGCTGTAGCCAGGCAGGAGTGCGGGATTGCTGGTGGATGTTGTAGACGCTGTATTTTGTGTGTGTTCATAATCTTCTGATCTTTATGATCGTTGCAATTTGATTTTGCCATGAAGGGCGCGCACACAGGCAGCAGTACCTGTGACCACAGGGGTGGTTGGAGGCAAACTGCTTCTCAGCCAGAGAGCCAATCTGCAGATTGCATATAAAAATAATCTCACGTAACATTCTCCTTTTAATTAAAAAAACCTCCCAAACTTCTAAGTGAAAGTCTGTGCTTATCGCATCCTTCCATGAAGAGTGTTAGATGTGAGGAAAAGAAATGTGGTTTGCTCAGGGACGAAGGAAAGCTGACAGCTTAGTGTCACACACTGTTTTCAAGGAACAGTTTCACAAGTACTGGAGATCCCTCTCTCACTGAAAGAGCCCATTCAAATATCGCTTTTTGCCAAAGACTGCATCAACTGAGACACGACGTGTGTTGCGACGCTGCTTTGATGTGCCTGATGCCCTCAAGTGCTTCTTGCAAGAGGCGGCCCTGATGGTGGCTGGGAAGTGGGATTGGTACCCATGTTTGCTGCATTTTATTTGATGCTCTAATTACTTGTTGCGTGGCCTTGGGCAAGTCCATATCCTCCCCCCTGCCAAGGGCAGAGCAGAAGAGACTTTCCTGCGTTCACCGGCACTGGCTCCCTTTACATTGGCAGGATGGAGTCGGCCACCCTTCCTGCCTGTAGGATGCCCTGCGGTCTGGCTGTAGCTGGGAGACGCGAGGGGTTGCCCGCGCAGGAGCGCTGGCTCGGGGCGGGAAGGGCTCCTGCTCGATCCCGTGAGCAGCCTGGCAGCAGCCGGCCGGAGCCTCCTGCCCCGGGAGCGGGAGCTGGAACCCGGCAGAGCGCAGGCAAGCCGGGCCGGGCGGGGAGGTCTCCTCGCCTGTGGCACACTTCTCGTCCCGGCAAGGGGGTTATCTCCCTGTGAATGCTGTCAGTGTGGACCCTGATGGGTGCCGTGCTGGTTTCGTTGCTGTCTTTGAACTCCTGATGTGACTCAGGCTTTTGCCTTGGTCAGGCTTTGTCGTGATTTGTACTGTTGGCTTCCCTGGTGTTTGCCATTAGCTCTAGTTACGTCCCCTTCTCTAGGAAGACATGAAGAGCCATTGAGTGTCCTAGACAAGTGATATGTAGCCCTCTCTTGCTGGTTATGAGTTGACGCTGAAAGGCTAAAAGCCCGCAAAGACAACGGCAATATAATATCGTATGTCCTCTGTGCAATGGCTTGGTTTTGTGCATATTATAATCTGTATGAGTCTATGGAATTAATCATAATGCCAGCGCTCCCATCCAGCTGCCTCAAAGCTCTTTTCAGACATTAGTCACATTAGTCTCATAGTCCCTGTCTGAGGTGAGGAAATGCTGGCTGTTATCAGCATCGTATGGCTGAGAAAGCTGCTGGTTGCAGCGGAATACATAAAAGCACAGAGGTGTCCTGTGCCAGGGCTGGGGGTCGAGTCTCGTCCTCCCGCTCCTTGCCCGGTGCTTTGTCTGCACCAGCCCCGCAAAGGGCAAGTTGCCTCATCCCACCCGCGCTGGCCCCAGCACGCGGGAGAGGTTCCGATTTGCCTCTGGAGTGGGGGCCACTGGCCAACTTTGGGATTTCATCAGCTCTCTGGGAGAGCTGTTTCTCCCAGAGCTGATGAAATCCCATCTGCTTCCAGCTGACTTTCTCCCTTGCCTGGCAAGCGCTGCGAATTGCCAACGTGATGGAGAAAGAAATAGGAATCTGGATCTTGCCACTTTATGCAGGGATTTGCTGAGAGATGTGAAATCGTCTCCTGGGATTTCTTCGGTTCCCCTCCCTCCCAGATTTGTTGTCTGTGCAATGAGGACAGACCCTGTGCTCTGTCATACCGAAACACAATACACGAATCAAATCTTGTTGGGTTCTGGACCATCACACGAGTCCTCTGGGGCCCCACACTGTGCCACAGTCACCAGCGTCTGGCAGCGCTCTGTAAGTTCAGAGAAAAACATCTCCACAGTTATGCCAATAGTTGTTTTTCTTGCCTTTTCTGCACTGAACGCTATTTATGTGCTTAGGGTGACTCTCCAGCTCTCCATATGTGCAGCATGCACAGACAAATATTTCTGTGGGGTCATGTCACCTTGAGAAATACGCTTTGCCACACGGAGCTGCTCGCCCAGCATCATTCTCCTTGCGAGCTGGGCCCTGGACATCAATTTTATGGCCCTGCTGAGATCTGTATCTGCGGCACGCTGTTTATAAGATTAAAGAGATATTATGAGTAACAAGTTCTATTTAGCTCTTTGATGCTATTTCTGTGCCAAAACATTTGAAGTGGAGCAAAACGGGTCATGAAAGGCTCCAGAAACCAAATATTTACCAGGCTTTTTGTAGCAGTCGAAACAAGTTAACGACATAAAGTCGGCATAGGTTGTACCAGACAGAGCATCCCCGGCAGAGGTGGGGAAAGGCCAATGCCGGCGCGTCAGGGCTGACTTGCCGTGCTTATGAGGGGACGGTGCGGTGCGACGCGCACAGCAGGGCGGGCCTGGCGTCTGATGGCACCGCTGTGATTTTCTGCCTTACGTCCTCTGCGGAGGCTCGGAGAACGTTTGCGGTGTGGAAAACCAACCCCGCGTACGTTTGCTTTCTCCTTCTGTGTTCCTGTCGCGCCTTGTGCCGTGGCAGAAACGATCTCGTGTCCGTCCCGCCTGGTAAGCGCTGCCTTCGGCAGAGCCGGTACTCGAGAGGTCAGGAAGAATTGCACGTGTCGTTATTTATTTCCCTGCGGTGATCCCTGGACGCTCCAGTCATGAGATCTGATTACATTTACATTAGCATGTTAATAATTAATCACATTATTCAGACTTTTAAATCCAGAAACGCAGGGCGTTATCAGTGAAAATCTTATCCATCTGTACGTGTTTCTGGACTTGGGTCTGTTTTACACGTTTTCAATTTTCTCACTGCTTTGGGCGTGCTCATGAGACTTTTCGTTGTCTCTCGTGTCTGCGGCGTCGGTAACCGCAGCTGGGAATGTTTTCCCTTATGTTTTTAAATGAAGCTTATATATATGTAAGCACGTGTGCATTCGTGCGCACACAGTGTGTGTGCGCGGATGTTATTTAGGCTATCTTTAAACAACCACAAATTTAGATTTTGTTGAGTCAAGAAGCTGCAGAGTGGAAATGGGAGGCTCTGAGTTAAATTATGGCCATGACTTTTGCTCACAGTGAACCCAGGGACTCACAAAACAGGAATTTTATAATTAGAAATACTGTTTTGAAATTTTTTGAGAAACTGCTAGATCTTACTGATAACCTTGGATTTTATTTGAAAAAGGAAGATTAACATCCTGATCACGAGGAATAATTGTTGCAATATTTCACGTTGCACTGAAGCTTATTGCTAAAATCCTCTGTTTGACACTGGTGAATATTCTGCTATTTCATCATACGCTGACTGGCACAGGGAATGTAGAACTCTGTCAGGAGTGAAAAGTAGCGGTGTTTCTCATTTAAAATAAATAAATAAAAGCAAGCAGGCATTACTCAAGCTAGCTGGGCTTTGCTGTAATGATGTTTTCACCGAGCCTCCGGAGCACGGTGCAGAAAGTCCTGCCAGCAGGTTATTAACCAGTGCAGCAGAAAAACATCGTTACTTTCCCTATAAACTCTATAACCTTCACCATGATTAAGACTTATCTAGTACTTGATAAAAAAGGTCCCAAATTCTACAGTAAAAAGAGAAAACTGTGTTAAAGTTAAGGAAGTTGCTGACAAAGTGGGTCATTAATAATGTTCCGAGGCCTTTGTACAGAGGTGGCTGGGGATAAATTGTCAGTCAGAAGTTTGTAATTTCCTGGGTTTTGTCATATTAATGTAGATTCTTACCCTCGATGATTTTGTTTGTGAAACATTCAGTTGGGTTTAATTGCCTGCTTTTCTTTTATAAATCTGATCTGATAATGGAAGTTTTAGAGGCAAATTCATTTTGTTGAAATAGATTTTTCTCTACCTTTTGTATTACGAATCCAAAAGGAGGGTGATTCAGCTGAAGTCACGGCGAGCGCGTTGGGAACGGAAATATTCTGTTTGACTCTGACGTTGGGCACAGGGCAAGTTCCTGAAGAGAAGAGCCCTGCCAGCCTCCCCCCGGGGCTCTGCGGGTCTGTCTCCGTTACAGGGACCGTAGCTAACAAAGAACCCGTACCTGGCCGGGCGGTCACTGCCCGCGTGTCCGGCCGCCTCCCTACCTTTCAGGCGGTGCATTTACATGTGCGTTGGTTTCCTATAAAATGCAGAACCAGAGCAATATTCTCAAATGAAGCACAGGTGACTCTGAATATCAACACTCCCCAAATCGGCATCGATTGAAAGGAGGAACAGAGAAACCCGCTCAGTGTTCAGAGTAGGCGTAGGAACTTCTTTACTTTGACACAGTCACTGGCCACGGACGCATATGGCCCAGATCTTTGGTTTGACAATGCATGTAAAATATGTATCTAAGTTTGTCTCCCTTAAAAGTATTGACTAAAAATAGCGTTTCTTTCTCAGCCATGATAATGCCTTTTTTTTTTCTTAATATGTTGCCTTGATAAGGACACAGTGAGTCTGTAGTGAAAAACTTATACAAGAAAATAAATGAGGCTTCTCCTCTTTGCTGTTTTCCTTCGATATACGTGCTTCCACACCAATGCATAAGTATCCATCAATTTAACACCTGTTTCCTTTGAATCATTATTTTACTCTTCTCCTAACATTTTAATGTCCCCCCCCCGGGTAGTGATTGTCGTGTCTGGAGAGCTGCGAGGCCGCAGGGAAAGTCTGATGCTTCACCGTGTGCCTCAGATGCTTGAGCTTCTGGTAACTGTCCTTCCCAACCTCACCTCTCCCTGCGACTGCTTCTGCGTAAGCTTTAACAGCAGCTAAACATTTTGAATATGTAGTTGTGCTATTTGCATGGCCGTAATTCCAATTATCCCGAGGCTGTTTTCTGCCAAGGAGGTATGTTAACAAGTTGCCAAGTCCTACAGCAGCTGCTACTGCAGGAAATGGCTCTCCAAATACCTGGAGTGTGTCTCAAAAATTGTTCTGACATAAGACGTCTTTCAATTACAACTCTCAATCTTTGTTATAATACAGTTCATTTTCTTGATTACAAAATGGAAACTGCAGTGCTTTTAACGAGCATGGCAGTCAGTCCCTACACTTCAGTATTTCAGACCTACGCAGAAAGGCTTCACCTTGACACACTGTCCTAACTGCAATGGCATGCGTGGCTTTAGCTCGCACATGCTCTTCTACATGAAGCCTGCCGTGCCACATGGTTAAACAGAAAGAAGTTACAGAGTGGAGTTAGCCTGTGTGGAAGCTTGAAAGCTGCTAACGTCCTCAGCCTTGGTGTGGTGGGGGTCACCTGGCAGGGGAGCCCTGGGCTCAGACTCACCTGAGCTCTAGCCCCGATTATCAGGCTAACGCGGAAGGTTCTCCTGTCCCGGCGGCCCAAAGCCCCTGCCAGGCGTGCCCTGTGAAGCAGGGAAATTGCCTCGCTCAGGGCGCTCTGCTGCCCTGGCCAAGGGAAACCGCCAGGAGCCAGCACAGGTGGAAAGCAAAGGCTTTCCTCTGCTGCCCGCGGGGTAGATGTGCCCTGCGGTGCCGGGGGACCTGTAGGAACGTTGTGGGTTTGTGTAAAGCGAGGGGATGAGAAGCGCCATGAGTTTGCATGTGTATTCTTCGTGTGGTGCGTTAGGGAGCCCTAAATCAGTAAACACCCTTTGCCTTCTCTCTTGAGAAGAAAAGGAATAGCAAACTCCCTGCTTCTCCATTCCGACAACTGGCGATTTTCTATTCAGCTCTTTCCCAAGATGTTATAAATCCCACCTTCTGCTTTTTCAAATAAAACCCCATTTTTACCTCTAAGGAAAGCCATTTGAAACGCACTTAGCAACCGTCAGGGTCTATTTTTAGATTCTATTAGGGTGTAACGTACAAAATGTAATAATCTCCTGCTTGAAGCTTTTTTCCCTTCTTCCCAGAGATGTGAAATTGCTGCAGTTGAATAGGAGTCAGAGAATCTGTGTATCTCGACTTTGCCCAGAACTCATTCTTTCTGTCTCTGTCTACATATCTCAAGTTGCTCCTTTTCACCTTTAGCAGTACGGTTATTTATGGGAAACCCCAGCCACTCTGAATGTGCTGAACAAGGCAAACCAAGTGTACGTTTTTAGATTCCTCTCTGACCACGGACCTTGTTGTCAAGGATATTTGTAGGACAGGGAACCAAAGAGAGTCTAGAAAGAGAATGAGTGAACACCTCCATGGTGGGGGAATCGAGGGATTCTTTGGTGAATGAAGGGTGACTTCAACCTCCCCTCACCCAGGGGACCTGGAAGACTGGGCTGTTGATATTAACCTTGCTCCTGAGGTCCACTTCCTGCTTTCTACAAATGCTCTGCGCTCCCTCAGGTCCCGGGAACAGGGAACAGGGCGCTTGCTGGAGATGTCGGGTCTGCAGAAGCTCTCGGGGTGTGTGAGGGAAGATGTGTCTTCCATTAACCCGTCTGTGCTCTCTGAGGCGAAGTAGGAAGGATGATCGTACAACTGTAGAACTGGGTTGGGACACTAGTGTTCCCAAATTACTGCTGCGGTGTACTGCGTGAGACCTTGGCTAAGTCATTAAAGTAATTAGCCTTCATGTGATTTAGTTCATCACTTTCAGCTCATATTTCTATCCTTTTTTCCAACTCTTAGACAAGGCTGTAATAAAGACAAAGTTTGGCCATCACAATGTTCATATGCTTCAGGGCACTAGTCCAGGGATGAGCTCCCGGGGGCACTTAGCAGCTCAGAGGCTTTGTTGGATGGTGTCTAGCCTTCCTCTTCGGTATTGTCTTACTGAAATGAGTCTTCCACGACTAGGTTGTTATGATTAATGCTGTCACTTGGTTAGTCTGAAGGGCCTCATCCAGCTTGATGCTATTTGTTTCTGATGGCACCCCTAAGCCATCAGACATGAGGAAGCTGACCACGGCTTTGGTCCGCACGCGCTGACACGTACGGAAGTGTCAGTGTTTACCCTCGTTCAGCCTGTGAACTCCCAGGGCTGCAAAGAAGACAGAAATACTAGAAAGAGAAGTCTCCTAAGGCCAAACAGTCCTTTCCCTGGAGCCACGGGATGGTGGTTCTGTGCTCTGTATTTCCTATCACTTTGTTCATTTGAGTTTTGAATGGCAGAAGTGATGGGGCTCCCGTTGCTCCCTTCTGGAGATCAAGTGACCTCCTGTGCCAGTTCAGAAATAGACTTTAAATAATTCATTGAATAAAGTCTAGGATTTTTGTAAATGGCTGTCTGATTCTCCTTGCTCTCTATTATTCCTGGCTTTCCTACCAACCCATAGAGCACACAGCCACATCCCTCCTGTCATCACATCTACATTCCTCCTTTCGCTCACAGATCAACCCGTCTCTTTGAGCATTAGTTGAATTTTTCCTTTTTCTCTTGAATGAGGGAATTATTTTGCCTAATAATAAGACTTTGATTTCCCCATTCGAGTGTGCTTTGCTCTGATCTGAAAGAGGACAGAGACATTAACTTCCTCTGCGTGGAACTCGCCTTACATCAGAAGTCAGCATGTTAAAGCAAATAGCACGGTCCTGTAAACATCTAGAATCAAGCTCTGCTCTCATTTGTATCTGTGCAATCACGCTGAGTAAAATTCAGCCTGTAGAGCTTAAAGACATGCGCTTTTAATCCTATGCATTTTGTAAGACTAATAACCTGCGTGGAGGCTTGAGGGCACACAGCCTGATGGGACAGGGTAATGTAGGGTAGCAAAGCACGAGGCCGAGTTCTGAAACATAATTCTAAATGGGAGAAAAACATGGGGAATTTGTTAATATTCCTTAATTCCAAGCGCTCTTGCAATCATGTCCTCATTACCAAAAGGGATGAATTTGTTTATGCTGTTTAGCTTCAGGCTGGAACGGAACATAAGCTACGTTTCCCTGCAAAGATACGTTACTATTTTATTTGATGGTCTGAAATTAAATCAGAAGGAATGTTATTTAATCAGTGAGAAAAGAAAGAAGAAATAAACAGGCATCCAGTAAATTCATGGTTGTCACTAAGTGACATGTGAGGTCCCCGGGAAGTTAGGAACCGTTTGGAGAGCATCAGGCTCGTGTTCCCTTCCCACACGGCACAGGTTTCGATACGTGAGACAGAATTCCTGAGCGGCCACACGCGTACGCTCCCTGCCTCGGCGAGACGCAGATCTAGAACTCCTCCTTTTTTAAAACAAACTGGTACAAGCTTGAAGCGGTTTATTTCCATCACATTTCTACTGACTGTCTCGCTTCTGGTGAAGTTAGGCCAGGATTGTACCAGGCTAAGCAGGAGTAAAATGTGGCTTCCTTTAAGCTCCCACAAAACCTTGTGTGAGCTCCAGTTCTCTCCACTGGATGAAGTAGTTACTCTGAGATGCTGCGGTGAATTTGCAAGTCATTGGTTAACTTGCAAGCTATTTTACCTTTTCTCTTTATTGTAGAGATTAAAACCAAAGAGATTCATGCATTGATAAGTACCTGGGGGTGGTTCTGTGGCTGCAAAAGACTTGGTTTTTCTTTTGACGGTTACATTTTTTACTAATATAAGTAATATTATTCATACTGTTTATCTATTATCTATATTATAAGGCTATGTTATAACATAACCCTACTATTAATATTATAACCTTATTATTTAATATCTATATTAACGTATGTTATATATAATGTATGACCTTACTAGTTAGTGCGGATTATAACATTCCTGGTGGGTGGGTGTGTACAGGAGAAAAAGAAGCTGGAGTCAAACCCAGAGCCCTTTAAGTAACAAAACAAAACCAGCACCACTAAAGTACAATTGCGTTGTAGCTCATTTAAGCCTCACTGAATTTTCCATTGTGCAAGCATTTAAATGTTGTAGTTACTGTGGCACATCTCATCTTACTTTATTCCCTGGTGGATGTTTCCCTGAGAATTTGGTACAGATGCTGAACAATAAAGCCTGTTGCAAATTGCTTTCCAACTGCTAGGTAATTACAGCAGATTTTATGCTAAATGTAAAGAATGTACTGCTATTTTTTAATAAAGGGAACATCTTTTCTTATCTGATGCTTTAATACTGTCTCATTTGTCTTACTTTCCAGCTGAAGGATAACTTCCAGTTGTTTGCACCCAGGCGGAGCTGCTGGCACACGTGCCTTTCCACATTCGTCCCCAGAATCTGCATGTTCCAACGATCCGCTGGAAGATCAGACCCTTTGTGTATTTAGTAAGTAACTTTAAATATTTATTATGACTACACTGAGGCCACAGAGCGTGGTTCTGTCTGTACTCGTTACCAAGTTGGACAGAATATTTGGTTTCAGCAGGCTTCGAGGATTAACTCCACGTTTTGTCACATTTATCAGTGTTTGCTAACATGACCAGTGACACAATCTCTCATATACCAGGCAGAGCAAATATGAAGCTCCTCATCCCTTCTTAGAGGGAGGCTTCTCTCATTGCCTCTGTACACAAAGGAGCATCTTGCGCTGCACGAAGAGTGCCGGCGATTCCTCTGCACCGCAAAGGCGAGCTGTGCCCAGAGAGGCTGTGGGGTCCCTTCCCTGGAGACATTCACCCCCGCCTGGACGCAGCCCTGTGCCCCTGCTCTGGCTGTGCCTGCTCGAGCAGGGGTGGGATGGGATGAGCTCCAGAGGGCCCTTCCAGCCCCCACCAGGCTGGGATTGTGTGATTCTGTGGTTCTGTGAGCTGGGATGGGTGGGACTCAGTTTGTGGGGAGAGACCATCAGCAGAGTGGGGTATGGGGGAGCCTGCTTCCGAAGATGTTGAGAAATTCAATATCAAGAGGTTTGCCGTACTGTATAGTGTGGCATAGGCACTGCAGCCATCCGGAGCGTGGTGTTAAATGTCCTCCTGCCCATCCCTGGCAGAGCTCATTGACCAGGTGTCACGTTCAAGGTCTGCGACTCCAGGGTCTCAGAGAGAGCTGGGTCAGCGCAGGCGGGGGGAATGCAAGAGCTGGGGAGGGGTCAGGGATGCGTGTGTGAGCTGAAACGCGTTTGAAACCGAGCGGGAAGTTGGTCCCTGGAGAAAAGGAACTGCCTGTATGTCAGCGCGTGGCGGCTTGGGCTTGCTGGATCGATGTGAGCCATGGCAGCGCAATGTGCACAAGCTCCAGGACTCACTGTTGGGTGTAGCCCCTTCTCCAGGGCCTGCTGATGAAAATCTCCTTCCATTACCAATGCTTTGTAATGCTCTTGTAGTGAGCACCTCTGTTTTGTCACAGCAGAGACGACAGGATGTTACTGAGCTTGGCGCGAGGCCAGGGGAGGGATGCTGCTGCTGGTTCTTGTTAGGTGGACAGCTGTATAGCCTCAGTTTCCTCATGCCACCCTTGGAATAAATATTCTCTCTCATTTTCATCCCTATTGTTGGCTGTTACGGAGAGCACAGCTCCCCCAGGCTGGGGAGAAATCGTGGAGTATTAATAGGTTGATGTACTAACTGCTTTGAGGGCAGTGGAACATGATAGCTTGAGAAACTCTATTATCGAGCCATGGGAAGCAGCATTGCTGCTCTGCTCGGGGTTATTTAGTGAAGTCAGAGCTATGTGCTCAACCCCGGGCTGTTGGAAAGCACCAGTGTGTCTGCTGGGCTGGAGGAAGCCTTGAGACTGTGTTGGCTCTGCTGTCAGCCCAGGGCAGGCAGCACGGGCGCTGTGCTGGAGCCTCCCCCCTGCTCCCATCAGCAAGCACTCTGTGAGCACTTCCACCCACTGCATGGCCTTTGCATTGCAAATGGCAAGGGTTTGGGGCTGTAATCATCTGCACTTGCAAATGTGCACCTGGGATCTATTGTAAGCATGCAACTGAAATGTATTTTAAAAATGTGTCAGTCATTAGAATCTAAAAATTGATCTGAGCCCACACAGGGAGCAAGTGCATAAAAGTGAATCAGAGTAACATGTTGATTAAAGGTAGTATCTGAGAGAGTGAAGTTACTGCACTTTAGACCATTACAACTCCTGAACTGATGGGAAAATAGGATACAAAATCCATCCCAACATCCACGATTCTGTGTTTTCCAAGAGAAGGTGCAAGCGGGAAACAAGATATTTAATATTTCTGTGAAGGAGGGAAATAGTCATAGAGATGCCATTGAGATGGTTGTATAAAAAGGTGTTCACAGTTCTCTCAGGAAAACAAATTTAAACAGATTAGCTTAGCCAGTACACCACAATTTGGTGTTTAACTCTGTGCAATTACTTTGACATCTAGTGTATTAATGGTGAAAGTCTATAAGAATATGAAAAAGTAAAGGTAGTCAGGGGAAAATTAGTAGTGCATTCGTGCATTTCTGTGTGCAGAATTAGTCAAACCTGAACCTGTAGCTCTGGAAAACGGAACTTTGATAGAAGTCCATTAACGCCATCAAGACCAGTCACAGAGAACTCAGAGGAGCTGGAAAAGCCCTGTGCAAATCTTTGGAGAAATCCGATCATCCTTTGAAAGTCTGAAAAGGCAACTCCCTTACAGGGAAAAGCAGCACGCTCTGTAGCCCCCGCCATCGGGGCGTCCTGTGGCGGCTGGACGGTGCCAGGGACAGCACGGCACGACCTGCCAGACCTCGTCGGGCCCGTGCAGGTCGGGATAGAATCATGGAATCATTAAGGTTGGAAAAGACCTCTGGGATCATCAAGTCCAACCGCCAACCCAACACCCCCAGGCCTCCTAAACCATGGCCCCAAGTGTCATGTCTGCCTGGTGTTTGAACCCCCCAGGGATGGTGACTCCCCCACCTCTCTGGGCAGCCTGTGCCAGGGCCTGACCGCTCTGGCAGGGAAGACCTTTTCCCTAATAACCAGTATCCAACCGAAACCTCCCCTGACGCAGCTTGGGGCCATTTCCTCTCAATCTATCGCTTGTGACTTGGGAGAAGGGACCAACGTTTCCTGAGTCGCCCAGTGCTTTCTGGTGGTGTTTTTAGTCGCATGCTGCAAGTACCTTCCCAGTGGCTTCCGGACAAGAAGTGGGATGGTGTACGGGGATTGTTTAATAACCGATTAGCTATTCTTAGAAAGAGCTCTGTGCCTGTAAAAGGTACGGTGGCGGCAGCCCTTGGTGCCGGAATCTGTCTGCAATAAAAGCTTGTGCACTAGGGCTGGGTGAAAATCGCTCTCAGGTCTCTGTGGATATTGTAGGGAGTTTTAAACTGAATCTACTCTGGTTGCTGTTTATGACCTTCTTTATCTATTTCCCATTAACTTTTATATGACTGATCGATGGGAATGCAGAAACAGGGGTGCAAACACCACAGTGCAATTAGTGCAGAGGTTTCAAGCTCCTGTTTACCTGCCACCCAGGTAGAGGGGCACCACCAAAATACTCATCCGGGAGGTTCTCCCTGGAGGTCCCTGGGTGTCCCACAGCAGACCTCCCCGAGGTTGGGAATGTCAAGGCCCATCGGCATCCACCGATGCGACAGGCAGCTCTGGTATGTGGCCAGAGGTCTGAGCTGCTCCCCTGCCCAGAGGTGGCAGATGAGATTAAATAAAACAAGAGCAGAGGTGAGATAGGAGAGGGAGAGCACTCCTGCACTCCCACCGGGTGACATTGTGTTCAAAGGGAACACCCACCTGGCTCAGGAGGCAACAGGAACCCCGTCCAGGTACTCTCTGACTTCCAGTAACACTGCTGAGTAGTCAAAATGTGCAATTTAACATATGGCTAATAAACTACTAATTAAAACAAATAGGAAACAGTCAACTAATCAAATCTCCTTGTTGCCATATGGCAAAAATCCCTGGCAGCCTCTGAGAGAGGAGTCACCCAGCTTGGGGTATCAACAGGGACCCAGTGACTCAGCGGGGGATTAGGGTGAAGCAGGGAATTCAGGATGATTACTCATCTAGTTGTCAAACACAAAAATCTCCTGTTCGCTGTTACTGTGGTTGGCGTGAGGCTTTACCTCCTCCCATCGTTTTCCCTCACACGACCGGCAGGATGGGTCTGGCACGTGCCCAGAGCTGCTGCTTCCCCAGCCCCTGCTCCCAGCACGCACGTGCCAGCGGCAGAGGGGCGAGGGAAGCCGATGAAGCGTTTGACACGCTGCAGTGGCAGCTGAGATGTTCTCCTTGACCGCAACATCTTTTGAGGTGCTTTCGCCTGCATCCAGGCTACGGAGAGGGGTGTTTGAGAGAAGTCGTGTAAGTAAATGCTCACATAAGTACCTGTGAGCAGTCAGTCGGGAAGCGAGCGGATGCTCGGAGTCCTGGCAGGCGGAGCCGTTCCCCTGCGGCTGGGGGTGCCCGGGGTCCCGCCAGAGTCACAGGCTTACAGATGAGAGGAATATTAGCAGGAAGGAGCTTGACAGCATTTCGCAGGCTAGGATTTGCCTGCTTGTTCTGGTTGAGAAATGCTGCATGCTAACGCGTGTGGCAGGAGAGCAGCCAGGTTGAGGATAATTTACAAGCAGGAAAAAGGCCTCTGAATGATTCAGCAAGAATTAGCTCGGCTCCACGCACCGTCTCGATACCATGTATGAGTGAGAAAGAAGACATCAGCTCTGGAGCTGAGAGGGTATTTAAGTCTCTCTGACCCGTTACATCTTTGGCATTTCTATCTAGACTGCTGACAGTAGGTTCAGTTATCGTGGTGACATTGTGGTACGTCTGTTTAGTACAGAGAACAGTATATAATGACGCTGTGTAGTGTTTTACATATGGTAAATGATGATAGACTGTCCTAGGGGGGGAGAGGGTTGGTTAATTAAGCTACATCTTAGTTAATGATATGAATTAAGAACAAAACAGGATGTTTGCCATCTCTTATTAACTTCGTCTGTGGAATAGCAGCAGCTGGATGACTGGCAACCCTTACTGAGGCACAGAGACACTACGGTCATGTAGGTTCCAGAGCAGAAGAGCACCTTGAACCCACACAGCCAAACCCCTAGTGTAGCACTGTAGCCATGGATCGTTTTCTGCATGATTGTACCCCAGAAATTTAATTTGAAGCCATTTCCAGCAGATGAGCTTTAAACTGGCATGATAAGAGACAATATAGCTAGTAAATCCTCCTGCCAGTCATGGAAGCTGTGCGTCCCTTTCTAATTTATGTGCTCCTATGGAAGGTATCTTTTATCCTCTCTTGAACAGTACTTTCTAGTTCTTAAATGGTATCATCATTTATAAAGAAGCTATAACTGGATTTTTTCACACCTTTTATCCTTGTCTTGGTTGAGGTTTAAGTCATGTCACAGGGGGTGTGAATGCAATGTAAAATCTCAGTGTTAACAGATCATAGCCATGAGGTTTGGAAAGATCGTTTTCAATGGGGATGTGAGGTCAAAGGTGCCCAAAACATGGATGGTGGGAAAGATTTCTGCAGTGAGAACTCATTACAGAGTTTTATTTTACTTCTTTTTGCAGATGGCTAGTAGGAGACAAAGCTTGATATCCTTCATGAATTGATAGAATTACAGCAAAATGTAATAAAAGTGACTTAACTGCCGCAGGGAAATGCTGGGCTGAATCCATCAGGACCCTAGTGTCCCAGTCATCATCCAGCAAAGCGCTTCAGCACCTGCTTTACTGTAAGCACCATTTAAATCAATGCTGATTTGCTTTGCTGATTCAGGAACAGAGTTCAGTGTAGTTCAGGAGTCAGCCTGTATGCCTCTATTTTTCATCTGCACAGTGGGTCCCTTCCACTTTTAAATCCTCTCCTCTGGAACTGTGAGACTTTTGGAGCAGAGAATATCTCTTAGCAACTGTTGGCAACATCCTTAGCAGCCTGGTACCGGAGAAAAAGACTAAACCAAGTTGCCTCATAAATAATGATAGTAATAAGAGGTGACGGAACTTGATAGAAAACACTACTGTTTTTCAAAACTAGGCAAATTAGTCATGAGGCCACTCTAGTTATGGCACATCTACAAGTAAATGGGCGTTCTGCCTTTTGGTGCCGAACAGCCAGCACCAGGGTGATCACAATGTTCCCTTCTTGCCTTAAAAGCTGTTAATGAATCCCCGATCTCCTATGGTTCATCTTGTGTTTACTTACTAGAGCATTCTGCCTTGCTTCTCCCACTGGGCATTCAGGTGCCCAGAGTCTGGCAAGTTTATTAATTCTGAAATTAATAACTTTCTCTTATATACAGCCATAAATAACGCTGCTGGTCTGTGAGTGATGGGTTATATAGGAAAGGGACGTTCCCCCATTGATGGGTTGCACAGCCTTTATGAAAACACTGTGCAATCGCATAGAGATATATATAGACAGGTATCACACACGTGGTTTCCTTCGATGACTGTGAAATGGTGGAAGGGCAGTTCAGTCACATTAAGTAAGTCTTATCCCCCAGGGATGGACTTTCTGTGGCTGGTCCTTAAGCTTTCACTGGCATCCAAAACTTAGCTGCTGTCTCTTCTTCCCAAGCTAGAATAGAAGCCAAATGCTTAAACCTGTGCCATATGCTCTCTTTTAGACTTTGCTTTTGGACAGAAGTCAGGCCCCTAGCGCTTGCCTTCTCAGTGGGCCAGACAGACACGGAGATGACAGGATGCCGTTGCAGGCAGCTCCTCCCAAAGGAGCTGCAGGAGATTTAATTTGCCTCCCAAGGGTGAGTCTCAGCCCTTGGAGGGATGAGACAGGCTCGTTTTTCACTTAGAGCAGGGTTAGCACCAGGCATGCTACCTGGAACAGCATGATGTATAGCACTGAATATCTTGTTTGACGCGCAGATATTTCTGCCTCCCATCGTTTACAAAAGACCCCACTCCTGAGATGCGATGTGCTGCCCCTTCCCTCTGACACTCGCAGAGGCAAACTCTGCCAGGATAGCGAGCTCTGGAGGAAGGTATTTTCCAGACTCGCCTTTGCTTAAGCCAGTGCTAGCACTGGGTTCAGACAAGTCACCCGGCGGGAGATCGCATCTATTTTTACATCAGCTCCCAGGTCTGTTCACAAGCCATTGGAGCCTCGCGAAATCTCGGCAAGCACCTCGCTCCCCCATCCCTGCGCTCTGTCGCCTGGCCAGGGGTGAGTCACAGAATCATAGAATCATAGAATTGTTAAGCTTGGAAAAGACCCTTAAGATCATTGAGTCCAACCTATCACTGCCAAGTCCACCACTAAACTGTATCCTCAAGCACCACGTCTCCCCTTCTTTTAAATACTCCCAGGCAGGGTGACTCCCCCACCTCTCTGGGCAGCCTGTGCCAGGGCCTGACCACTCTGGCAGGGAAGACATTTTCCCTCACACCCAACCTAAACCTGCCCTGACGCAGCTTGGGGCCGTTCCCTCTCGCCCTGTCACTGGTGCCTTGGGAGCAGAGACCAGCCCCCCCCTCACTCCAGCCCCTCTCGGGCAGCTGCAGAGAGCGAGAAGGGCTCCCCTCAGCCTCCTCTTCTCCAGGCTAAACCCCCCCAGCTCCCTCAGCCGCCCCCCAGCACACTTGTGCTCCAGACCCTGCCCCAGCCCCGCTGCCCTTCTCTGGACACGCTCCAGCCCCTCAAGGCCCTGATTGTCCCGAGGGGCCCAAACCTGAGCCCAGCATTCGAGGTGGGGCCTCCCCAGTGCCGAGCACAGGGGCCCCATCCCTGCCCGGCTCCTGCTGGCCACACCAGTGCTGACACAAGCCCGGGGGCTGGTGGCCTCCTTGGCCACCTGGGCACTGCTGGCTCGTGCTCAGGTGGCATGAGCTTCTGTGCTCTCGGAGCCGCCTCTCCTCCCCGGCCCCTCCGTGCCAGGCCCACGCCGCCAGCTCGCCTGACTCGCGGCGCAGAGCGGACCGTGCACCGCTCCCACCGCTCTCCAGCCAGGAGGCGACGGCCGAATCGATGGCCGATCAGGCCCAGCTCTCTGCTCCTGCTCCCCAAGGAGCTCCCAGCATGACTCGGGCCTAACGGGAGCCGAAAATGTGCGCAGGTATTGAATTTGCCGCAGATCCATGTTAGAAACAACATAATCCCTAGCGAGTTATGGCGGGAGGCCCTGCTCAGAGTTGTATGCAACCGTAATTTTCTGCACATGCCTCTCTGCCCTCCCCAGGTCTCTTTGCCCAATTTCAGGCCACACCTTTTGGTTTATGGTTTTGTTTTTTCCTACCCTACTATTTAAGGGGTCCTGCACACATTTGTTTCTCACCAGGGTTCCGAGCGCTCATAATCAGCCCTCTGAGATTAATTAGAGACCAATGAAGATTCAGTCATCTTATTTCGATAATTTCTAAGGCATTACAGAGCCCTCAGCTGGTGTCTAAACACTTCTCACTTAGTCCTGCCCCAAAGTGCTGACAATTAGGTCTGTCTGGGAAATGTCCATAGCAGCACGATGCTTTATGTGGTTCAGCTCCTTGGGTTTGTAGCTAAGACTCTGGAAGATTTGCAACCGGTGCTAAAACATTTGGCTCGTTATTCTCTTTCCTCGCACACGTTACTTCAGCAAGAGCCTGGGTGTGCGTACAGGGGCTCCGCCGACACATTCGTTTTGCATTTCAACAATATAAAAAAAAAGAGATAGTTGGGAGTGGAAAAATGCTGGTGAATGTGAAAACATGTGGCCGCAGTACTCCAGACTCATCTAGTGTTCTTTTGCAAGCATCGCTGTGCTCTGAGGCTTGAAGGGAAGATTTGAAGAATGACAATGAGGTCATTTTTTCAGATATTCACAGACTGCTCTTCAATGTTTGATGAGCAGCATGGGGCTCTTGATGGAAAATGACTATGGAGTTTTACAGGTTTTTTTAGTTTGCTTAAATTTTTATTTATTCCAGACTCAAAAGGTGTTTGGAGAGCTGAGTTTGGCTTTCTGAAAGCCTGTCTCCAGAAAAAGAAGACTGTACGGTACAAGTCCATCCTTGCCTTGCTCTTCTTGGCAGCGTCTGAAGTGGTGTGCCGTGAGCGATAGCACCCAGCGGTCCCAGTAGTGCTGCAAATGTTCACCAAAAGCGATCAGATGCCTTTAGTATCTCCAGTGGAGGGTTTGTTTCATGCCTTGTCCGTGATTCAGTAAAAATACCCTTGCAGAAAATGTTTATGAACTACAAATGGAAATTGAGGCCCTCAGGTATCGGCCTGTGCAGCGATGCGTTTATCGGCGCTGCAGAGTGCTCTGCTCTGCTGGAGATCGATCTGTAGGAGGTACGTGGGGGTGTCTGGGGGGCAAGTGGTTCTGCCAAATGGCCCTGCTCGTTCAGGTGGCGGGCTGGGAGCCCAGCTCCCGCCCTTCCATCGGTGCTACCCCGTGGCAGAATGTCCTGCCTGAGATCTTCAGGCAATTCCTTCTGGGTTGCTGCCGGACAGATGTGCGGCTGTGACCAAAGCAGGGGCCAGCCTCTGCGATGACGCCAGCCGGGGGGCAACGGGTGAGATGCTGCTTTCTGCTCTGCACCGAGACAAAACTTGTAACCCATGTGAGTGTGGGTTTGTGACCCCTCCTCGCCTCTTCTAGCACACCCTTTTTTCCCAAAGACCTGGCTTGGGGTTTCTGCTACCTTCATCTTCCTCCATCCCAGGCTGTTTCCCCCGCTCCCAGTGGCTGGGGCATTTGTAATGGTGCTCCTGGGGAGCGCTGGGGTGTGTTTGTGGGAGCCCTGAACATCCCACAGACCACCTACCCCCTGCCCTGGGGAGGGTGCTGCTGGGCGGGAGGTTTCGCCCTGCTGAGCCCTGGGTGCTCGTGGGCCGTTGCACGACGGCTGCGGGAAACCGTGGTGCTACACAGCTGTGGGAAACTCCTCTGCCTGCTAGTTGAAGTTCTCCGGGTTTCTTTCATTATACCTGTATTTAATTCCTGTTGGCAAACACTGGCTTCGCACAAAGTGGCATTCATTCCGAGTCTTAACCTGATCCCTGCTGGGTTCTGAATGGACAAAACTCTACCTGACTATTAAGCAAGGTACATAATACAGCAGCTAAATATAGAACTGACAAAGGCTCTCCCTGAAATAGTACCAGCATGGGGATAAAATCAATGTCATTTCTTGCACAGTTTCTTGACAGGCATTTGCTAGAAGAGTCTTATCTGCACCTGTCAGCGGGTCTCAGATACTTCTTGACTCCCGTTGGAGAGCGCGGAGCTGCCGGTGCCTAATGCAGAGAACGGCTGAATCCCTGGTCTGACCCCTCCCTGGAAAAGAGCCTTCTCCCTCCCTTCAGGGTCTTAACGTGTTCTCCCATGTGATATTGCGGTATTGAGGTTTGCAGTGGTGCAGCTTGGGTTGGTATTTTTTTCTTAAATTATATTGTTTCCTTGTGTACTTTTTAGTAAAGGTATTTGCTTCTATCTGGTAAGGCGCAGTATCCTTTTGGCATTTCAGAAGAGGTGGGCAGGATGAATTATTCATTTTAAAAGTGTGTGACATTATGATGGAGCTTCAGCAAAGTACATTTAAACATTACAAAATAGGATGAATCAGTTTAAACTCATCTGAGCTTATCATATATCAGATAAAATGACTGATACAAAGGCTAAAAAGATAGAAAAAAAGCTATTCTCAAGCCATTTCTAAACCAGACTCCAAAACCACACCAAATATGAAAGAGGGTTTATTTTCAGATCTTTCAATACCAAGAGGTTTAGGGAAAAACAATGAAAACACAGGGTTAAACCCCTGCTTGCTAAAAAGTGGTATGACTATTGGAGCTGAGCTGATTTACATGCCTGAAAGTAGCAAAGGGGAAGGTGGGGGCAGACCATGGGGGCTGCTGGATCACTGAGGACCTGAGGAAATGGGCTCCTCGGGACAGCTCGTGGACAGAAGCAAAGAAAAGGCTCTGGTCAAAGCCTAAAGACTAAGGTGGTAAAAGACAGCAGAAGGGATCTCATGGAGGTCCTTCAGGAGTCTCCTTAGACTTGTGTCTCCTCAGTCTCCTTTATTCTGAAGTGGTGGGGTTTTGTTTCTGAAGATACAGTTAGTGTTTTTCTAAATCCTTCTGCAAAGTGTTGCTCTGCACGTGTCAAATAAGATCCCTTAACCTGTAAAATGGGTGTCTTGAAGTGTAAAGCACTGGGAATAGGATGTTTAGACTTAGAATTTATTACAGCCCTTGTTATTTTTATGAAAATTCTGTGTCTTAACAAGTCAGCTCCTGGGGGAAAGTCCTCTCTAAATAGTCCTTTAAGCAGAATTTCCACTTATCTTTATGCTTTAAATATTGCTCTATTGCTAATCATAGTGGTGCTTCCTCCAGGGCATCAGGATGCCACGAGGCTGCTCTTAGGCCCGGTCCCAGCTGGAGCGAGCGTAACGGGAGTTTCCTTGTCGAGGCTCCTGCTCGGACCTGGCTGGCTGTGCGGTCTGTGCAATTCCTCTCCGTTTCAAGAAGGCCAGGCTGTGATTCAGCTGGAGCCTTCCAGCACATTTTTTTCATTTTGATTTCCCCCATCACTAATATATCAAGGCTCGTGTCGAGCTGCTCCGTCATCTCGACTGCGCTGGCCGTGCCAGGTGAGAAGCGGCAGCCGGAACGCCGAGGAGCCGTCGGGCACCGTCCCGGGGCAGCCCTCCTGCGCGCCCTCCTCCCTTTCTCTGCGCTGGTGTAGAGCCTAGCCAGATATTTATGCCGTGCCCACTTTTTTTACTATGCGAACTACTGAGGTCTTTCTAGCCTAAAACTGAACTTAAAATCCTTTTGGCAGTGATAGCTTTACTGCAGGAATAACACAGATGCTGTAGCAAGCGCTGAAACATGTGCTTTCGGTTTCCTACACAATTAATGTTGCTGTTCTGCTTTACCAAAATCCCCTGAAAGACTCTCTTAAAGCTCCACGATGATACAAGGCAAAACCAAGGGTCTGACTCCTTGCAGTCATCAGGATGAGAGGGAACATAAACCCAGGCACTGTTGCGAGCAGTTGCTCCAGGAACGCGTCCGGTTCAGCATCCTGTTACTCGTAGTGACAAATGCGAATTGCTTCTGGAAAAAAGAGACCCCGACCAGGCAGCAGGAGGAAAACCTACCACCAAGGACGCTTCTCTAGTAATCCAAAAGAATTATAACCTTTTCTAAATTCATATTGTAATATTTTGGCCATCAGTTCCTGTTTTTGATAGAAATGTCCGGCCTTTCTGAAAAGGAAGCTGAACTCTTACTCCTAATGATGTGTTGTGGCATTGAATCCCTGAGGTTAATTATGTGAAGATGTATCCATTGATCTGTTTGTTGAATTTGTCGCTTTAATTCGAAACATTCGAGCCCCCACCCCTCTTGTGTCTTTCAGGCCAATGGGAATTACACGTTCCTCATCTATTGCTCTTTACCATTCATTACGGATGCACTTTTTAAGACTACAGAAATATTGGAATCCAATCAGATTTAGACTTCCGTAATTGCATTCTGCCAAGCTAAATTTCCTTGCAATTTCAATTGGATGCAGTGTTATTCATTAGGTGAGGTCCTAATCTGCCGTACCGGGTTGCTGTGCAACAACTGCTACGATTAATCCCCTGGGTCAGGAAACTGATATAGTCCTCCTGTATATTTGTAATTTGTGGAGTGGTAATGGTTCTTTTCCAAGGAATATTACTTAATATTTAATAACGGTAATACTAATGGACTCTGCATTTCCTACAATTAAACACTTGGAAGAGTGGGTTGTAAACTCTGCGTTCAGCTACTGAGGTATGGCAATTTTTGAGAGACTTTGTACTTCAGGACGTGAAAAGTAGGGTAATATGATTCCTGTGCAATTATGCATTGCGTCCACACACTGCAGCTGCTAAAAGCATTTATCATAATTAATGTAACCACAATGATTATCAAAGGATGTTTGTGTAATGATTGATTTGTCACTTGTTGTAAAGCCGTGCAGGACATCAGAGCACAAATTACACCGATTTACTGTACAGTATGTGCTTTCAAGAGGGGCCGTTCCTTAGGGGGCACTCTGGGGCTCTGCTGCTCATCCCTTGCTCTCTCGGTCCCTCAGAATCATTTCTATGCGATAAAGTAGAATTAGGAGAAGTACTGCTAATAATAGGCTTGAATGAAGGGGCAACACCACCAGAGATGCTTCCCATCTTACAAGAAAACAAAAACCTTTCCTCTCATCAGAGTGAAAGAGAAACAGCAAATTGCATTCAGCCCGTAACGAGACCTCCAGAAAGGGTTTGAAATCCCCAGGCAGCTTTCCACCACCACCTTCCATTATTGCCTTTCCTATTTTTAGTTGAATTTCCAGGTTTTCCCAAGCCAATTCTTTTCAGCCATTCAACATTTCTCCCGTGTCAGAGGGAAGGATCGCTTTAGATGGCGTTGCCATGGAAACACCTGCTGGATACGGGATGGAGATGGGAGAGGAGCAGGGCAAGAAAAGGAGATGGTGGGAGACCGAAAAGCGAAAGCGCAGGAGCCCCATCGGGTCTCCGCCCTTTGCAAGGCAGCTTGCAGCAGCGAACCTGGTGTTTTCTGGATTTATTTGCACGGTTCAGAACTTTGTGTCAGAACCGGGGGATTCGGCGCACCACCGCGCAGGCCGTAAGGGAGCAAGGACAAACGTTATCCCTGGTAATTTCATACGCCCCCTCCAAAGTGAGTATTCGATTTTTTCCACAGAAATCTGCTCCCAACCTGCTCGACCCCTTGCCCCTTTCCCTGAGCCACCGACACTCCCCGCAGCCTGTGCTCGGCTCCTTCCTCGCGGGTTGTCTTGGCAACACCTGATCTCTAGAGAGAGGACAAGGCAGCAGCCAGGCAATGTACAGAGATTTCCTAGAGTGACACTGTGTTCCCAGACCATTGCTGAAAGGTATTGTTGTGGGGGGAAGGAAACAGAGAAAGAATTAACGTAAGTTATCGTGGCGACTGCACAGGAGCATATTTTTAATTGGGCGCGTGCACATTTTACACTACTGACTCCAAAACTGATGCTCAGTTCCTCCATCTGACAGCCTGATCCAGGGCTCACTCGAGTCAACAGGAGTCTTTCTGTGTTCCTCAGCGATCTTTGGCTCAAGCATTACCATAAAAGCTTTTGGATCAGAGCACATGTTGTGCAGAAAGTCAGACAGGTATAAAGAGCATCTGTTGTGTTGAGTCATTTGAGTCTGTGCCATGCTTTAGACCACTTGTGGATAAGCTCTCGGCTTTCTGCTGTGTATATACCAGTTTAAACTAAGCTTACTGGCTGCCTCTCTAATTTTAAGCAGAGGGAAAAATATTACCTGTGTTTATGCTTCTCCAAACTCATGGGCTTCACGGAGGTTGTGGGAGTGTAAGTGCAGAGAACAGGGCAGAGAGGTTAAGGAGGGCTCTGAGATGATGAACTCCCCATTCGGTGCTTCTGCAGCCTTGCAGGACACTTTGAGATGACAGTAAAGAGGCCAGAAGCCACGGGACAGCTGTGAGGGGTAGGTCCCCGGCTGGCTGGATGGCTAGTTACATGGATGATTTCAATGACTGCAAGTCTTAGATGTCTTGAGACCTGTCTTTCTAAGATCATATCTGTGCAGTTTCAGGGTTTTCTCTTTTCATGTCATATTCAGAAATTTAAGCTTGTGCTTGTCGGGTAGAAGCGCTGACCTGCCGCCAGGTAACGGCCAGGGCAGGATGAAGACATGTAAGTCTCCCTGAGGATGCACCAGCTTCTTCAGGGAGGCGTGTTCTTGCTGGATGACAAGAGCAGCGCTAACTTGCGGAGCCAAAGCAGCCTTTTCCTTCAGAGTTCAGCTGTCCAGTTCCGTTCCCCAAAGCTAACAAGACCTGGGCAGCTCTGAAATGCAGTTATCCACAAGAAGTAAAATCCTTTTGGGACCTGGCTTTGCGAACTGACTCCCCGTCATTGTCGCAAATCATCAGCTAAGAGTTCAGAGAAGTATTGCAAGAGGTTGAGCACTGAGTCTACATTTCATTACTTTTCCCTGTGTTTTCTGGTCATCCGTTATCCTGCTTTGATCCCTTCTGGTGTTACATTTTCCCCATCACTAGGTTTCCCTCTCTGCTGGGAACCTGAAATTGTGCGCTCAACTATAGGGTTCAATTTGCCTTTTATGCCTCCTGCAAATCTTATTAAGTCCTGTTGTATTAAATGGGAGAAGCATGCAGTTAAGTCTGTGGTTTTCAAAATGCATTAGACTTCTTTTCAAGTATGCAAAGTGTAAATGGATTTTGTGCTTTGGGAATGTAGCGGTGTGTTTACAATTTTGGTTAGATAAAAGGATGCTGAGATGGCCTTTAACATTGATTTGGTGTTACGTTTTTCACGGCTTTAATATAGCCTTAGAGGTTCTTTTAGCGTTTTGATTTACAGAATAAATCAGAAAATTAGTTTTATTTTATTTATCACTCAGTAATGTGCTTTTCTTTCTGTTCTTCCTCAGTGCGGTTAGCCCTGAAAATAGTAGCCTGGGTAACCTCATTAGGTCAGGCTTTCTTCTTGTAAGGTTTCTAACATTAGGGTGGTTTGAAACACTGAGAAACAGACTTCTTGCAACGTTTTGGTATTTTTTGTGAATCCGACTCAAACCAAGCAGTTTAGTGAGCCATGAGCAGTATACGTTAAACACAAGCCTTTTTGAACCTGAAAGGAACACTTTGAGTAACGCAGGTTGAGTACGAGGAGAATCTGAGCTCAGGGGGTTGAGAAAAACAGTGGCAAAAAAATTGGCAATATCTTATGTTACCAATCCTTTGGTGACCACACAGTCATGGGGATGCTCTTGCAGGAACGAGGGGCCACAGAAACAGGCCTGGAGTTTTGACTTTTTCAAGTGCCTTCGTTATTGAAATCTAAATTTAATTCCAGATACTTTGAGAGCGATGCCAAGTCCTATATTACCTGACCTACTTCAAAACTGTATGCAGAAACGTACCGACCATGCTGACCTTCCTCTTGTCATTTCACCTCTCAAATGCCACTGTAGGAAACTTGGCATTAATTCTGAACAGGGAGAGAGAGGCTGGGGTAGGTGCGGTAATTTGCAGGTAACAGGAGGTGTTTTCTTATCCATCAACAGGCCATGTTGTGCCTGAGATGGTGGATCTCCTCTCTCCTTCTCTCAACCTATCTGTCCACTGATCTGGGGTAGAAGGTCCATGATAAACTACTGGTTTTATGCTGGTGTCACTTGGTAGCATGAGGGTGGCATAAAGCTGGGATAATGCAGCGTGCATCAGGTCGGATGGTTTCTAGCAAACGTATGATGATAAGGAGGGGCAAGAAATGGGGATTTCAGGAGGAAACAAATCAGAACACTCGGTGTCTTAACCAGGATTGGGTGCAGTATTTGGGCCATTCCTTATATTATCAGACACGCTCCAGACCTCCTGCCTACTGTCGTGGCCAGACCTACGGAGGGTTCCTGGCAGTGCAGAGACCCAAGGCAGGTTTGGGGCTAGCAAGCTGCCATGTACCAGAAGCAGCCTGGCTGCAGCAGCACAGAGCTCCGCTGAGATTCATTTAACCCTCTGAAAAGCCACGTGCTGCGCTGTGTGCTGCAACGCCTTCGTTGCTTTTCATACCTAAGCTCGGTTGCTTAAAGCTAACCATCCAGGCACCCTGCCTCCCTCCCCTTCGCTAAGCTGATGCTTGAGAGGTTGTGGGTAGGAATAAATCACACTGCATTCACTTCAAGGCTCCTTCTCTCCCCCCTGCGAAGCCAGAGTAGCGTAAAGGGCGAGTCGTGCCCTTTCCCTGAGTATGTTTCTAAAAAAGGAGCGTCAGCCTTTGCAAGGGCAAAGGCGTCGTTGGCCTGTCTGTCTGTCTGTTATTATGCTGATCTGGTCCCCATTAGACTTCCACAGCTAGCAAGGGTTTTTGGTGATCTTGGATTTCATCCCAGTAGTGCAAACTCAGGACAGAGCGGGCAGCCCCCGCCCTTAAAAGTCAGCTTCTGCTTGGGCATCAGAAGAGGGAAGTAGACAACATTTCCTCTTGTGCAACTTAGTATTTGGAAAAAATGTGGACATGCCTTCTGTTTAAATTCCGTTTATAATTATAGATAGGAAAAAATGACCAGGGCTCTATTATCCGAAGAAATTTCAAAATGAAATTCTTCGTGCTCCACTGACAAGGAAGGGTATCTTTTGACTTCAGGGAAAAGAAAAACTGGAGAAAAGGATACTATCTGCAGAAAAAGCAGATTTCCCGAAGTTTTATCATTTTTCCATTATATTGATAGAATAGTGCCATTTTGTCACGGCAAAGGACATATTGACTTAGTGTTTGTAATGTAGCCTCTTAGGCCAAGTCTCAAATCCCCTTTTTTGTGTCTGAACTACAAGTAACCGGCTCAGCTGCCGAGTCCAATCAGAAAGAAAAACGTTACATCTTAGAGCAGCTCTTAGCTTCTCCAGCCAGGAAAATATCCATGTTTTATTCATAGAAGAATACTAGTCAACATCCTCCGGTTCCCTGGATACAACCGCGAGTCTATAAATAGCAGTGCGGTGACACAGCAAAGTGGCGCGGGGACGCAGGCGGTGGCGCGGCAGCCCACGGCGGTGCTGCCCGGGGCAGGCAGGGCTCCGGGGTCTCGGCCGACCTGGCCCCTCGCTTGAAAACAAACGCGGGGCAGGGCTGCAGCGTCGCCTCTGCGGGATCCACACGCCAAGGGTTGCTTTTCCCCTCCTGGGAGGGATCACAAGGTCCGGAGCGGGTTCCGCTCTGCCCTGCCTCGGTTCTTGCCAGCCGGCACGCTGGACCCCAGCCCCTGCTCCGGGGTTTGGCTCCGGGCCACGCTACAGGGTGAGAAGTTCGTCCGAAGGATTTTCTTGCACACCCAAAGCAGGTGTGTGTGTTTAGGAGAAGAAGACTTGACGTAGTGGGTAGACTTGGGACGATATACAGTTGGGAAATAGAAAATACACGTGTGCCTGATTACCTAATGATGTTCTGCCTGAGGTATGCTCAGTAATAATTTGCTCTGTAGCTAGAACCGGCTAGATCCTAATTTAATGTAAACTTAGGTGAGTACAGCTATAATAATTTACTCCAGACAGGGATGAAGGCCTGGGGGACTTGCCTAGAGTTTCTCACATGTGCCTCAATCATATTTTAGCATTGCTTTAACAGTTCAACAGGCATAGCTGGCATAACAAATTCATCATGCAGCTACATGATTTATGTACCTATGTTGATATATATCCTCGCTCTCCTTATTTTCCAATGCATTTATCACTCTCACATGGTCATTTCTTTCCACCCTGCAATTCTTACTGGCTTCCAGTTTTTTGGCTGCTTCTGAGAATTTCTCAGGAACTTTATCTGGAACAGAAGAGCATTCATACTTGGTCCTCCCACCGTGCATAGCAGAGGACTCAGCTGCAGAGCTGCGTAGACCAATACATGGAAGATTTTTATGAAGCGCTATTAATGCGTTGTTTGATTTCAGCACAAATACAGAGATAGCTCTGTTTTGTATTTATACTCTAGGGACTTCTAATGAGCTTTTTCCCTGACTTTAACATTTATTGGACCAGAATAACATAAGATTTAGGATTCTCTGGTAATTCAGTTAGTCAGGAGCCAAGCTATGATGCAGAGCTATGCTTCTCTTCGCTCCAGACATAAACAGCTCTCTGAAATGTTATATGTGCAGTAAGTAAAGAAACGCCACGTGCAGAAAGCCGGCCGGATCCCCGCAATCCAGCTGTACCCACGCAGCTGCCTCCCCGCCGACCGGGAGCCCTGGGGCCCACCAGACTTGTTTGATGGTGGGGCAAGGGGCGACCCCCGCCGCGGGTGCCTGGCTGGGGCGAGGGAGGGGTTTGGGCTGCGCCTCCCCCCAGCACCCCCAGAGCTGGGATTTGGGGTGCGGCGAGGGTCGGGTCGGTCGCGGGAAGCTGTCGTACCCCTTCCCCTGCGGAGCTTCTGTACCCGAAGGCTAAAGCTCTTGTAAAGGGAGGTCTTGGCGAGGAACGGGGTGAGGTGCGAGCTCTGCGCGCGCTGCAGTCGGGGTACCTGCCTCTGCTGAAATTGCTGTGATGCGCACTGAGTACTAGAGAGTTGTACAAGCTATTTTTAAATTGTGGAGGAAGTTATGTAAGGTGGATCACGCTAAGGGTTTATCTGATTTTTAATGACTATATTTAAAAATTCATGCTGAAGCATAGAGGGACTTTTAATTACTAAATTTAAACCTTCAGGTGACACTTTAAAAAAATAATAATGAAAAAGACTTTTTTCTTTACTTATGTCCCCCTTTTCTTTGCAAGGCGAAAGCAGGAGCAGCCTGCGAGGTTGTCCTGAGCTAAGATAGAGCTTCAGCCTGGCCATGAACTGCAAAAGCACAGCCCTATTTCCCAGTACCTTATACTTCACCGATAATGCAAGCATCTTTCATTCTCCATTGCAGGAACCAGCTCCAACATGACCACTTTAATTTCCTTGGGGAGTGCAAGATATTACTTTCTGCAACTTTCTCTGCCTAGCTCCTGAAAGAGGCGGTGGTGCTGTCTTAGGCAGCTTACCAGAACAGGGCTAAGCTGTAGACCAGAGTACAGCAAAGCTGATGCTTAAACCAGTCTGTATGGCAACCAGCTTAGAGATGTGCTTTGCTTAAGGCAGGAGGATTTGAACACCTGCCTAAATGAAACATGTGCTTAAGTGCTGTGTTGATCCAGCACGGAGTGCTGAACTGGCGCATTGTTCGCACGAGCAGAGCAATTGTAGCTCCATAAATACATGTTTCACTTCAAAAGAACAATTCTCCTACCTCCCCAAAAGAGATTTTAGGGCTAACGAAGAATCACACCTGAAAGTATTATCTGGTTTTAGTTTGACAGGTTGATCTGACTTAGGTGTAAGGGTTTTGATCAGAGGTGGAAATGAAGAGAAAAATCTTTTCTTAGGGAAAACTTTTAGCAAATTTAGTCAGCTAGGAGCCAGTAAGGTGCTCAGGGATTTGGTGGAGTTCTTAACGTCAGCCACAACTCCTAGAGGTGAGAGTAAGATCCTAGCTATGGCCTCAAAGCAGCAAAGAGTTTCTATTCAATGAAGAATTGTAAACCAGTCTGAACTCATTTCTATGCTTCAAACTAAATGTAAGTGGGAGGTCTGGCTAAATAGGAGTGGATGATGCAAAAAACATTAATGTATTGTCGGTTTTTGAGGCATAGCCATTTTTTCTGCATGCCTTCCAGAGACAGGATTACGAATCATTTAATGAGGATCCGCTTTAAATCCTTCGGGCGTTTTGAAATGTTTAGGAGGAAGCATGTTTCTTTTCTTTCTCGCCAAAGGGACACCAGAGGAACACACATTTATACAGAAATAAACACATCATCAGCTCAGCTTCCGTGTTTGCTGTCTAATGCTGAGAGCATCTGAGAATCCACAAAGCCACTTCTTTGTATTCCACTAGCCTATTGTTTGCCTTATTGACTAGCAGAGAGAAGAAAAAGTGCATTTTAATTAGTCGTGAGAACTTCATTCGTACTGGAGGCCAAACTTCAGCTTGGCTGGATTTTGCTTGCAGAGCGAATCCACTCTGGGAGTGGATCTGCCCTTTGGTTGGGGGGGGTTCGAGGTATCTTCCTGCTCTACTTCTCTACTCTACTGGAAGCCAGGTGTAGCCTTGCACAGTAACATACTGGATCTCCCTTTCTTTTGCCTTTATAACGTGAGCAGAAGTGATTCCTTTTCCTAGATCACTCTCTGTTGTGTGCCTCAGTTTCTTCACCTGCAAAGGGAGGGTAACGGCACTGACGTCCCTAGCACAGCTCTGTGAATTCACCGGGTGGCATGTGGGGATAAACTGTTCTTTCAGGAAGCAGCAGCCTAAATACACCCAGGATATTAGTTTCTGCTTCCTCCAGCTCCTGCCTTTGTTTTGTTCAAGTGACAGCCCTGAAGGGGGCACAGAGATTTTACAATTCTTTGAGCTTGTATTGCCTAAAGCGAACAAAAAAGATTCTCCCATCTATTTTTATTGAATATAACCAATCAGGAACAATTGATTGCTGTAAAGTATTCCCAAACCTCACGCTTCCCTGAATAGGAGGCTTCAGACACGATAATTGAAGTAATTCAAATCCTCCATAAGAAACAACCTTATTGTCTCCTGCTGTGGGTGTCTTTGTAATTATGAAGATGGAATTGGTTATCTTTCTGCCAGTGGACTCTAATGAAAGAGGTGGCCATATAGTTAAATGGGCCAAGGACCGGCTTTCAACCCTCACAACACGATTCAGATAAATTCCTGCGCTGGCAACAGAAAGTATTCCAATTAGAGGCACGCAAAGACTTTTGCGGCGTTTTCTGAAGGCAGTCAAGAGCCCCCAGCAACACCAGCATGGTTTCCCATCTTACCTGCCTAATGAATGGCAGTGAAAGGATTTGGAAGAGATCCCTTCACAGATTTTTACCCTTTTTTTCTTGGAGCTGTTATTGTTAGGTCTTCCATCCTTCCTGCTTTGCCTCTTTAGTTGCCAGCTGCACTGAGCAATTTAAATTCTCTCCTAAGCTCAGGAAGCAGCCCTGAGTTGCTCCTGTTCTCCGAGGCTGGGACAGCTCGGCTCTTGCGTCTAACGCAGTGGGGTTGCTCTAACAGGGGGTCTCCTTGGTGGGGAGCATCTGCCGGTGCTCTTACCCTGCGCTTCTGCGCGACTCTGATAACCCCCAGTCTCTGCTTCCTGGGCCTCTGGCTCTAGGGAGAATTTCAGCATCTCCTGGGCTCCGGGGAAGGGAACAGAGCCAGGTTTCCCTGTCAGCGGTGGAGCCGGCAGAGTGCAGGGGAAGATTTTGCTCCGCTCTTCTGAGAGGTGCAGAGGCTGCATTTCCCAGTGCCGTGCCCGGCACCCCCCGTCTCCCGTGGGTCTGCAGAGCTGAGCCCTGAGGGGCCCCCACGATTTGAGTGGAGGAAGAAGGAACTCGGGTTCCCCTGGAGCACGTGGCTTCGCTCACGGATGCCGAGTGGGGCACGGGCTGGCGAGGCTGCCGGGGCAAGCGGCTTTGCCTTCGCGCTTGCACTCTGCAGGGTGCTGGCGCGTGACAAGCCATCGAGAGATTTGCGATGCGCTGATGGTTTGTATCAACAGTAACTCTGAGGCGGTCTGTGAAAAGGAGATCAGGTCGTTGCTCCACAACGCACAAACGGGCCTTTTAATGACCCCAGATACGTGCAAATCTTTCTAAAATTTGGATTAAATGCAAGTTATGAAAATCCTCAGGAATCGTTTCCAGCCCTTGTGTTTGCTCTGTTTAAAGCACATGGAAACTGCGAGGTGAGTCCGAATGTGCCTAGTCTGTCACATCTTATAATATGATGAAGCCGAGGTATAAAGAAACCCAGTTTCTTCCTCCTCTTTTTGCATAAAGTGCTCCTTGTTAATTTAGTTCTGAAAGATGCTTGATGGATGGTACCAGGTAGGCTTCTCCATTATTCTTTCTACTCTGCTTGATACACAATTTAGGGAAGCTGAGGGAAAAATAAGGAGGCTGAGGAAATTCAAATCAGAATTCATTTATGCAGCGATTCCAGCATCCATTAAAAATAACCCATTAAATATTGTCCTCTGCTAAATTTAGAAAATGCTCAGGTGTGTCTGCTCTTGTGCTGCACAGAAAGTTTTAATACCGATTTAATCATACTGAGTGTTAGGGGAAAGAGCTAATTAGATCGACAAATTTAGAAGGCGGTAGTATATTATATGGGAAGAAATGGGTGATTAGATATTATTCACTGTAAAAGGGACTGGCCCTGGGGAATATCTTTAAGGATATTATATGACATAATCCTAGTTTAAAAATGCAGAAAGTAGAAGTTCACATCATCCTCAGAATTCTTCCTTGTTTCAAAAGAACTTTTCCCCGCGGTAGTTTCCAGCATTTTTTGGCGGCCGGAGTCAGGTACCGGGCTCGAAGGGTAGGGGTCCTGCCGGCAGCTGAGCCGGTCGGTGTGCGTCTGTCCCTCTGCCCCTCGCTTTGCCCAGCTGTCGGATGCGGAGAACGCCCCCCAGCTCATCCCCATGGGGGGTGCGACACCTCCCTGCAAGCTGCTTTCATGCGCTGCCGTCGTGAGCTTGTGTGATTTCTGCAAGTAATGGCCTTTGTTTATCCCCATGAATTGTATTTTTTAATAAAAATTCATGGAAGAGAGGATTAGCCCTATACAAACGGACTCCTTTGCAGCATTTTTCAGTGTTATGCTTCCCCTATGAAAGCAGATTTAGATGGGGAAAAAGGGGTTATTTTCTTTAAATAAGTAAGAAAGTCTATTTCTTACATGATACAGTGAGGAAAGTCTCAGCATTAATGATTTTGCAGAGCTTTAATCACCACAGAAGATAAATGTAGCACGTTGGGAGTTAAGGCCCATGGAAAGCAGGAGGAAGCTGTGTTTTTAGAGCAGCCGTTCTTACTGCTGTATTTTCCAGCTCTGCTCACATCATTTTGCGGGTTTTTGCCCACCGAAGCTGGCAGCTGTGACCCCTGTCCCTGCGGTGCTCCTGGAGCCACTGTCCCTGCGTGTCCTTCTGCCCCGGCCGCTGGGCCAGGACGCCCCTCTCCCCCCTTGCTCCATTTCCCAGTAAGAGGATTCACAGCTACCTTTAGCGACTTGTTCCATCTCCTAAGGTCATTTTATATTGTTTAAAGGAAGGTATAAAATGTGTCAGGATAACTGCTTACTCTACAGACCCAGTACAGAAGAGATTGATATAATATGTCACTACTAAATTGGTCAAATAAAAAATGATTCATTTAAGTTCCCTTGCACTTGTCCTTCCATTATCCAGTATCGCATTATTGCGGATACAAAAGCGGATATTTACAGAAAGCGTTTCAGCTCTACTTATAAACAAAGGGAGAGATTAGTTTAGTTAGAAATACTATGACTGGTTTAAAAATGGCAGTAATAATAGAAGCGTGTGGCGTTACGTAGTGACTTTGCTGCTGTAGTCACCAAGTACGGTGTTATAAGGCTGGCTGGGTGCTTTCCACCGTATATGTTAACTCTATCAGCAAAATAAATCACGAGCTTGTTTTGTTCTAAAGCACACATTATTTTTCTCTCTTCTAAAGCAAATTTCTGTTTCATCCTTCTGAAGGGGTTCATTTAATAGCGTGTGAAATGAAATGTCAACAAGAATTAGAACAAATGGCATTGTAATTCCCAAGGGACGACAAGTTCCTGCTGGGAAATATTTCTAGCCAGCCCACTGCGGGGAGGAGAGGGGAGAGGTCTCAGGTGCTGCTGGCCCCTCCACAGCCCCCTCTGAGCAGCTGGAGCCAGAGCCCCCGCCTTGCCTGGAGCCGCGTTTTGGGGAGGGGTTGCAGGACGAGAGCTGCAAAACTACCCCAGAGAGCTGGGCTCTCCTGGAGGCTTTGAGAACCTCAGCCTTAAAATTTCAGAGTAAAACCTGCCCAGGTGCACAGGGCATGTACAGGACCTGGATTTTATCCCAGGCCCCCGTCGTGCCGCCGCGCAGAGGGGTTTGTGTGGGCAGGGTCCTGCGCCCAGCTGCTCCCGCGGCCCCACAGGGCTGCGCTCGGCTGCACCGAGGCTTGCTGCTCCCCGAGTGGGGCTTGAGCAGCTGCGCCTGGCCCTGGCAAGTGCTGCTGGCTGCAGCCTCGGGGCTTTGCGCGGGGTTGCAAAGGGTGAGGAAGGCCGAGATGGCCAGGAAGAAAGGCACGTCTTGCTCCTAAAGCTGGGGTTGAGACTCCTGAGCCCTGGCAAAAAAAAGAGCGAGGGAATCTGGCTTTGAGGCTGTGATTAACTGTTCCTCTTAGTTGTAAAAGTCCTTCCGAGGCACAGGCATGGGAGGCCATCCCTAGGCTTTGTGGGGCGATCCTGTCTAGCCTTTGCGCCCTCCCTTCTCTCACCAAAGGCAGGGTCTGTGTCTTTCAAGCCCTGCGCTCACACTTTATGGCCTCATCCTGCGGGTCCTGGCCGTTGCGGGCAGCGGCGGGTGAGCTCCAGGCATGGCCAGAGCTGTGCTGAGCATCCTGCAGCATCGGTCCCTCGGGCGTCGTGGCGCGGATGCAGGCAGCCAGAGCCATAAACGCCGTTACCGCCCTTGGGATTATTACTCTTATTAGCCGTAAAATCAGTTGTTTATGGGAAGTTCATAAGTGACATGAAAACATAAATGTGAGGTATGAAAATAAATCTTTCTGACAAAATTGTTCACTGGACTCATTATTATGGAAATAAATTTAAAATGTGACTTTTCAGAGCTGCTGAAAGCCATCAGTTTCTAGGGCTGTTGTATGGCTCTCTGATGAGTAAATGCCAAAATTTGCGGTGCGTGGGGAATGCTTTTCAGATGTTGCTTGTTTTGAAAGTAATTCCAGTGAAACAAAGGCCACTGGATAATTAGGAAGTTTTTGTTGTGCTGGGTGAGCCCATCAGCTCCCCGGCGGCGGGCGGGCGGCCGTGCTCAGGTGCTCTCCCCCGAAAGTGGCCCATTTGCATTCTGCGCAGAGGTTGCAGGCCTATTATTGTGATGCATAAAGCCCAATTAATGAAAGGTTAGGATGCAATTAAAAATTGTAGAGTGTCCTTTATTTCAAAGTGAAGTTTATACTGCAGCGTGAGTTCCTGGAACACGCTACAAAATCCTGTCCAAAGACTAAGGCAGCTACTGTTTGTTTGTGGTTTTGTGTGTTTGTTTTGACCCCTGTAGAATTCAGTGGGTTTCTCTAAAGGGACAGAAGGAACACGCCAGTCACAGTCAACCATTTATAGGCCCTTAATGGATTTGCGCCTCTGCTTTTCAAAGGGTCTTGAACATTGGAGTACCAAATAGAACCGTGATGTGGGGAAACATGACAGGTATCAAAAGTACCCGCCTGCCAGCGGAATTTTCTTCTGGGGTGATGTTACAGTGATTAGCAAGAAAACTACGGGTGGGAAGGTGCCGGATTGACTCTGAACAAACGCCAGAAAATTTCAGTGCCACCCCTTGCCTGTGTGCAGGAGGTGACCTGTTCTGGTCACCTTCTGTGGAAGCCAGGGTCTTTAAAGAAAGAGAGAATGATTTGATCAAAGCTGCCTTCAGATTGCTGTGCTGTCGCCGTTCGGGTACAGGTGATGGTCTGAGGGATTGCACAGGTTCCCCTGTTCCACCGAGGAAGGTGTGCCCCCAGAACGGGAGCAGGGAATTCTTGGTTGTGTGGTTTGTGTAGGAGATGTTCACTTGTTTGCTGACTTGGATTTTACATCCGTAAAATGGAGATGTCAATGCTTATTTAGGAAGGCAGTGAACTTTAATAAATATTTCTGGCATATTCTGACAGCCTTGATGAAGCTGCAGAAATGTCATTAAAGCTCACTGCTCTTCAGTTATTTGGTTTGTTACCAATCCCGTGTCCACACGGGGAGGTTTTGTTGCTGCGATAAGAAACCTGTTGCTATTATATTTGAGGCAAAAAGCAGTAGGAGTGTGCAACAAAGTTCCAGTTGCCTGAGCAGACTTAGCAGATTTGCAAATGGCACGTATGTGTCTAACATCTCTAATTAAACTGATTGCCCTTTCCATGTACAGGCTGGAGGGGAGAAAAGTACTAGAGAAGATGGATTGAGAAGTGAATGAGATGCCAAAGTAAATCTCATTTACCTGTCCCATGTGTCAATAGTGAGCTGGGAGAACATTAGTCTCTGAAACCATCTCACATCACCGAAATCGTCTCAGACACCAGCTGTTTGCTCTGCAGAGCTGTCCTGGGGTTACAGACTCGGCAGCACTACAACTGCCGTAGCAGCTGAGCTGCGAGACAGCTTCGCACGCGGGTCACCTACCACGGTTGCAGCACAGACACCTCCCCTCTTTCTAAAACACTCCCTGACAGAAGCACAGAATCACTGCTCTGGTACGGGAGAGGAAAGCAGAATGGGACTCAGAAGAAAAAAAGACATTTTGGGAGGAGGCATAAGATGAAAAGAGGCAGCAGAAATAAACCGGCCCTTAGCAGCTCTTTTCTTCCCTAGGTCCCTACGAAAGAGTCTTTTAGGCTTAGTAATTATCCCCTGAGCTTGCACCGGCACGAGCAAATATCTAGATGGGATGGAAGACAAGTGGTCTTGGACTGTGCTCCCCCTGCCCATCCCTGCTAGGCAGCTCACATCTCTGTGCTGAGGAGAGGACGAATGAGGACTGAGTGTGAAACCTGTTGTCGCCTGTAGTAAAAGGCTTTTGGGAAGGAAATGAGCTATTTCCATTTAACCACTTGGAGTGTGTCCCGTCTCCACGTCCACAGGAAAGCTGGTGGCAGCGTGGGGACTTGCAGGTTTTGCCGTGCAGGTCCGTGTCCGGGCGGCGAGCCCTGCCCTCCGCTCGCTTGCTGCCCCCAGCCTGGCCGGGGACCGCGGCCGCAAGCTGAGGCAGAGCTGGCTGCCTCGCTGGGAGCCCCGGCCCAGCACCGCTAACGCGGTACCTTGTAAGTGGTCGCGTGTGTCTGAAGGACAACCCTGAGTAGTGCTTAGTTCTAAAATAGATCATTCCTGACAAAGCCCATTATTCACAGTGGGCGTAAAGCCAATATCCCTTCGGTTCAGAGAGCGCTCCTTGCAACGCTGCTGTCAGGCGTGGCATATCCTGCGAGTGATCCGCGACCACGGGGGGCACTTGTTGGGAAGGAAGAGGACTGCTATTGACAGCTGCACACAATCTCTTCATCAGCTTAATCTCTGAAATTTTAGACTTCGTTTCCTACCACTCCTCGTGCCTCTTGACGTGTTTCACGTGTATAATTGGACCAGGATTCAGGCTGTTGGGCTGTGCGTCAGCCCGTACACAGACTAGAAGAGCATTGCCCAGCACGCGTGTCTCCAAAAGGGTACGGAATTCCTCTCTTACCCGGACCAATCTCAGATCAGCTTTAACTGAGTGCATCAGCACATGAAGAGCAATTTTTGACATGTCTATGCACTAAAAAAAATTATGATTTTATTGTAAAGTCCCCATATGGGTTACTTTTGAGCAATGAATGAGGGGCAGGATATCTGTGAGTCCAGCTGTATCTCTGCCTGTGGGGGTGCATCCTCCGCTGCATCTCTTCAGACACGGGCCGATCTAACAGCACATACTGAGCTCCTCTTGAATTATGTAAAAGTTTGAACACTGAGAAAGGAAAACAGTTTGGAAATTATGAGCTCTGCTAGGCAGAGGACAGAGACCCATGCTTCTGCCATGGCTCTCCTCAGAGCTGCCTTTTTGGAGAATCATAGAATCAGAACGGTTTGGGTTCGACCTTAAAGATCATCTAGTTCCAACTGCCTGCCATGGGCAGGGACACCTTCCCCTAGACCAGGTTCTGTAGTGGGTTTTGGTTTCTACCCCTCAGTACTGTTTCTTTGCCAGAGGGATATTATTTTCTGCCGTATCTGAACGGTAACATTTGAAAATCACTTTGCATCAACACCTAATTGTTCAGACCTTCAGTTGCCTATTTTATGGTTATGTTTTATCATGTATAGTGGTGTGATTGCTTTTCACACCTTGCACGTAATCCTCAAGAATCTTTTTCATACCCACCTAATCTGATTTACTCCTGGCGGGATGCACGTAGGGTTATGGCTAAGGTTACGCTCACGGGATTCAAAATTGCAGATGGCAATTGGAGATTGCAGATGGAGCCCACTCCACGCACGGGGCTGTGGCCCGTGACTTCTGCTCCCTCCATTATTTTCTTCACCATGTTTCCATAGAAAGGTAATGAAATTCACCCAGTATTCCTGGGTGGGGGAGTGTTCGTGGCGTGGGCTCCGACTGCTGCCTGATGCGTCTTGCACATAATTGCTGGAAGTGGACCATCATCTGGTGGTGTTTTATTAACCGGTGACAGAGCTGTACAAGGGAAAACCGCGCAACAAATAACGATTAGGCGGAGTGATTTGGTTTTAAATTCCGAGGCTGGACTCTGCCCGCCGACTAAGTGGATGATTTGTTGCATTTGTTTTTCCCTCTGACTCTGGGAGCAGCGCAGCCCAGGCGCGCTGTCAGCTGGAAAGCCGGCGTGCTCGTCAGATGCTCAAGTGTCTTGCAGGAAAAGTCTTTCCAATCAATAAGATATTTGGGTTTGTTTTTTTTCCTCCTGTACTTACAGGTGGCTTGGGCAGAGCTGCACAAATGCTCTCCAGAGTTCCTGTTAGACCGTATTTTTAAACGACTGTTTTCTATTCTCCTGTGGTTGGAAACATCTCACTGGGTGTGTGGGAACAGCCTGGTTTACAGCTGAGGGGGAGACGGACACTCTGTTGTGAAAGTTCACGTTATTTTAGAAAACCAAGAAATGCTTCTGGAATGGATGAAAATGCAACTAAACCCACATAAAATCACTGTTCTGTGTTTGGAGATGTGGTTGCTCGTGATGAAGTGATTTTTCTCTGTGGACAGGTAGCGTGACAAGTCTGGAGGTGCTGAAAGTCGGGGCTGGTGTCAGGGGGTTCAGGGCCTCCTTCCGCACCCACGCTGCGACATAGATAAGGACAGTGACAGACCCGCACGTTTACATGAAACCCGGTTTGGCTTTATCGCTTTTATGGCTACTGACCAGAAGCGATGTTAGTCTTTTGCCACAAGATGTAATATTACAACACTGTTTTATTGATTTAACCTGGTCTTCAACAGAGTGGGACAGAAAATTGCATTTAAAAGATAAGTGGACAAAGAGATCTGCAGGATGCATTGCATCTTAGGAGGCAAAGTGACTCCTGTGATTACATTTTGTTATGCTAAGTATTTGGGCTGTATTTTGTAGGCCAGGTTTTGCTAAAAATCTAATTTTACCATAGAACAGCGTATCTAAGAGTACTTTAAAATGGATTATATAGTAAAAGCTCAAACCCTTACATTATATTTGAACTTAAATAGACTGATTTTGCTGCTGTTTAACATTTTACACACGGCGTGGCAGTACTTGTCACAAAGTACGTATTTCCCAGTTTAGTAAGTTGCTGGGTAAAATTTTGAAGGACGCCCGAGACGCGGACGTGCCACTTTCTGATTCGAAGGGCCGTGTGGCGCACAGATGAAGTAGGTTTTTTTCTGGCAAAATGTATAGCTATGATCTATTAAAACTGATACATTATAGGCTCAGTTAAATATGAGGAAAAGCCAGCGCAGTGACAGGAATACTTGCAGGCACGTGGTCGGCGAGGCAGCGGAATAGCCGTAACCGCTTCGCTAAGTCACCAGCTGAAACGGCCCAGCCGCAGGCCGAGCTGAATGACCACCTTTTGGCAGAGATACATATGGGTTTCTTTACATCCATGCATACGTCTCCTGGCTAGATGACTCTGCAGATTTGTTATTTATACTATTCTAGTATTAAATAATAAGTCAGCAACTGGGAATGAAACTTCTCTTTGCATTTTGCAAAATCAATTTTGGTCTTTCCCTATAAAGTCAGAAAACATAGAGCTGTAGAACTTCTTTTATTCCATCACCTGAAATTCTGTGTGATTATTTCATCGTTGTCTCCTTTTATCTGTGAGAAGAGATCGAGTTCTTCGGTATTTTATTTACATTCATTGCACATTTGGAAGTAAGCCATTAGAGCTCATTACGGATAGACTTGCTGCATGAGCACCGCAGGTCACCCCCCCTCTCTGGACCTCTGGCCTTCCAGCTGTGCAGCAGAGATGGTGCCCAGCTTGCAGGGGAATTGTACCAGGAGCGCTCCAGGTGTGGGATGAGGGGGATTTCTGACTGTGCCCGTTTACCCGATTAAATTCCAGATAGCTGGGGATTCAGTGTATCAGAGTTTTTTTCCGCCTATAAAGTTCATTGCCCAGTGGTTGGCAACTGCTTTTGGATGTCCGGAAGAGCAGAGCACAGAGAAGAAAACTTTGGAAGCCAGAGGTGGAATCTAGGTCTCACCTGCCTTCGAGAATCCTGGCACAGAGATTCATGTGGCTAATCGTCAAATGGTATCAGGTCCTTCCCAAATGGCTGCCGAAGGTCGCTATGGGAAAGCACAAAGTTATAATTTTGCCTTGCTCACACGAAGCTTTGTGTCCTGAGTCATAGCGAAGGCTCGCACAGAAGCAGAGATGCTGTTGTACTTTCGTTTATATCTTTCCCTGGTGATAGGACTGGATGAGGAAAATGGTCACGGCTGTCTAAAAACCCCTTCACCTCCTCCCTTGGCAGTTATATCTGGCCTTCAGAAGCCCATTACGCTAAGCCACTGTGACAGCTCATGAGGGAGAAACACTGTCCAGAAGCCCAGGACACAAGACGCCCTACTTGTACAACATGTTTTATGGTAGCCTGCATCAAATGTGATAACGACCTTTAGAGAAAGAGCTGGACCTTTCTGTACAATCCAGCAATGAGGCTGGGAAGAAGCTAAGAGTAATCACTTACATGGGACGCGTCAAGGTAACGGGAGGCTGTCCACCCGCTCCTACCCAGAGCCTCTCACCCAGCGCTGCCCGATAGCCCCCGCTCCCGTTCTGCATTGCACTAATAGTACCGGCGTTCATTTGCATTAAGCCGTTGATATTATAAACCAAGCTCAGCGAAGGCGCTGTTCCTGCCTCTCAGCTGCGTGGCGCCCCGCGTGTCCGTCTGCGTGCTGCCGCGGCTGATGCTGTCACTTGTCTGTTTGCCCGCGTTCTCTGAAATCGCTGCTCCGACCGCAGAGTGCGTTAGCTCTGCTGATTTCCCACACGATTCCACAAACCCTTGTCCCACTTGCTTTTAGCCACCAGTAGTTTTCATCGCAAGTATTTCACATTGCCGATAAAGCATTCGCTATGCGCAGATGTTCGGGTAAATGCCCTTTCTCTCAGTTTGTGGTGATTTAATGGGTGGATTTAATTTATTGTAGAGTCAAGTGCTATAGGTAGTAGATGTGCTGTCTGCCCACTCTGTTTTGATATTGCCAGGGAAGGAGTTATTAACGGCTGCACACAAATTCTATCTGACAGTTTTCTTAAGTGCCTTAACTACAGCGCGTCTAATACGGCAAGCTGGAAATTGCCGCTCTTCACGGGATGTCCAAGGAAAGCACTGGTAAACATGAGAGATGAGATACGGCTCTGTGGAGGACCTGACACCAGAAGGCAGCCCTCGCCTTAATGACTTTCCCATAAAAGTAGTGCATAACATGTCTCCCAAATTACACCCCGACCTATTCAAATCCGCAGAGCCCAGTCTAGCTGTCAGCGCCGCTCGTTTTTCACTGGTGTGACTCACTGACTGTAATGAAGTTACTCCCGATACACATTGTGATCAGAGTGGGCAGAGCCATTAAAAATTATTTACATAGATGAAATTGCGAGGGGCTGTCAAAGCTGTCAATAAAGCAGCCCTGGAAGGACGCGCACAGCCACAGCCTCGCCTCAGTAGCCAGTTTTATGTGCTGCAGCAGCACGCGAACCCCCCCGGACACGGCTAACGAGGCAGCTACCGACGCCTCCTTTGCTTCTGACAAAAAGTGAATCATAAAAGCTGCTGCAATTCATTTTCAGTTCACAGTACATTTGGTGCCAGGCTCTCATGCTGCAATCATGTGAATAAATACTGACATGTACAAGTGAGCTGTGTGCATGTTTGTTTACCCTGTGATGTGCACTTGGGGGCACGCATGCTTAGGTCTGAATATATATCTTTCTAAAGACTGAACACCTATTTTCTCCTAAAAATCTTTATCTCCCTCTGAATTAGCAGCTATTTTTTACTGCAAAGTTCGGACATTTTCCTTCCCTTTTCCTCTCCAGACATTTTTTAGCTCTGCTCAGACAATAACAGACAAAGGATGGACAGTGGCAGTGTCTGAGAGTGACGCAACTACAGGAGCTGAGTAGTTTAAACAATACTTTAGTATCTGCTGAAAATCTAAGAAAAAAATTATTAAAATAAACGCAAGTGTTACTCTGTAGAAGACAAAATTAAGATTTAAAGGTTTCTCTTTCAACATCTGTAGATCTGTTCTCCTGTTCTGAAATCTCATTTTCTCCTTTCACTTCCAAGCCAACAGAATTGAAAACTATGCTAAACAGCACGTGGGTACACGATGGACCATTCCTCGCACACCGGATGCTTCAAGGCTCCCACCTTTCTGGGTAATAAACTGTCCACAAGAGAGTGTGGATCCGATTCCTTTGGGCTGTTTGGCAAGACCTCCAAGTTGGCATCTGCTCTGACCTATTTTCCCAGGCCCCAAAAGCAAGGCAGGGGTTCCAGCTGGAGATCCACAGAGATGTGCCATTTCAGGAGCATTTGTTCCTACAGTCTTAGAATAATTTTGTTCGGAAAGGACCTCTGGAGGTTACCTATTCCTGCTCTGTGGTGTCTTACGTGGAGGGCAGAGCCGTCCTACGCTAAGGGCAAAGGGGAGTTATTAGGACGTGTGCTTTAACGAGGCGTGTTGGTGTGCATCCTTGTTGGTATCAGACTTTGTAAAGAAAGGTCCAAACTGGGAACGAGCCTCTACCTCTTGTTGCTTTTCTGACCCCCCGCCGACACCTGCACCTTCAGGAAAGAATCTGACAATGACAGGGACTTTGCTCTTGAGCTAGACATGTCTTCTGTGTGTAAACTGGTGGAGCTGTTTACCTATGTTTTATCTGTTCAGAGGCTTTCCCTAGGCTGGAAATCAAGCTTGTTCAATGGCGCTCATTAGGTAATGAGCTTATTCAGTAAGCTCATTAGTGGTGGAATTCATCCTGCTCAGCCCTCTGCAGCCCAAAATCTTGTATCCCTTCAGCCCAGCTTACCACTTGTTTGACCCTTAGCAAGAGAGATGACTTTTACCTAATTTCATCTGTTTTGCATATTTTCATTCAACAGCTGTCTTGCTGAATGAATGTTTCTATTATTTAATCTGGCCTGCTATTCATTCCTCTCTAGCAGAAAAATATCTAAAAGGGCTGAAGTCTTTTGCATCTAGCGTGCCAAGGCTAGAATATCAAGCCAACTCATTTCATGAACTGAAGCAGAGTGTCTGACTCAGTAGGACTCATCCTATTACATGATGGATGCTCCCTGGATTGATGAACAGACGGTTAGGCAGCTGTAAGTGGGCAGGAAAACGAAAGAGGCACCAAGTAAAAGTTGTGATTGCCTCCTGTGAGCTGACCGTGATTGCCCATCTGTACACAATCTAGTGGTCTTGCGGGGAGTTTTAAAGCGCACGCACGCACGGCAGAAGTGAGGGATTTCGTGTTTTGGTTAATTATGCAGAGATCAGAGAGTGAGCTTGATAAAAAGGCTATCTCACAGGTGCAAAGTTGGGTGGGAGACGGGGTTTTAAATCTTCCTGAACCACTAGCACAACTGAAATGTGTGACAGTGAAGGATGTGTGTTGGCAATAATGCTTCATTGATTCATGTTCAAAGTGGTAAATTTAAGTCCTGTTTCTACTCATTTCAGACACTGATTGCTAGAAAAAGGCTCTCATGCAGTGGAGTAACGGAGGAGTCAGAGGCTGTTAAATCGACAACAGCCTACTCCTATCTTCCCTCTGAAGAGGCAGAAAGAAGCAATTGGAGCTTTCCTCAGTTTAATATTGATGACAAAAGGCCAAGAAACTATGTAAGCCTCGAAAGACACCGAAACAGGATTGTAACTGAGAATGAGTTCTGAAATCAGTGGCAGGGAGAGAATGAGTTTATATCTGCATTAGCAGGTAGTGCAGCTGAGCTGGGACAGAGGACCAAGCACCCCTACTGTACACATCTCAGGGAGGATTAAATTTAGACTAGTCCTAGTCTGGTCTGTGGACTGAAGCCCCATTAGCAGCAGGAGCACATTAGGTGCATTCCTGGAGTGCATCTTCCAGTCGTATTTCATCCAGAAGGAATGCAGTTTGATGCTCCGAACCCTCTTTGCACTGTGAGCCAAACTGCAGTACGGGCAGGATGATTGAGTTTGCTTTCAAAGAGCGTTCCCGATCCAAACTAAGGCACTGGTGCAGATGGACTCCAGGAGAAAGCAGCTCAGAGCAGCTTTCTCTCATTATAGCATTCCTTTTGAAGCTAGCTTGCTTCTGCCAAGCATTAGGTTGCAAGAATAGCTGGCTTGCATCATCCTTTTCAATTGAAAAATAAAGTGCTATTTTTGTTCTTGTCATAGTGACCGTAATTAATATTTAAGGAGGATGGCTCCCTTGTGCTCCGGGTCATACAAATATAGAAAAAAATGTGTACTGTTGATGATGTTTGTCTCCAAATCACACCCCAAAAGTGTGTGTAGAGCACACAGACGTGGAAGTGAGGATTGTGGCAACTGGGTGAGAAAATAAGCAGAATTAAATAATAGTAAGAAGTGTTGTCTTTAGCACAGAGAAGAAATAAAGGGGCTGTCTGATTGTGGGGTGAAATCTTCTTATCTCAAGGCTGTGCATTTAAATATTAAAGGCTCAAAGTGACTCGAGATTTTATTATCTGCTGTTTTCGCATCTGATGTCAAACCCTGTGTCTACAGGCGAGATGAGGAAAACAGCAGCATTTTGTGTCCTTTCGATGGCAAAGGGGAGTCACATGTGCAGAAAGGATAAAGCAATAAGTACGTGAAAAATAATTACCCATAACAAAAAGCTAAGGGCACTTCACAACGCTGAGGATGGGTTGTTTGATTAGCAGGAGCTGTTAGAAGGGAACCCAGCAGCTTCCGCTCCCGCCTGCTTGGGCCAGGTTTGCGGGGGCCGGGGCGTCATTTCTGCAGTGCTGCCGCATGAGTGTTCGGCAAACCCGTACGTGGTGCACGTTCAGTAACAGCAGCTGCTTCCTTCCAGGCGCGCAAGACATATCACTTGAATTATTTGACCTTGTTATTAGGAGACTCTGCTGCAGAGCTGCCCTGAGACCTCTGCATCTCTGTTTCAGGTTTCAGGGGCCCGTAGCCTGGTTCCACAGGACTACTCTCTTTAGACGCAAACAATCCTTCTCAAGGGCTTTCTGGGGACGTGCATCATCCAAATTTCGCAAAGTCCTGGAGGCAAAAAGCTAAAGCTGATCTGTGTTTTAATTTTGCTGCAGATGGCAGGCCAAGATTAAAGCAGGAGGCTTCCCCAGGCGATCTGCTCAATGGCTCTCCTGAACCCGAGCGGAGAAGAGCCTGCTCGGAAAATGACTTTGAGCGGCTGCCCGTTTCACTTCTGTTGTTGTTGCGGATGCTTTTGTAGGTGAGAGATAATTCATGTGCAAAGTGCCACCCTCCATCGGGAGGAGCGGCAGCAGTGACAATGCCATCGCAGCGCTCGTCCCCAGACCCAAACCCCTCACGGCCCCGTGCAGAGAGTAAGGAGAAGTCCACAATGTAGAGCCAGAACAAAAGGGTGAAATCACGAAAGAAAGAGGGAAGGAAAGAGCCAGATGCTCCAGTGTCATTTCTGAGGCTGCAAACCAGAACGAAAAGCCGGTAAAGACTCGCACCTTTTAAAGGAGTAATGAATTGTTTCCTCCTCTGGCAGGCAGTGATTTGACTTGCCACATGCCTCCTAGTAATTTCCCAGCAGGTTTTAATGTTGGAACAATGGCATTCTGTTAGATATTGATTTTAAAATAACTCTTCTGCACTTACTTGTAACTTTAAGAGGTGAATTACAGCCCTTGAATGTGCTCTAATGTAGCAGTGGTAAATAGTTAAATAGGCACAATCTGTTTCTGCAGGCATTTACCTGTCCAAGAGAAGGCAGAGCTTGGCTGAACCCTGCCTGTCTTCCTGGTCTGCAGGAAAAACATCCGGCAGTCTGCCTGTGCCGAAGGAAAATATTAATAAATTCACAGTGGATGTGGTGGAATTTGACAGAAAAGAAATTTCTGTGCTGGAAGTCGAAGCAGCGAGAATGGGAGGGCGATGGATAAATGACCTAATTGTAGCTCTTTTCCTCTTCAACTTCTACTGAGCCGGGATGCTCGCCGTGGGGTACCGCGGCGGCCGCCAGCACCCTTTGGTGAGCCGTGCGAGGCAGCCGGGGCCGTCCCGCGGCTCCTCTGGCTGCCAGAGTCATGCGGAAACCACGCGGCCGGCGAGCTTCCCTGGGCAGCGCGAAGAGTAGCTGCTGCGTTCGGGTATGGCCGTTTCTGAGGCTCGTGCTGCATTAAAAACAAAGAAACCTGCTATGTCCCCTGGTAACGCGCTTTGGCAGCTCTGTCGTCGCCTGCGTGGGCTGGAGCGAGGGGTGGGAAGGCACGGCCTGCCTTAAACTCAAACAGTACGTGGTTTCTGCTGGAGCCATGCTGCATTCCAGCATCGACGTTCCCTGGAGTGCCGTGGTACCCGAGATTCAAGTCCAGCTCTAAGCGAGATGGGTGGCAGGGAAGAATGCTGGCTGATGCTAAGCTGAGAAAGGTTTCTCTGTTTATCTTACACATTTTTGTAGTTTGTTTTTCTTTTTTTTAATGAGGTGGTCCCACTACAGTGCCCGGGACGCCCCCCTGCAGCCCAGAGCTACGCTGCTTCGGGTCACAGGTACTCCCACGTTCTGGCCTCAGCCACCCAGAATGCACGGACCCCTTAAGAAATTGCAATAAAAATGTCTCATATTGCTTTCCTAATATTAAAGTGGGGCAGGAGTTTTGTGTCGTACTTTAGGCGCCCCGTGCTAAATCTGCTAAAGCCGAGGAAAGGACGTGACGTGCAGCCGTCGGCCGTAAGGAGCGAGGGCAGCCGACTGGGTAGGGGATTAACCTCCGGCCGGAGCGGCTGCAGGGCCATGGGTCGCTCAGGAACTCCCTCTGTGCTTGCCTCCACCCGCAACTCACGCTGAAAACTGATGCGGACTGTACGGGCTGTAGTCAGCGAAGAGGCGTAATTGGTTTTGGGTGATTTGTTGCAGGGCCTTTAACTTCACTCCCCCTTTCCCTGCTTTCCGACTGACAGTGGCGACTCTGTCCCTTATTTTCAGCTGATCTCTGTAAACTAATTACTTTTACTGGGTCAGTGCTGTTATGAAATTATCATTTTATGAGACTAAAAATAGCCCCGATCCAGTCAGCAAGCCAATCACTTCCCTTCATGTCCAATGAAAATACAATGCTATCTTTAAACTGTATTTCTCAGGCACTTACTGTGATGCAGGCTAGAAAGGAAGGGGGAAAAAAGGAAGAGGAGCTTAGAAAGATGTCTTAAATCAGTTGCTATAGATGCATCTCTGCCAAGGTTTCCACTGGTAAATTTAGCAGTCACGTTATAATTTTAGCCAGTACCGTTACTTGGCCTTATTCAAAATAATTCACTTCTCACACAACGAATTTACCTTAAAGGAAAGTTATTTTGCCTTGCACATTAAAGACGGTGTGTTTGCACGTACGTGCGATCATTACAAATATCCAAAGCCACAAAAAGCCTAAGGACAGGTAAATTTAATTTTTTTTAGGAGAAAAATCCAGTGAATTCTGCTTGCTCTGAGAATGAATAAAGGTATTTTAATACTTCTGGGGTTCTGGCAAGTACAAATAACTCAAAAATGAGACGCTTGCCTGAGATTTACATCAAGATAGTGAAGGGAAAAGGTTCCTTCTGTAGTTTCTGATGCAAAGACATTTCGCACACAATATCTGTAAATCCATTAGGAGAAGAAAATTGATACACATTTCATATAAGATGAAGCTGGAGTCAAGAGAATGAAAGCTCAAGAAAATGGCTTCTTTGTGTAGCTCCATCAATTCAGTGTTTGATTTGACTTTCTGTATATTAAAATCACGCAGCTCTTTGGCCTGTGGATATAAGAATTGTTGACTGTGTGGGAAATGGTGAGAGCGGTGAAATGTTAGCGCTTGGCGTTACAAAGGAAATATCCCAGCTCTCATCCATCTTTCCATCGAAGTTAAATATGCAAAGTAGCATTTCTATTAAAGCAATTTTTCTGATGCCGTTTAATGGCAGTTACCGAAGTACTGACACACACAATATGATTACCGGGCCAAACAGCAATCTTTCCGGAGAAGCCGGGAATGGCAGCGCTCCAGAGATGATTTATTATTTTCCTTACTTTGCAAACTCCTCTTAGTTTGCATGAAGGAGGGTGAATGAAGGTTACTATCAGCTTGAGTGGTTTCAGTACTTTGCATTGGAGAAATAACTGCGAGGAGATCTCTGTTCGCGCGGTAGCTGGCAGCGTTTGCAAGAAACGTGGTCAGTGTTCAATAAGTTTGTGCTAGTCCAGCTGTCAACAGTTTGGCGGCAAGTATTTCACATGCTATTTCACTACTTAAATTTCATCCCCTTTCTTGTCCGTGATGGAATACCAATAAAAAAGAAAGCCCACGGAATAAGCGAAACAAAGAACGATGTTTCTTTCAGCGGGGTTGATGGGATGTCAGTCCTCCCGCGCTCTCTCTGACCCACATTTTGCAGAACTACAGGGCACCAGCGTGAACCGAGACAAGGCAGAACAGACCCCCACCCCTCAGATCCCTGCTCTCTAAGCACCCAGCTAATAAACACTGCAAGAAATTTCCGATCTTGCTCCAGATCAGGCTGTTGACATAACCAGGCCAGCACATCTGTTCTATTGACTTCCTAGCGTTAACCCGGTTCCTTAAATGAATTAAATAGATGGGGTTGTGTTGTCCAAGTGCACTGATGTGTATCTTTCAAACTCATTGACCAGTGCAGCCGAATCTGAAAGAGGGAGAGCGATCTCGAAACCATTATGCTCCTGCAAATTGTAAGGGAGACAGTCAGACAGACGATAGATTCTCCTAGAGCCACCCCGAGGGCAGCGAGCTGTGGGGGCTCAGCCTTCGTTAGGCTGAACACACAGCATACCCCTAAGCTCGGATCAGAACAAAACCCATCAACGACCTCCGTTCCTGGGTCTGCGCCACTGCTGGTTTCTCGACACAAATGGCCTAAAGGTCTCAGTGCCGATTCCCTCCAGGATACTCCGCAGGGTTTTCACCCTTCTCTGTGCCAGCCTGCTCCCGGCCGGGTGGGGATGGGGGTGCTGGCACCCCCTGCTCTAGGTGCGGGTGCTCGGCTCTGGCATCCCCCGGGCCGGGGCACGGCCGCGATGCTGTGCAGGGCCCTCGGGAGCCCCGCCGTGCCCCGGCATGGTGCAGGCACTTACGTTTTCACAACTATGATTTGCTGCCTACGCCGCAGGTCGCAGACGCTGCCCGAGAGTCTGAAACATACTGCTCTTGTCAGGTGAAATGAAAACAGCTATAAAAAGCTTGGAAAAATATGCGCTCTGGGCAAAAATGGTGTGGGGTTTAGTTGCGTGAGAGAGGTCTCGCGCCGCGGCCGTGGTTGCGATGGATGCTGATGGGCAGAGCAACCGAGGCTGCCCCGTCAGCAACCAAGCGCTATTTAAAAGTAAATAAACCCTACGCGCTGGTAACAAGGTAAACAAAATTTATGATAATTAAACTGTCTCTATAGAGGTGTAAAACTGAAGGCTATTGCGTATCAAGTCGGCTAAAAAGAGAGGCGCGTGAATGCTGACAACGGGAGCCAGCACCGTCCTCCTCGGCAGCGCTTGTGTTTCGGAGGTGGAGGGTCCTGGGGGTCAAAACCTCCTGCAGAACACAGAGAGGGTGCTGGCAAAGCTAATATTTATTGTTTTGGTGGTTTAGACGAGGGCAAGAGAGAAGACGGGTAGCTGTTGGCCTCTTGAGAAAAATGTTTCTGCACGAATTGGATAGCTGATTTTGAATTAATTTTGAATAGTTGTTTCAGTAATTCAGATTGATTTAAGATGCACCCAAGAATAATGCTTTCATTATAAAACCTCCTGAGCAAAATTTAAATCATGCTAAATTAAAAACTGCCTCTGTTAAACCAGGGATGATGAGCACAGCAGAGGGATCAGAGATGCAGGGTCAGTATAATTTAATTCCTTTTCTTTGTTTCCCATTCCAGAAGAACTGTTGTACCTGTCTCCTCGGGTTGTTAACTACCTAAGGAGCTTGCATGTCGTCCTGGATTTCTCAAAACCGATTTGCATAGTAACCCCACCAAAGGCAGCACTTACTCTATTTCATGCAGTGCTTCACCTTCAAGAAGAAATGCATTTTTATTGCTTTTCATTTATGGGTCAGTCTGGAAATTCAGTTGTACCCTAAAGACACTTAGGAGTCTGGAATAACAGCAGCTGACGGACGGTACGGTAGGAGAGTTAATGGTTCCCTAGTGCTAGCCTTGTTTGTTTGCTGTGAGTAATCTTCCCTGTTTATATAAATTGAGCTAATTTTTAATACCTTAATAACATGGGAAAAGTTATCCTGCATGTTCCAAATCACTTTTGTAAAGCACTCTGTCACAAGCTGTGGTGGAATTCCAGTGTCAGGGAAATGTTCCCTTAGATGGATTTAAATGTTTTGGTGTTCGAAACAAAAAAGACTTACGTATGTGCATAGATTTGAGTTAAAAAGCATTGTGCTTTATAATTCCTTTTGTAAATGCTGGCTGAATTTTTAAGGGTAAATGGCAGAAAACATTTAGGATATTTAGAAAAGCTCTGAGTGCTGCTGAAATGCAAGCGGTGAACTGGCAACCGCTAACCAGGCAAAGCCTGGTGTATTAAGAAGCACATTAGAGACCTCGGCTGCATTTTTGGCAATGTCTGTGCGATAGGGATTGCCAGTACTCTCATTAGCAACAAGATCCTTCCAAACATATTGAAACGACTTCTGAAGAGAGATGTATATGAAATATTGTATGAAAATGCCAATGTGTCAGCACTGAAAGGTTTCATGGGGAAACGACGGGGGCCAGGGGACGCTGACCACCCACACCACGCCGTGGGAGCCAGGAAGGTGGGAAGGACCCGGCGCCAAAAGTTTCATTTCTAGAGCTCGTGAATTTCTGTGCTGTGACACCAAGCCGTGGGCAAGAGCTGTTGCATGAGCCAAGGGCTGGTGCTGGCACTGCCGGCACCTCGCTCCACCAGCGCTGTCCCTGCACCCGGGACCCCGCCGCCGCCCCGACCAGCTCCTCCAGTGACCCCGGGAGGTGCCTCTCCGAGGCCAGGGCTCTGCGGAGCTGGTCTGGCAGGAATTAGGCTTTTATGGCTCCCAGTAGCAACTTCTCTTTCTAGCAGAGGTTTTGGGCAAGCCAGTGGGGAGTGTGCGACTTTGGGTGCTTGGATAAGGAAACGCCAGGTACGTGCTGAAGGCGGTCGTAGGCAGGTAGGCATTGTCAGAGAGCACAGGGGCCCTTCGGGGTCTGCAATTACCGAGGTTTCTGAGTTTCTTGTAAGTCTGCGATATGACGCTAAACTTAGCTGATAGCCTATTTGCTAGAGACGCCTATTTTATTTAAAATCCTGCAGCAAAAATCCCAAATCAGTAATACTAGAAGTTTAAGCTTTAAAGCTTTGACAGCATTTGATAGGTCCCTTTCCAATGAACTCTCACAAACCTGTGTTTGAATGTATAATTTTTTAAATTCTTGTCAACTCATTAAAGGCACTCATTCGCCTATAATTTCTGTGATTACAACAGATTGAGAACACTTTAAAGTCCTCAGGAGCACTCTGGTTTGTCTATCCATGGGTTCGGAAAGGAAGGGAAGGAGAACAAGACCAAGTCACTGCACTGACGGGAACAGAGACTTAGTGCGTGACAGCACGTTCTGCATGTATTTCACAGGAAGGTTTGGCCCCAGCAGCACTGAATGTTGCCTTGACCCCAACTTCCCTGTCACAAAGGTATAGCAACGTACATGTGGGTGTGCACGAGCATGTGTACATAGAAAGGTAGGTGCAATCGTTATTAAGCAGAAATCTGACAACAGAACTGTGTTTTCATGCATTTCCCCCTTGTGGAGACAACGCACGAAGAAGCCACCCAGGACAGGCGTCCCTCTGATGCTGCTCTGATACGATGGTGAGAACCGACCGCTATGGACCAGTCAGAATACGGAAAGCTGAGCCACAGGGTGGGGGAGTGCTGGGATCTCAAGCCCAGATTCACTTTCTAAGCAAGCACAGACTTTTTTTCCAGCATAAGGACCTTAGCTTTTGCCACACAAACTTGCAAACTTTGCTTAGATGTTAGAAAAGGAGGAAAAAGAGATTTTTTGGTGACTCGATGAACAAGTTCTACATTTTCACTTAAAGAAGAAATTCAGACTTGCAGTTGTCATATGCTCAGGTTCTGTGCCTTTCTGACAGCTGAATTATGACTTTAATAATTTAAAAGTGCTACTGTGAGCCTGTTCATGTATAATAGGCACAGAGGAGTGTTTAAAATCAAAAGCAGTTTAGAGAAAAAGTGGTCACTCTGTTACAAGAATGAGAATTGTCTACATCTGAATGTTAAACTGTGTGAACTCTCCAGTGGGAAAACTCTTTGCCAAGTAACTATAAACTTAGTATATTGCTCTGAAGTGTGGAATTAAGAGATTGCATTTGATCATGACTTTGTGACCGCCTGAAGCAGCAGCCTGTGATGCCTGCTTTCTTTTACATAACCCCAGCGGGGTGAGGGCTTGGTCATTCTGCTTACAAAGGTTTTAGTTCAGAGCCGCAGAAGCTCAAATCTATAATCTCAGCAGAAACATCTGTAGGACAGAAATGAAATATAAGGGGGAAAAGCGTCCTCCAGGCTACATTTCCCGTGCTTCGACATCATTATCTTTGTACCTGTCCATGGGAGTGTTTGAAATTCTAGCATACTCGTATTTTTTCGTAAACTCACAAGTAAACACAGACAAGAAGCCCGTATCCTGCTCAATTAAGTAAGAAACAGATCATCTCCTGGAGATCACTGGGTATTTTCAGGAGTACGGCAGCCCACCATATCCATTTGAATTCAGCAATTCTATAATTCTTGGCACGTCAAGTGAAGAAACAATGACCGACATCGCGAAAAGAGACAACATATACATCAGCAAGCTTGTATAAAATCTGTGGCTCGAAAGAATGTCTGAAAAACCCATAAGCTCTAGTTGCCAGCTCCCTTGCACTCATGCCACTCTTCTCTCACGTCAGCTTTTCTCCCCTGCAGGAGGAGTGTGAACCAGGACCTGCTACTCCGCAGCCTTGCTCCTCCTGCAGGCATTTACCATTGCGCCAAGCATTTGCCAGGTGGGTGTAAGTGCGTTTTCTGGTTTATACAACCGCACATAAGCATAAACTGCAGAAGTTGTAAGGCAAAAAACAGTCAAGCCCTTAACAGTTTCAGCACCTTTTCAAACATGCACCCAGGAAAACGTTTAGGAGTAACTGAAGTCAAGCTCCCAGTACATGCTTGCCTGCTGCTCAGTAAAAGAAAGAGTAATACTCACCCCAGTGTTGTCATGGTTACAATAGTGTACCAAAAGGAAGCAGGAATGCTGGTGAATTTGCTTGCCGAGGACCCTTTCTCTGCATAAAACATCACAGTTGCAAAGATGATGATTGCCATAGTGAGGGAAAAGAGGAGAAAGCCAAGCTCGGAGGCACAGCTCTTCAAAGTGTAGCCCAAGATTCTTAAGCCTTGGGAATGGCGAGAGAACTTGAAAATCCTGAAAACCCTGAACACCCTTAGTGTCACAAAGGCTCCGCTGACGTCCTCGTTGTTGGTCATCACCAAGCCGATGTAGTATGGCATGATGGCCACCACGTCGATGATGCTCATCACACTTCTAATGAATCTGTAGCGACTTGGGGCCGCAAAGAGTCTCAACAGATACTCAACTGTGAAAATCATCACGCAAGCTGTGTCCAAGCAAAAGAAGGCCACAGCGTACCTTTCCCCACAAGGAAGCTCCTTGTTTCCAGGCACCGTGCCACAAGGGACAGTTTCCACGACATTAGTGATCACAGAGACAGCAATAAAGAAACCGGTGACATAGTAAAAGACTAAGGCTAAGGTGCTGGTGTGGGGGTTCTCGAAGGCTCGCCACATGGTCTGCCGGAAGCTCAGGGATGGCATGGACCCTTCTTGGTTGTTTTCTGAGTCATTGTCATCCATCAACCGCTCCGCGTTTTCCCGCTTTCTGTCTTTGTATTCTTCATAGCAGCAGTCCCCAATGATTTCAGGGAGGATCCCGTAGAAGGCAAGCTCTTCGTCGTAAGCAGAGATGCACTCGTACCTGGGGTAGTGCAGCTTGCCAGTTCTATAAAAATTTAAGATGCATCTAAAGACCTCAGGGTCCCGGTCAAAGAAGTACTCCTTAGTGTCTTCGTTGAAGAAGAACTCCTTCTCGGTGCTGCCCAGGAGAGTGTCTGGGTATCTCTCCAGTGTAGTCCTCCAGGTCTGGAAGCGCCTGCCACTCACGTTGAGAATGATCAGCTCATCCTGCCTCTTGTTTTTCTCTGTTGGAGCCAGTGGCATGGGGCAGTTGGCCACTGGCATCCATCCTATGGCGGCGGCCCTGGCAAAGGGCAACCATGCTGCTACTCCTGCTGCCATGATGACCCCAGGCCTTGTTACTGGAGAAGACAGTTAGGCTGCTCCTGGGACCTGTTGGAATTCAGATCAGTTCCATCTAAAATACAGAACAAAATAAAAACACAACACACGGTCAAGCGGGGGTCTTGCCCCATTGTGTTAGAGAGTCAGATATCGGTACGTAGACAAGTGTGTAAAACTGGCACGCCCTCATCTCCCGTTTGAAGAATGATGTTAAACAAGGCACATGATAATCAGCTCAGCGGGGTTATGGCATTATTATAGATTGAAATTTTGAATAGCAAATGATTCCTCATTAAAAGCATTTTAAAAGTAGCATAAACACACTAATTTATATTTGCTTCCTTACAAACAAGACTAATCCATAATTCCCCAGGTGTAAGCCTCATGTGCTCATCAGTTTAACTACAGCTGTCAAGAAAGAGCTGGGAACTCCGGTGAAATCAGCTCGCAGTTCACCCGGTGCAATTGTACACCATGAAAAGCCACGACTGGACTGAGCTGGGCTTCCAGCGTTAAAGAAGCCAATATGTGATGAGTCTTGCACTAAGAACATTTTCAGTTGAAAGAAATGGAAAATCTCCTCGGGTTTTCATTGGTTTTCTTCCACCTTTAATTAAAGACCTGGCCTCAGCAGCAGTTTTTTTCTGGTCTTTTTTGTTTAGAGATGGGTTCCACTCTTGTGAAATATTACATCCCCCGCCAGACTGGAGGAAAATCCTGACTTTCAGGGAAACCTTGCCCACAATGCATGAGCAACAGTAAGCTTGAGGCCCAGGTGTGAAAGCTGATGGATTAAGCTACCAGCTGAGTACCAAGAACTTCAGAATGAGGGAACCCCCAAAGCTGGACGGCTTTCTTCCAGCAGCAAGATACCGTCATTATTTCCTGGCTAACAGAGGCAGAAGTCCTGTAGCCTAAGAACTGAAGGACTCTTGGGTTGAAATGAAATACGTTCACTGCACTCTTGATTTTCAGATGAAAAATATCCCAAGCTGTCCAGTCCCTCAGCCACTGGAAGCCAGCATTGTCCTGAAATTAGTTACTGGGGTTCTGACCAGGATCTGATTATGAACCTTCTTTTTCTTTTTGGTCTCTGGTCAGAGCTCTTCCAATATTTAAGTTTTGTTTTAGCTAGTATTTGCTTTCACTTCCCTAATGTTTTTCGAACTCTACCATAAAATTATCTGGAGAAAGGTGCCATTATCATATAAGATGCATTAGCGGCCCTATCAAGAGTCGATTTATCAATGGAAATTCCATTGATTCCACTGACTCAGGCCCTCAAAGCCTAATTATATCCTCTACATGGTATGCTTCTAGGCAGTTTTACTCTGAAGTTTTTTAATTATATGAAAGCTGCCATGCCAGCCAGTAAGGCTGCAGCATTATTGATTTCAACAGGCCATCAAAATACTGAATAAAAAATGATGGCATCAATCTGTGGTGAAAATGGCTAAACCGCTCGCAGAAATGCTCTTCCTCTTCAGGGCACATTAACGTTCATCACCTTAATGTTGAGTATCTTTCTATGCAATTTTACTATCTAAAGGACAATTGAAATCCCTCGTGCAAGCATCTTGCTGCTGCTGGAAGAGGTTTTGTGATTATGAAACATATAATAATCCATAGCGATGCTTATCCCAAGGAGACATTTTGCTTGTATACATGGCGCTGGAGGAAACATCCCACAATATTTTCCTATAAAGGATTGGTCAATATCACTATGCACTATTGTTTCTCTGCCCCTGACGAGGGAATTTATTGGGTTGATAGTGCCAGACTGAGAGCCCCGGAGACCAGGCTCCTTCGTCTGTGCGGGGAAGAGGCCGAGAGCCGCACCACAAACTTTCTCTGCGCTACTTTGCGAATACGCCCCGGTCTTTAGCTGGAAGGCAGCCCTCGGGGACGCGGTGGGCTCAGCACGGCTGCCCGTTGCTTTTATCAGCGGTGGCAGGTCTTTCAAGAAACACTGCGTTAAGAACAGGACTGCAAAACAGGGGGCAGCAAAGGGAGAACCATTTCATTCGTTAATCACCAAATATATACAGGCAAATAACCAAGAGACCCGGATCACGCATCCCGTCCCTGTTCTCCCTGCTGGTAAACTGTCTCCTCTGCGTTTTAATTTCAATTAGCGACACCACCGCAGTCATTCTGCCAGGACTGATTGGCGACGTTCGGTGACCTGACCAGCTACGGTACACTGGATCCTCATCTCCCCTGATTTCTCAGGGGAACCTCACTAGAAGTCTCTTCTGTACTTTCATAACTTTGGTTGTAAATTCCAGGTTACCTACATTAGCTGCTGAGGCACTATAAATACTTCCCATATAATTGTTCTAATAAAGCGCTGGTAACTCATAAGTGACTTACACATTTTTAAATCAATTTTTAAAGATAAAATGGGTCCTTCCATGCTGGCAGTATATGTGGGGAAGCTATAAATATCTCAGCTGTGAAATGGACAGGAGATGGAAGCAAAAGGGGAGGAGAGGGCTAGTCTTCCTTGGAAGTTTAGTTCTCGTTTCTCTGCGGCAGAGATGCAGCTGGTTGAGAAGACTTAGTGCACACAGCTTAATTTTCAAAGTTGCATTAAATCTGTCCCGTTTGATCCTCAAAATATGCAAAACCAGAGTCTTTTTCAGCTATAAATTGTCTGTCCGTGAGGAAGGACCAAGAAGGAGGAAAGGTTTTGCTTTTTCTTGTCCATGAGTCCTTGGAACCTTCCCCACCCCAAAATAAGAGACAGAAAATGAAGAGAGGTAGGACTGGATTTGTGATTCAGAGCTGCACAAACTAAGTTGAGTAAAAAAAAAAGGAACTAACTAGTTTGTCTACAAAATATGGAAAGAATCCTCCTTTTCTGCACTCCTGGGATTTGGTAACTGCTGACCAGTCTTTTTAGGCTAGAAAGCAATTGGCTGGGCTCAAAATATACTGTACTGTCAAGACAGTCTCTTCAGCTCGCACAGCAGACAGACACACTTTAATTCTAACAAGCACATATTTAGCTATACACATCCTTCTAATTTAATTGCCATAATTTCTGCATGCAATTTGAAAGGAACTAGTTAACAAACGATCGGTAGCCTGCTGATGACATTTAGAAGACCTGGTACATGAAATAAGATAATTTGTCTCCTCCTGACTTAAAAAAGTCAGCATCTGTAGGGAAAAGTATCTTTTTTCTTTAGATAATGATGAGGTCAGTGAGATGGTGCAAGGAAGTCTGATAGAAGAGCCTGAGGCGTGAGCCCCCGGTCCCGCTCCCAGGACTCCCGACCCATCCGAGTCCCTCCCTGGCTACCGCGGGTCGTCTGCGCTGCAGCCGCTTCGTGGGCACCGGGGTTTCGTCCCAGTTTCTAACAAAAACCTGACAGGCATGGCTACGTCCGTAAAGCTCGGGAGGAAAACTTTGGAGAATAGTCATTTCTGTTCACCTAAAGGGTCAAGAAATAAACGAGAGATTCTTACCACGTTAGCTCCCAGCAGCAGTGCCGTACTTAATAAATCTCTCTTCATAGTCTCATGAAAACAGAAACAAAAATCTCATAGTGTTTCCCTTTCTGGAAGCAGAGAGGGATGATCTAAAATACGACTGCCAAACATACTGTGAGTTCTCGATGAGGCACTGCTAATGGGAGCAAAGAGCCTTGAGATCCTTCATTCTCTCCTTTCCTGTCCTTCTTGGGTCAGGCTCAGACAGCAAAGATATATTTGCTTTAAAGCAAAATATGTCAGCCAAAGCTTCAATATCCTCCGTCAGTCACGTATTCCTTCCCCTTCGCAATACATCAGATAATAAAACTTTCTGCAAAACATTCACTCCCTCAGTCCGTCGGAGAGATTTGGGAGCAAAAGCAACAGGCTTAGGATAAATGCATGCAAACTTCTCCCCTCCCTCCCAGTCAGCCCAGAGAGCCCCATCTCGCCGGCTCGCAGCGATGCCTTACCTGGCAAGGAAAGACACTCTCGGCACCCAAAAGTAGGGCTAAATCTGGGGAATGGGAAGGAAGGGGGAGCAGCCGCTCCGCAGGATAAAAGGTGAGCTGTGCTGCCTGCCTCTTGACTCCCTCTCTAAATGCAGTCAGAAGCAATCAGTAAATGTGATCATCGTTGTGAAAGTATATATAGAGAGATGACTAAACAGCTTCTCCCTCATTACTGCCGAGACGGAGTCTCTCCCTGCCTCTCTCGCCTGAGCTCGCCTCGCTTTGCCCCCTCCCCTTCCAGTACTGCTCGGAGCTTTGCTCTCGCTGCCTGACCGGGCTGGCAACGGCACCGGGGCCCCGCGAGCCCACTGGGGCACCCGCAGCGGGGAGATGGACCCCGCTGGTCCCGGGGAGGCGGGCTGCAAAGCGAGACCGAGGGAAGGCGGCGGGAGCTAACGGAGACACCGGCAAATGGAGTCGTTAAACATACACCCGAGCCGACCCTGCACGCTAACGTGGCAGCCGTGGCAAGGGGGGATGCAGGGGGGAAAGTCTGGGATGAACTTCACTGGTCCCTCCCGGAGCTCCCTCTGTGTCCCCGGCTCTCGGGCAGGCAGGGACCGTGCAGGAGAGGTCCCTTCTCCTGGATGAGAAAATGAGCTATTCCTCCAGCATCACAAGCCTACAGCCAACACCTCAGCCAGGGCGGGAGGCTACATCCAGGAATACAAATAAATAATTCAGCTTAAACCGATCTTTTCCTCTCTCCTGCTCCCCTCTTCCTTCCCACCGCCTGTCCCCCTCGTCCTGCTCGTCTCGCTCGCCCTGCTCCTGGGCAGCTCTTACCAGTCCTGTCTCCACACCACCTCAGCATCCCTCTTTCATCTGCGGTCAGAAGTTGGACTCCGCACGCTCAGAGACCCGGCATCCTTGCTCATCTATCTGCTTGTCAGTGAATCTCCATTAAATAAATAACTATAAGCCCAAATCAGAGCAAAGCGGCCGTGCCCTGCTCTGCCGGGCAGATCCCGGCAATGACTGATGCGCCGCAGCGATAGTTGGTGACTTCCATAAAGTAAGACAAATACATACGCGAAGCAGGTTTGCTCGGCCGCCCCGCCATAGCCCCGCGCCCTTCCGCAGCCCCGCACCGCGCTGGCAGCTACGGCCGGGAGCTGAGGGGCTGCAGCCGCCGGCTGGGGACGGGGGGGCGGAGGGAGGGGGCGAGGATGAGGAGGGCGCGGGGGTGGCAGCGAGCGGGGGGCGGCAGCGAGCGGGGGGCGCCGCTCCTGCCCCTCGCCCCCCTCCCCCGGCGTCACCCTCCCCCCCCCGAGTGTGCCCACCCCCCCCACCCCGCGGCCCCCCCCCCCCCTCACCTCGGCAGGGCTCGCCGCCCCTCCGCCTCGCCCGGCGCTCCCGGCCGCGCCGCCAGCCCGGCTCCTCCGCTGCCATGAGGCTGCGGGAGCGCGGAGCGGCGCGCCGCGGGGGCGGGGGCGGGCGCGGGGCTGCGCGCGCCGTGCGCGGGCGCGGGGCGGCGGGGAGCGGCGGTCAGCACCGCCGGGCGGACAGCTCCGCCGAGGGGCGTGGCCGCTGCGGGGGGACCCCCGCACGGGCGCCCCCCACCCCCCTCCGCCACCTTCTCCCGTATCCCGAGACCCCCCGGTCTCCGCCGCACCCCCCGGTGTCCCCCCTGCCCCCCTGGATGCCCCGGTCCCCCCGCAGCCCCCGGCCCCCGCCGGCAGGTGTCACCCCGAGCGAGGCGGCCCCGCTCCCGCCGTGCGGCAGTTCCCGCAGCTCCAGGTGCCGCGGGAGGCGGCCGCCGGGCTGCGGGACCCTCCTCGGGCTGGCTGCGGGGGTCTTCCTCTGGCGAAGCCCCGCAGCTGCTCCTTGCAGTTGTGCCGCTTCCAGCGGGAGGGGAGAAGGCGGGGAGGGGGACCCGCTGCGCCTCTCTTGTTTTGAAATAGGGGAAACGGGGACTTTGCAAAGCCGTGATGAGCAGGGTCCGATTTCCAGGTGATGTCGTGTGCCTGTATGACAGCGCGCCTCTCTTTGAGAGCTCTTGAACCAAGGCCTTAGTGAAAAAATAAAATATTTAGAACAACTCCAAACCTTTCAACTCTCTGGTTTGGAAATCTGAACTGGAAACTCTAATACCAGAACCCTGTTCAGCCTGGTTCTGTGCCTTAATGTTGTCCAAACACTGATAATTCAATTCAATTAGTAAAAAACAATACTAATTTGTGAATGTCGGGTCCCGGGTAATCCTGCCCCAAAAGAGTTTTTCCCCCGGTACCATTTGTCGGCTCCATCACGATGCCTGCAGACTGGCTAATGAGGTGGTGCAAGGGCAGCCCATGTGGCCTTTGCCTCAGGGGCGCTGGCGGCTGTGCGCTGGACACCCGAGCAGCTGTGTGCAAAGGGGAGCCTAAAACTTCCCTGAGAAACTTTCCTGCAGGAACTGAGGCAAATCAAAGCATCCAGGATCCGTCCCTATTAGTTGCCGTCAGAACTGCCTTCCTCCTTAGCGTGCTTCCTACAGCTCCACTTGCTCTTTTCCTCTCGCAGATGCTCAGAAGAAAGCAGAACCACAAACCAGACATTTCTGTGACTTACAACGTCGTCCCTTCCCAAAACTTGCTGACCCCCCTCCCTCAGGCGGGCGAGCTCTGGCCTCGCTCTCTGCTGGCTCTGGCCTGGCTGTGATTCTCAATAGCTTTTCCCCCATGACTCGGCCCCTTTTAACTTCCGATCTCTATTAAAAAGCTAATTTGGGAGCTCTTTTTCAATGCTCCCAATTTTGTATTTTTAAATAGAGTGTGAAAGTCAAAAGCAAGCTAGCTGCACATAGTCTGATGTGAAAATATTCCCTCTTCTCCTTGTCTTTTTATTTATCTTTTTCTTTGCTTCTGTCTCTCTTTTTCTCTCCTTAACTCTCTCTGTCTTCCTCTCTTTCTCTTCTGCGCTTTCTGCCCTCCCCTTTCTCCCTCTTTCTAGGAATATCTCCTTAGGTCCTACTGCGCCAATTATAGGCTTTATTAAAACTTTTTGAACAACTTTTTCTCATTCTGTTACTGAACAGTAGAACCTGCCGGTGCTGAGACAAGCCGTATGTGCAGAGAAACCCCTGGAATAAGCTATGCGTGGGTAAATATCGATATCACATATAGTTCGCTTGGGTTTTTTTCTCTGCCATTTTCTTCTGTATTTATATCCTTTGCCTCCACAGTGTATTTTATTTATTGTGTTTTTCTTTACACTGGGTGCTGTCCTGCATTAATTCTGCATCTAAATACCCCATTGACTCCGCGGCCATGCTGTATAAGCATTCTGTAATGACAGTTGCGGTAATAAAGCTAGCTTGGTTGCTTGAAATTACAGCGTGCCATAACATTCTAGCTTTGTAGTCTGATTATGTCCTATAGATTGTGCCAACAGTTTCCTTGCTCTGGAGCCAAGCTTGTGAAAATGCCTGCATAGATTAAAGAAAGATCATTAATATGATTATGCGAAAGAGTCAGTCTTTGTAACCTTAAAATTATAGATGTGGTCTGGTGATTGAACCAGCCTGGAAAACACAGCTGCTTAGGTGGATCTCTGCTCCTCTCAGAAACTCCCTCAGACCGTGGCTACGTGGCTACGTGAAGCTGTGTTCCTCGTTTCCGTCCAAAGGAGGAGTATAATAATATTTACTGACCGAAAGTATATTATGGGAATGGATAAATATTTATAAATGGCTATATGATTCCCGAAGGAAATAAGTTGTGTAGAAGAATAGAGAATGCTCTGCTTGTACGTTTGTCGGTCTGTCTACCCTCCCGTCCCTCCAGCTGACCACCCTCCGCAATTCCTCATGGGCTTCCTATCATGGAGCACAAATGCGCAGAACAGGTCCTGGAAACGAATAGATGAAGGAAGGCACAAGGCGCTCCCTATCCCGTCCTAAAAATACAATTAAAAATATCTACCACTCTCTTGAAGCCGGGTGCCTTCACGCTGCAGGTGTGGCGAGGTAAGGAGTTCACGTATCTGGCTCGCTCGCGTCTCTCTCTCACGTATACATTTTATCACTGGGAAACGCAGTGTCTGCTTTAGGGGCAGAAATGCTCTTTGCTAGGGCTAAGCTAATTCTGGTGAAAAATTTATTCTGATACAGGAAAAACTGCCAAAAGTTGGATTTGGATCAAAATTTTGCAGGATTTCTTATGCGGAAAACTAGACTGTTAAATCTGGAACTATTGTATTATTGTGACATGTTGATGACAGATGATGATGCGATTGATGACATATAATATTATACGAAAGACCATACTAAATGGTCTTTCATAACACAGTTCTGCCTTAGTTTTTTGCAGAACCAGTATCTGGAATGTTTTATCGAGATTTGTAAACAAAGAAACCCTGAATCCTCTCAGCGTCCTTTGGGAGTTTTTAAGGGGATCTTGTAACTGGCCTAAAAAATCCGGAAGGAAAAAGTGACTAATTTTCAAGCACCTTTTGCAGAAGGTTCAACACAGGGAGATGTTAAGGGTTGGGGGTTTATTTAGGATGACCGGAGGTTGCATCAGCTCCCCTTTGGGGCACACGGCAGGATTTACAGGGGTACCGTTGGCATCCTCGTGTGGTTCTCAGACCCATCCGTCCGTCCGAGACATGGGTGTTTGATGGACAGTCTGCGTCCCTGCCGCGGTCTGCAACCTCTCACTGCCTGTTGGTACTTGGGAACCAGGGGATTTGGTTCAAGGCCATCTCTGATTTACAGCGTGCTCAGTTTTTTCCCCCTCTATGCTTGGAGATTTTCCAACCTGAAATAAAGCCTCACAGGCAGCTGCATTCTGCCACTTCTTTCCAAAAGGGAAGAGGAAGGAGCCATGGATGGTGTCCAGCAGCTCTGCTAGCTAGCCAGCAGCTGCAAAATTTTCTGCTCAGCTGACCTTAATGAATCAAGAAAAGATCACACATGATAGTAGAGGGAAAAAAACCCTTGAAGGACAGTAGTGATACTGAATCAGGGCTTTGATTTATCGTCCCCCGTCCTCTGCCTCTCCCCGGTGCGTACCGTGTCTCGCTCTTCCCGTCTCACGGTGAGTGAAGCAGCAGTGCTGGTTTGCGATGCTGCTCTCTGCAACAGCTCATCAGGGATTGTGCTTAATTGGCCATATTCCACGTTATCAGCATCCAAACACTAAGTAATGAGAGCCTCGTGTTAACATTCCTGATCGCAGATGAGAGCGGAGTGTCGCCCAGGGCAGGTAGGGGAGGGTGGAAAGCAGAGCCTGGGCGCGCGGAGGACACGGGGCTGTTCAGGAGCAGGTAGAGAGGTGTGTTAGTGGCAAGAAGGCAATGCTGATGGATCAATTAGCACAGAAATGAATTGGTGTGCCTGGGTGTTCCGGGCCTGCTTGTGAGCCAATGCTGCCTGTGATTTGCCTCTAGTTATGCCTCCAAGAGAATGGTGCCACCCGTGCAACAGGCCTGACGCGCCTCTTGCTGGTACTGCGGGCGGTGGGGTGCCGTGGTATGGTCGCCGAAGGCAAGGGAGTTAGAACAGGGCGACATCAAGGAGAGGGAAATTAGGATAATTGGCTTAAAGCTGGAAGCTCTGTAAAAGCATATGAATTCTTTGCTGCTTTGCTGTACTCTTCGCTGCTAGTGCTTTAGTGTCTTACAGTCCAGGCAGGACTTTACACGTTGTTCTTTATCCAACTGCTCTGCAGCAACTTTCTTTGCAATGATCTGCCTCCGGCCGGTTGGGAGTTCTTGCAATTATGAGTCAACTGAGGCTAAAAAGCTCTGAACTGAGCAAAGCACAAGCCAGCTGCACTCCTTTGGTCTCACACACATTGGGTTAACCAGGCACCGTCCAAGCAATCATCGTTATCTCCTGGAAGCTGAGAGACCAATTAAGGAAAAGCAAAAAAAAAAACCCTCCAGACCAACCTGAAAGAAATGATTAATGTTAAACTATCAGGTTTGGAATGGTTACCAGAGCTGGAGTGATGCTGAAGGTTTTGCTGCTAGAGTCAACAGTACAATAAATTGCTATTGCAGTTTCTTGGTGGCTCATAACCAGTAAATCAGATCTGTGGAACTATAGGTTTACTGTGAATTCAAGGAGTTGTTCTTTCATTTTTTAAGAGTGCATTTTAAATCAAGTCAACAGCCATAACGCAATATACAGCCTGCCTAGCTACTGTCTGGGAAATGAATCCTGTACTATCCTGATTCCTTTTTATTATTTTATTATTATTATTAGATACGGGGACAGGGAGATTGTCCTTGTTCAGCTGATCAATGTATGGGGTGTAAAGAAGCTTCTGCATCAGAAGCAATGGCGTTTCCTCCACCCAAGGCCTGCGCTTCGGTTGCTTGGTTTTGGGCAAACTGGAGTAGAAAACAGCTGCTCCCACGTGCCGGTGTTTCCCACAGACGTACAGCAGAGCGTGGCAAGGATGGCCAGTAAGAGCCAGGAGCCTTGCTTTTTCTTTTTCTTTCTTTTAAGCTCACCTGCCTGCTGTAAGCTGCTCACCATGTGAGATCGTTATGTTACAGCATCAATCAGTGTGGCCTGGGCTGGCAAGGGAGGTGATAAAAGGCTGAGGCTACCACCTCTGAGGCTGCTCCTCTGGGCATCCCTGTGGCCAGGGAAGGAGCTTTCCCACCCTTGTGGCAGAGATTCCCCGCAGATCCAGGCAGCGAGGGCTGGGCAGCCGTGGCCCAGACGGTCTGGATGAAGAGTTCATTCGCATTAAGGTGCCTGTGTGGCGTATTAGATTTACAGAGCTGTGGCTTCCTTCTGCCTCGTGCCGTAAGGACCCCGTGCGCAGCACCGCGCTCGCCCGTCGTGCCGGTGGCTGGAGGCCACGGACCCGTGTCTGCGAGGTTAGTCCCGAGTTTCAGATCTATATAAAGATTTACATACTTCTGCTGCAGTGCTTGGAGAGCTTTGGATGTCTTTTGAATTAGACACTAAAGTGTTTGTGGGTAAAAGAAAGTACAGAAGGTGTTGGGCGAAGGGACCCCAGGCGCCCGTGGCTCTCGGGCCTCCCGAGTGGCTGGGCAGTGGGGGTCTGGCCTCCCACAGGCAGCGGGAGCGGCCCGGGCTGTGGTGGGATGCTCACGGCTGGTGGGGGGACGCTGCAAGGACACAGGAGAGAGGGAGGAACCAGAGGCTGTAGTAAGGGCTTTGCTGCTGCTTCTTTTCTTGAACCTGTGTTTTGTATTTTCTTGCTGTGGGAGGAAATTGCTGTTGTTCTAGATGCAAACCTCGTCTCCTCAGTGAATTCCCTTTTCTGGAAGGAAGCCTGTGTTTGTTTTCCATTTGGGGTTTGATTGAAGCACGCTCAGGGAAATAGGCGGCAGAGCCGGGACGGCAGCCGCAGCTAACTCTTGATTAGGGTGGGGGGAAGGAGGTACCTGTGCACCCCCACGGCTCTCAGGGGTCCGGCGATGGGGGGCAAAAGCCTCCTCTGTGCTGGCAAAGCCACGCTGGGCTCCTGCCGGGGGGTTGCTGGGTCCCTTCGCTCACCTCGGTGTGCTGGGAGGCCCTGTCTGTCGGCGGCAGGAGCTTCCCCCCGTGCAATGCGCTCGGGCTGGGGCAGCATCGCGGGCTGGGGGGGATGAAGCCCCCTGTGTGCACAGCCGGAGCAGGGCATGAGCATGGCTTCGGAAATGGGCTCTCGTGTGTCCCGCAGGCTGCCGTTCCCCGGCCTCCCCTTTTCTCAAATGTGGCTCTAGACCTCTGACCTGGCGATAAGGATTTGATTGATTTTCCCCCCCCCCCTCCTTTTTTTTTGGTGGGGGGTTGCCTCTCCTTCCGAAGCCTGGTGGCTTCATGCAGCACTTTGGCTGTGACCTGTACAGGGGTGAGTTTCTCCTTCTATGCCGATGGCATTGCTGGAGGGGTGGCTCTCTCCTCCCTGGTGGAACTTCTACTGAGACAGACAAAATGTTGAAGATAAAAGTGAAAGGCTCTACTTCTTGTAAGCCCTTTTTTCCTGCTGCTTAATTATTATACTGAAGATAAAAATAGCTGAAAAATCACTGAAGAGGCGACGAAGGCTTTCTGCAGCAAATCTCGTCCCTTCAGAACTGGCCCCGCTTTGCCTCCGTACGCTCCCGCTCGCCTCTCAAGCCAGGGTGGAGACCCAGGACGGACCTGGGGCTGTGCTTCTGGTCTGCTTGTCGAGAAACGCAAGGTTAGAGGCCCTTGCTGGAGATAATGCCTGACCCACAGTGCCGGGGTAAGGCTTGGCCAGGTGGGAGCTGGGTAAGACGCACCGGAGCAGCGGGTGAGCACGGGGCCGCTGCGGGCTTGGAGCCGCCTCCGCCTCTGTTTGCCTGGCGTAGCCGAGGGCTGAGCCCAGCAGAGCCTCGCCAAAGGTGAAATGTGTGTGAACGCGGCGAGGACTGTCACCTCTGTCCGTTGCTGGATTGCGGCTCTGGTCTGTGCTCGAAAGGTAGGAAGGGTCTGGAGGAGGAGCAGCCCCTTGTGCCGATGGCTCTCTGTGGCAGGTTTGCTGCAGCGAAGGCTGCCTCGCTGCGAGCGTGGGGGGCTCGGACCTCCAGACCTGGGCGGTGGCTCGGAGCGTTCCCCACCGGTGAGGAGGGGACGGCTCCCGGCTCATTGGCAAGGGGGAAAATCCAAAAAGCAGAGATGGATTCTAGCCCCAGATCAGTTTAACCCCCCACCCCCCTTTGTGTACATATGTAAGAGAATGCTAGTAGGCAGAAATAGATTTACTCTTTTATCTTGGAACAGATTAAAAATAATTTTACCTGCGGGCAAATTCCATGACTAGAATTCAATCTCTATCTGATTTTTTTTAAAATTATTGAATCCGGTAAGGTCATTATTTCTGTCTTGCTCTAGCAGGATGTAGTCTCTAGCTAAAGGGGAGGTTTTCTGTGTGCGTGTCGTTAAGGGCTAACCTGGAATTCAGGTCTTAATCCTCAGTGCAGACCTTTGATATAGAAAGAGGGCTTTTGTTAATGCGTTAACTTACACTTGCTCAGAGCAGAAGCAGTAGCTGATAGCTTTAAAGTAAATTCAATTAGTATTTTTGGATAGTCTGGTATTAAATGAAGTTCTTCACAAATGGAAAATCTCTCATCTAAGCTTCCCAAGAAGCTCAAAAGCGATATTTATGCAAACATCTCTCTGAGCAGGAGGTTCTCTTGCCCTTAGATAATGCCCATGTGAGGGACATCTTGCTTCTTAACAGGCTGGAAGGTCAGTCATTAAAGGGGTTTTTGCAATATTCAGGCACGTGCCGGGACACTGCTGGTCTTTGCCAGACCCTCAGCTTCTGAAAGGAAGCAGAAAGCAGACCTTGTCTTTATTTCGCTTTTCTGGCTCGTTACCAATACCGTTTAGCCGAGGAGGTGTTTCTAACTTAGCCCTGTGACTCCATCCCATCGGGCACTACACTTGGTAGCCTGCAAGAACGGCCCCCGAGCTGGGTGCTGGCGCCGCCTCCAGCTGGGAGGCAAAGCCCGAGCGCAGCGCTGCTTTCCCCGGCGCCAGCCGCGAAGAGGGTTTCGCTCACTTGAGTTGTCAGAGGGATAAACTGTCTGAAGATTGCGCAGATGTTGGGAACACGATCCCACTCGCTTTGCCGTGTAAAAAGACAACAACTGTTGGGCTTTTTATGTCTACTAGGAAAATGCATAATATCACCAAATAGGCAAACTCTGGTGTCGAACGCAATTTTACTTCTATTACAGGCAGGGGTGAGGTTGATCAAGACACATTGGCACATCTCTTTTAAATACGGCTGGTTCTGCACATAGCAGAAATTCAGGGTTAAACTAATTAGTAATTTTGACTTTGTATTAGGTGACAAGCTGGCAAATAAAAAAGAGAATTTGATTTTTCCAAGTCGCTGTGTTTCTGACCAGGAGGCCTTCTAGAATGAAAATTCATATTGTTCACCCAGGAATGAGTTACACTAACTCCTTTTTTAAATTAGGTAAGATAACATCCATCGTTGTAGCTCAATGCTTAGATAATGCATTTTCTAACACTATGTGTAGTATTTCTCTGTGCAAGGAATAACGTGCAAAAAGTAGCACAATCTAGAATGATACAGCAGGGCATAATACAAGCCAGCTAAGATAGGAACGTAGGAAATGTTTAAATGGCAAGTAATAAATCCACGTAATAGCATTCAGATAGAGTTCAATCCAAGTGATGGCTTTGGTATCGATGAAACCTCACAATTTTATGCCACTTCTTATTTGGATAACTCTGAGTTTGCAGGCGGCGCCCAGCTTCTCAGAACAGCCACTGGAGAGAGAAGCAGCTCTTTATTTCTGCTGATGGCAGAAATGGAGGCACATACAATTCCTCTTTTTCTCAGTATTCAAAATGTTAAAGAACCTTTTCTGCTTTTTTTTTTTTAATTGCAAAGATCCACCACCTGAGATATGAGACACTACCTTCGTCTGCATGAAGTTAGCTGAGGGACAGGGGTAAACTATTCTGGGCTAAAAGCGACAGAGAGAACTAGGAATTTGGGTCTGACAATTCCTTTATTGCTATTATAAACCCCAGCAGAAAGAAAGGAGACTGAACTTTCCAGTATTTTGCAATCTAGTATATTACAGAAGCCAAATAAACCGGTACCTTATTCCCCTGGCTGCGTTACTGACTCTGTTAGGAGGCGGAATCATGCGGCACTGTGTGAAGCACTCGGCGTGTTCGAGATCAGACCTTCAGATGTAAAGCTTAAGGAAAAGCAAGGCAAATATTCATGAAAGTGTCTGCGTTTTATGTGACCTCCTTTCCACCTCAGCTTTGATCCGGGCTGCTGATCCGAAGAAGAGATTCTGATTTACATTTGATAAGGCTTACAGTTTTTGGCAAAGGGAAGCTCAAAAATAATCCTTTTCTGAGCAGATAAATCATCTAAAGCGCTCAAACATGCAGGCAAAGGAACTGGTAAATCTGCCAGCTGAACTCCCGTGATTGCTTATTTTCAGGAGTCCCTGCTGGGAAGCTGATCTCCGGGGAACGCCGGCGGTGGCTTGGTCCGTGGCCATGGGGCGCGGGTTCGCCCCGCCGCACAGACACGGCGCTCTGGTGCGCGGGGCCGAGCGGAGCCGCGCGGGGCTGACACGTAAATCCGCAGCTGACCCGAGCACTGAGCCCGGCAAGGTGCTGACTTCAGAAATATTTAAAGTGAAGATCCTGAAGGCCCAGCAAGCCAAGGGGCTGCTAATGTGCACAAAGGTAAACACGCACTAAGTGCTTTGCTGGTCTGTAGCCAGGGGGCTGACTCTGGAGGATCCCAACCCCTGTTAAAATGTGGATTTTAGACCCAGCTGATAACAAAAGTTGTCACGTTCGGACCTGCTGCTGGATGTGGAGCTGTTCTGCTGTAGGGCCCTTCAGGCAGCTGTTTGGAAACAGCTACAACCCTTCCTTCCCATAAGGACAGCGGTGAGGAGGAGACTGGTTAGGATTATTTACTAATTAATGCAGTACCAGTAGACATGTGAATAGGTGTTCATTTAAAACTCCTGCTGGTTCACAGCGCGAGTGAGACCAGTGCCTTGCACACCACTGAGGTGCTTTTCTTGGCTCCAGCCTGAGGGACCCTGCAGGAGAACCAGGTATGAAAACACCACCTCTGCTGTTACAAACGTTTACAGTTCTAAACAACAAAATAATGAAAGGAACAATACCACGGGTCTTAACTAGCTCTGGAAAGACATCAAAACAAATGAAACCAATGTATATATCATTTTTCTGAGCCCCTGATAAAGACTGCTCAAGGGACTGGGCCAGGTCTGGGGTCTCACTCCTATAGAGTATCTCTTTGCAAATATGCACACGTATAATGTCACAATAAATCTGGAAAGCCACTTGTGTGCCACTTGGAGAGCAGATAAATGATACAAAACAAGAAAGGACAGTGCAGCTGATAAGCACTTGTGTTGCCGTTGTCAACCAAAGCAGCAGCGATAACAACAGAAATATAGGGCTTTCCACCGGCCGATGGCTCGGTGCGGCGCAGAGACGATCGGTGCCTCCCGCTAAGGTGCCCGTGGCAGAGATGTGTAGAGGCACCAAGCACCAGATTCCCCCATGATTTTGAAAAATCAGAAACTGTGTAACTGAGCACAGAGTGAGGTGAGGTTCCCAGCTTTCATTTAAACCTTGGTTTTTGCCCTCATAAATATAAGAAAAGGCTTGAAAATGTGAACTGAAGTATGTTTGCTTGAGGCTACGCACGATCGGAAGCAGAGCTGTGCCATGCCCTGCCTGTCCCACCTCTGCAAGGGGTTGCGGCGGCGAAGCCACGTTGGTGGCACTCGGGGCAAGACCAGCTCCCGGTGCTCTCTGCTAGTGAGGCGTTTGGTGCACGTACAAAACGGTTTTATAACAATAGTGTTTTGCAGGGATGCCTCCCGTTACAGGGTCAGCTCCCCATCCTGGACCACCTTCTGCTGTGACTGACTCCCATGGAAATCCAGGTAATAGCATTAGCAGCTATTGCAGGGGAATATCAACGCAGATGAGAGGAGAGTTTGGCCCGTGGACCAGTCACCACTGCGAACAGCCAGCCGCTCGGTGCTGCAGCGTGCGCCCTTTCCTCTGCACTGAGTTAAACTCCAGGAGCTTTCAAAAGTGCTGCAATGACTATAATAATAACAACAACAACTATTATTAATAATAAATAGGTATAGTTAGCGCTTCCTGACTTCTAATCGCAGCCTCTCTTTGTGAACAGAAGTAGGGATGGATAACTCTCAGCTGACCTTCAGACAGAAAGATAAGATGCGCAGCTGAAAAAGCATTGCAGGCAGGACTCGGGATAATTTCACATAATCCTGACAATACAGCGCTAGCCTTCCGAGGCGGATGATGACATTCAGTGCATGAGCTGTTGCTAAGCTTTTGAAAAATGTTTATTCTTTGGCCACAAGCTACTTCTGGTCTTTGTCGTTAGCAGAGACATTTATGTCAGAAAACGTTGTTCCTGTTAAAATTTTCTGTGATAAAAGGCACTTGTTAGATGTCCAGCGTGAGCTTTAAATTAACACTAAACTGGGTCTGTGCTGGAGGAGCTGCTGACTCCTCCATGTCACCGCTTTCATTTGCAGCAGTGCCAGCCCTCCTGTAACGGATTATCTCCATGGTTTGGGGCACAAAGACCAGAGTCAAATTAATTTCCCGACAAGACGCACTATTGGCTCAGATCATTTCCCTCCCACTTTCTTAGCATCAGTGTCTGGTCGAGTTAAATGGCAGTAAACAAGTGTAAGCTCTAACAAGCCACAAATTGGCTATTGACATCTCTGCGGGCTGGCTCCTCGCTCCAGAAACGCCGCTTGCTGAAGGGTGTCGGTGAAACACTGGGGCTCTGCAACAGACCTGAACCTGAAGTCATTTCTTGTAGGCGCGATGCTTTATTCCTTCACTTCTAGAAAACCTTTCCTTTAACGGCGTGCTGGTCAGACACACTTTCAGCCTGCGTGTTTAATTTAATGGTAGTGAATGCCATTTAGAAAGAGGAGCTTTAATCCCCTAGATTTTGCAGAATTAAAGCATGCTTATGTTGTTTTGCTCTACCTTGCAATTATGTTTCTCAGCTTCTTTTGAGGACAAGCTTACAACGGTCATTCTACTGAGTTACAAAAATGACAGAAATTATTCCTACACCTGAAATGCAAGTGGTTGGCTGGGCGCCATTTGCACTGGAGGATGAAACCTTAGACTGGGGGGAGGGAGGGGGAAAAGGCCCAAAATCCAACACACCCAAAATAGAACCTCAGAGGAAAAAAAAACCAAAACGAAAAAAAACAACAAACCCACAACCGACAAATTAGGAGCAGTTCGGAACCGCAGTGAGAGCTCAGATTAACCTAGGCTGTGACACTGCCGTGGCCGTGTGAGAGCAGGAGATCCTCCAGGAAGCTCGGCCCTTCCCTTCCCATCACAGCCCAGGTTACCTGGGAACAAGTCTTCCTTTTCCTCTCCCTGCTCTTCACTTTTTCTGCCTCCTCGCTGGTGTGAGCGGAGAAGTCCGGTATCCTGACTGACCACTGGGCTTGCATGATGGTTCAGGGTCTCGCACTTGGAAGAGGTTTAGGACGCGCTCATACTGTAGATACCGGCTCGGATGTATCCTGCCAGCTTTAGCATCTAGCTCTGGTGTCTCTGTCAGAGCCCATTTGCTCCTGGCTCTCAGTCTAGCCGGTGGCAAGAGGCTGTTTGCGATGGTGACTCACAGCAGGAGCCTGAGTCTTCAGTTTTAGTCTTTGAATTATACCCTGGAGGTGCCCATCTGTCCCTATGGACTGCAGAGGAGGCTCACATAAATTATGGCTGCGACAAGGACAGATTTTTTGAAACTTAGGAGTGAAGTTCAGAGGCGGCTCTAAATGAGCCGTCCCAGCCAGCAGCGGGTGGGAGGGTCGGCGTGGGGAAAGGATGGAGAGAACGCTGCTCTTGCTTTTCACTGTTTTGTTCATTCTTAGTAGGGGTTAAAGTGTCTTGTTCATGAAGAAACGTGCCCCCAGGCTCGCCAAGCCCTCGCCGGCGGCCGCTGCCACCGGGGTGGAAGAGCAGCGGCGCTCAGCGCCGTGTGATGGGCAGGGAGAAGCAGCCCCGGCCTAAGTCGGGCTGTGCCTGGCCTGAAGCTTTAAAAAGACTTAAATGCTCCTAATTTTAAAATGATGCCCAGTAAGTTTCTGTTCTTTCATCCTCCGCCCCTCTGCTCTTCTTTGTGTATATCAATAATAAATGTCTTGGTGGAAAAGGTTTTTTAGGAGGTAACTTATGGCCATGCGAGGACATCATTATAAGTATAAAAAAGGTATTCAGTAGCAGAGGCATGTCACGGAGCACAAGTGGCTTGGTTAATGGTTCTTGGCATAGCAGCACCTTAGGGAAAGGAACGCTGCGTGATCAGGCCCTTGTAATGCTTTCAGACTATATTGGAAAGAAAAGCCCATGCAGGTTCACCCTGAAGGTTTGCCGTTTCTCGGTCTCCAGCCTTTGCTCCAGCTCTGCCCAGTGCAGTCCCGTGGTTTGGTTTTTCCCTAAGAAACAGTCAGGTCAGAGGAAGAAATACCCAGCCCGGTGGAGGGGCGCAGTAGCGGCAGCGCCTGCCCACGCGCGTGCCCTCACCCCCGCAGCTACGCAGAAACCTGTCTGATTTCTCTCGTTCCCCCTCATTTCCCGCATCCAAAGAGAACAGTGAGAATACGCCAAAGGCCGCGCTTCCTGTGAGGGACAGCGCGTGGTAATTACTCGTACAGAACCTGAGTGTGCTCAGTTTTGAGATAATTATAAATCTGTTCAGGGAATCAAAGAAGCCGCGATGTATTTTTAAAGCAGAGTATTTTCTACGCAACACAGATAAAAACAGATAAACATAGCAATGAAAGAAATATTTAGCCTCCTCATATGGGCAGTCTTCAGCATCATGTAAAAGCAATGCGTTTAACCTTTACATGATTTAAAGATAACACTCTCTTCTTAGATGCTGATAATTAGTCATCAAATGCAGAACAAAGTGTGTAGCAAAATGAACCCGCAATTATTTCACTCCAGTGGATTGATCTCTCCTCTCACGAGCTAATCACCCAAACATCTCTGCAATGTGGCCAACGTATTAACAGTTCCTCAGCATTCCCCACCAGCGCTGCATCACTGTAAAAACCTTTCTGTAATGAAGCAAAAATCGGCATTTTGCATCTCCCCTTTCCTCCGCTGGACGCTGTGCCCAGCCTCTGCATCCGAACCCCAACGTATCTGCTGCCATCACAGCTTATAAACAGAAAAATAATCGAGGAGAGAGCAAAACCGGGTAAACTCATCCCAGATGTAGTCAGCCTTCATTTGCAATGTAAATATTGGCTCTGTGGTACATGTTTACAGCTGTGATAAGGGGAAGGGAAGCAGTTTGAAGACAGTGAATGGAATGGGGAGGTGCAGGTACCACTGTAGCACTCTGCAAATGCCGGTTAGTCAGGCTTCCCAGAGCGGAAAGAGCAAAAGAAAAGAAGGTGAGAACTGTTCTGCGGGCTTCGTGCTGGTTTCTTTGGTTTTTAATTACCAAAGTGTCAAACTAAGTGCTGGTGATAGCCATACCCTTCTTGTCCGTGTGAGGCGGTGACGGCAGAGAAACGCTTTGGTCTCTGGCAACCTGCTCCATTGCCCGGAGGCAGAGTGTCCCACGACGGGCTGCTTCCAGCAGCAGGCGCACAGGCCACCGCGCAGCCGCAGCTCCCTCGCGCCGGCATCATAAATTACTTTCTGACCTTATTATTGTGGTGTTATTGTAACCTCTGGGCAACTCCCCCCTTCACATCTGTTTTGTCTGAAGTGTTTTCCGAATGACACGTGCAAATTCACCAATTTGTGAAATCCCTTTGTAGTTCATATTAAAAAAAGAAAGAAATCCCTGTAATTGTTTTGGGTAGGACGGCAGGGAGCAGCGAAGGCAGCAGAGGAATGGAGTGAGGGGCTGGACAGGGACAGGGTGTCGCCTCTTGCCAGGGTGGCACGGAGATCAGCCCTGGGTGGGGGTCCCATCCTCTGCTCTCAAGCCGTTTCCAGCTGATGCTGCCGTAGGCTCGGAGCCGCCAAGGCCGAGCTCCTGCCCTGGCAAGCTGCAGCCCCGGGAGCCAGGGCAGGATGGCTGCGTCTCACAGAACACGGCGTGGAGAAAAGCCCTTCACCGCACAGGCACATGCAAACTGACATCTCGAGGATCCTTCTATATTATCAGCTTTTGTGGTTTGATTTAAATTAATTTCAGTTTGGTACAACACTAGTCTTCACAGAGTCCTGAAAAACCAGAAAGTCTAATAGATCAGCTCACAACAACATGTTATAATGTAATAATAATGGTGTGCCACAGCAGCTGAGTGGCGCGGTATTGATCCCTGCAGCCTCTGAGAGGATGCTGAGCAGAAGTGCATCCCTGGAACCTGCCTTTTTTTGAAGCAAAGCCAAGTGAAACACAAAATCCTCCCGTGGGTGAGGAAGGTGGGTCCCACAGGCTGGCAGCCAGGCCTCGCTGGTGGGGGACTGTCTCTTTAGGTAATCCTCCCTGATGGTCCTGTTGTCACCCTGTCTCCCGCAGCACGTAGAGACAAGAGGGACTGAAAATACCCGCCGTTTGATAAGAATAAGAGAGGTCTCACTTTCAGGCAGAAGAAACAAACGACAGTACTGAAGCTCAGAGCTTGCCTTTGCTGGGTGCAGATGGTCACAGGCGTGTGAAAGGGGAAGCAGCCTTTGGCTGCCCTCCGGTGCCGGCTGCCCAGCCCGCCGTGCGCGCCGCTGAGTGCTCCTCCGACCCTGCCTGGACTCCTCTGGTCCCTCCCACCCTCCCCAGGCTGGTTTTGCCAGGTGATGCAGAGCTTTACTGGAGCAATCGGGAATGTTTGTCCCATCAAGTAACCACAGAAACTGGTCCTCTCCATTCACCAGCCTTGTCAGTCCGGGTTTAGAAGATGAAAACAAATGGCAGGAGCGCTGTTCAGAAAGACAAAGGTGCTTCCTTGGCCTGCGGCTTTGCAGCTCTAGAAAACCCAGTAAACCACGGCACGTTGCAGGCGACCGTCCTTCGCTCGGCCTGGTGCTGTCTGAGCGGCGGTGCCGAGCAGCGGCCGGTGGTGCAGGCGTCGGAGCCAGCACGGCAGGGGCTGCGCAGACACGCAGATTTATGGGGATCCTCCTTGGAACAGCCTTTCGTGCTGCAGTTTGTGTTTGGAAGGTTGTTGGGTCTAAATGCGTTGCCTGGTTTGTTTAAATAATGATTCTTTATTAAGAAGAAAGCCAGAGCCGTGAACGCAGTGCGGTGCTGTGAGCTCCTGCTCGTGGGGAGCCCTGGGGAGCCGTGCCTGTGCCATGTGGAGGTCTCTCTTCTAAACTGGAAGGATTTAATAACACTTTCCCTGGTAATCCAAAAGCAGTGAATATTCAGTTTATTCCTCTGTAACAGCAAGGCTTTGGGAAACACTGTGTCAGAGCTTCCCAACGCGGGGGTCATGATTTCCAGTGGGACTCCAGGTCTGCAAGGGGAAGCCTGGGACTTGTTGGGACCTGGGCGGAGAGCAAGAAATAAAGCAGGGAGCAGCGATGGGATGAGGGCATCTGCAAGGAACTTCAGTCTGAATACCTGTTACCAGCACAGTGAGTTACCCCTGCATCGTGGCTGTGAGATGTGCGACGGTCTTTAACTGGGGTAGTTTTGGGTTAACCCGCTTCTGAGAAGGTGGCTCTCGAGGCGCCCGTCGCGGTCCCGGGGCAGGCTTCGCCTGACAAGGCCGGGGGTCTGTGGTTCTCTCAGGGGCCCTGTCCCCGGGGGAGCTGCTTGGGCTCTTTCTGCAGATCAATATCAGGCAGAACACAGCTCCGTTGTTCTGGACTTGGCTCAGTTATGAGGGGAAGGGGAGCTGCTGGGATCAGCGCCGCGCGAGCAGAAGGAGCTGCGCCCGAGCCAAGGGGTGACACAGCTTCCAGTGTTCAAGCCTGGGCTCCCACAGGGACCGAGCCCGCATTCGCGCTCGCCGCTATACACTCCAATCATCCTCTGGGCTCACCATCAAATCTGGGGTATAACCAGGATTTAAAAGGCAATTTGCTCCTCATTGCGATGGAATTAAAGATACATTGTGAGTGGTGTGTGGTAATGCCACAGCTGTGCGCCAGGTTCACTTAGAATGTGGCAGTGAATAAAATGAAATATGAGTTTTATTGATCTCGCCTGCACTACATTGTTATTCACCCAGGGTGGAATTCACCCCTAGGCACAGGACTAACATTAGAGTTGGACAAAACATTTCAGCTGAATGTTTTATTTGTTGAAAAAAATGCAGGTTTGAATCAGCTGGAAGTACTTGTGAATTCATGTTGCATTTGTCAAAGCATTTCAGCATGTAAAAAAATCCAAAAACATATTTCAGAAAGACAAAACATTTACTATTGACGTTTATTAAATGCAACATCGACTTTTTTAAGGTCTGAAATAACATTTTTTTAAAGTATTAGTGAAATTGACTTTAAAAATAATGCTAACCCCTGAAAAATGAACCAGTATTTTGCTTAGATTGAAAATCAACAAAATCCAAAATAAATACAATACAAAATACAATACAGATTGGGGGGGGCGGATGTTCAGTTTTGAAATAAGACGTAATATTTTTCAGGTTAGTTAAAAATATTTTCCCCGCTCTCTAGGCTTAGCCCAAGAAAAACCAGTTACCCCAGGTCTGCTGAGCTGGAACACGGTGTTTGCACCACTGGTTTCAGGCACGAGCCTGGCTGATGCCCCAGCGCCCCGTTTCAGTAAGCGTTGACCTCGGTGTAACCTTTCTGCCTCCAGGCTTGGTTCTCTCTTGGTTTTCTAAGCTTTTCCTAAGCGTTACGGAACAAGAAGTGAATCTCGGGGCACTGGGGTGCTGTTGCGCAAGCTGGTGCTTTGCCAAGTACATTGCGACCACGCAGAAATAGGAGAACGGAATAAAACAAACGGGGGTAAGAGGATGAACGTGACTTGGCAACAGCCCTACATCGGTGTATGTGAGAGCAGTCAGGTTTTAAAAAAATTCTGTAATAATTTAATGTACGTTATTAAATAATATAGATCTCGGTGCAGCTGGTGGTACTCCTGCCTGCAACATACCCGTCTTGTACCTTTTATTTTTAATAGCTGACAATGTTCCCCTCTGTTCATTAATCTTGCATCGAGGCGTCATTCTGCAGCGGGCAGGCACGGACGCCAACGCCGCCGTCTTGCCAGCAGATCATCGCAACGAGCCAGCGGGAAGGAAAACCTCTCCGGGCGCCGGTCCCTGGCATCGGCTCCGGGCAGGGCAACTGGGGGGCGGCGGAGACGCCTGGGGGGCTGCACATGTGGGCTCCGCACCGGCGTCCTGCGCTGGGGCCCTGCTCGGCACCTTGGGGTGCGGCTGGTGTGAAGAGGAGAAGGCAAAGGCGACACCCACGCGGAGCAGAGGGGCTTGGGAGAAGGGGAGCAGGCAAGGAGGGTGGCTGGGCACCCCGCCGCCACGGGCACGCGGCGCTTCATCGCAAGGGCTCCACAGGGTGACCCTGCGCTCGCGGCGACGGGGGCTTCTGCTTTCACCACCGTCCCCTGGGAGGACCAATGTCTCCTGCAAGCATCCCCGCGCCGCGGTTGCCCGGCTGCGCGCCCGGCGTCCTGCCCGGCGCCGGGGCTGGCCACAGGGGTGGCCTGAGCCAAGCTGCCAACCTCTGCTCCTGCCGCAGCTCCGCGCCCAGGTGAGCCCCAGCCTTCACAGCTTCATCTGCCAGCGTTGGCACGTGGCGGAACAAGGGATTTGCGCTGGCAGGATACAGTGGAAACACAGCCCTCAAAAAGGGGAAGAAAAGAGATTATGTGATCCTAAAGGAAAAAAGGCAGAGAAGAGTGAAGATAAACCAAGACAGCGAGGGATTTATTCTGTGACATCTATCACGTTTGTCTGGGATCTGCTGAATAGAGTCTAATCAGCTGTTAGAGACTATTTTTCCAGCACCTCCTCTATCATCTACTTTGTTCATTTTTTCCCATCAACCGTATATGGCCTCCATGTCAAAACATCATTTTACCATTATTGTCTATTTCCAGGATGTCTTTTATTATCCTGATCTCATTTTGCAGCCCAGGAACTGGCACGGGGCTGGCTCTATTCCCTCAGATTTATGAAAGACTGCAGCAAGAGGGAACAGCCTTTCTCCTCCTGCTCAGCTGGTCCCACTCGTGCAAACCAAGGCACTCCACCGAACAGACTGGGTGAGTCCATATCGGCCTGGCGTCCCCGGCAGCTGGCCTTGCTCCCGTGGGCACACAACTGTGGTAGATGCCTTAAAAAACAATAATAAAAAACCCCTGAATCACACATAAAGAAGATGATGAGATTAAATTCACTTGTAGAACTAATTACAGGAGTGTGTATTTTCCAGCAAAAGAAGATAAACTTTCTGGATGAAGCGCAGGCACAGCTTCAGCATGTCTCTCCCCACACCAAACCATCTCTTTCTCGTTCCTCTTGGTGAGGAGCCCGGAGCTTTTATTGCAGTGATGGAACACGAAGGCTCTGCCCGGCCGCCCAGCGCCTGCTGCAGCGAGGACCGCTGTCGTGGACTCCCTCTGCAGAGCCTGGCAGATGTGCTAACCCAGCCTTCCACAGATTTAATAAATCTTTTGCAGTTTAGGCCATTAAAATTTTAATAACAGCTACAGCCAAACAGAAAGGGAGGGGAATGCTTGAAGGGTATCCTGGCTTAGAAATCTTTTCAAAATATTAGTGAGAAGCCTGGTTAATGTGCCTCTGCTTTGCTATACATATGATTACTTAGGTTTTAATCTATCAAAGAGATGCAGTTCTTAGGTTCTGGCCAGCTAATTCTCTGCCCTGGAATTTACACATCATAATAGAAAACATTTAAGCCTTTGGGGAAATGAGTTTAGCTCCTTCAATTGCTGAATAATTAAGGGTGACCCTTGTCAAAGACATGGTGTGTGCTATATATCATTGGATTACCTGTCTGGTTGGCAGCGTTTTGCAGGCATTTTAAAGCTCTTATTATGTGTTGGCTTTCATTTAGATGCAATTTCTTTTGTAATGAGGCAGAACTTATTTTCCAGCCCCTGCAGGTGGCTTTGTCAGCTCTCCAAGTTGCGCGTGAAGAGGCAGGTTCCCAATTGATCTCTCAATTAGGGCTTTGTTGATATTGGATAAACAAGGGTTCACCTGGTTTGGACACAGCCTTGTCTGGTCATGGGCCAAGACTTTCACATGGAAGACCACACATGAAAAAAGGAGAGTCCATCTCTTTGGTGTCGCTTTTTCCCCTTGATCGCACAGGCCGAGCACATGGGCTGCTGGTTTGTGGCTGGAGCCCTGAGTGCATGAACACAAAAGCAGGTGTAAACCTAGAGCAAATTACATCACAAAGTCAGCACACCAGTAATCAGATCTTCTTATGCAGCTTGTCAGAGAGGTGAGGTCTGGGGATGCAGATAAAGGGTTCCCAGATAAGCACATGGGTCGCTAAACGCTGCTTAATACCTGACGCCGGCTATGGAAGCCCACGGGAGCCGCGTCTCTTTCCCCTGAGCATACCTCTGTTTCACCCGCCGAAGTGAGGATACCATAAGCCATCGCTGCTCTCTGACTTCAGGCATCGCAGCTGGTGGGTCCTTTGCTTTAGGTCGCGTCACTTACCCTGTGTTGCAGCAATTTATTACGACGTGCCGGAGCATCGCAGCACTCGTGGCCAAGGGAAGCGATGCGTCCCTGGGTGCTCACAAACAGCCCAGTCTGTCGCCAGCCGCTTGCAGCTCACTAGGCCTTTTTTCCGAGACAAGGCTTAGCTGACCCGGTCACAGCAGATTGCCGTAGCCCGGTTTCTACCCTTTGCATTTGTGCTTTTGGTTACAGAATACGTTTTGAGGAAAGAGCCTTCCCTGGGGAAAGGCAGAAGGCGGCAGCGATCCTGCGAGAGGTGGCTTAGAGACCCCGTACCTGCCGATGGCCGGAGAAGCATCCCACCCGAGCGGTATGGGAGAGCGACCCGCCTGGCATCAGTCTGGAGCGTCGTGCAGAGCACACCAGGAAAGGTAGGAGCAGGAGCCGTTGCCTTGGTTTTCACAAGAAATGCTCTATTTCCTTGGGGGAAAACCACCTGCTGAAGCTGCGTGGTTATTTATAGCTGTGCCCGCAGCCTGCACAGCCCAGCTCCGCTCGCCCTCCCAGCCCATGGGGTGGGAAGGAGCGCTGGGTTATGACAGGTCCGACTGCTGGGATGCGCTCGGCTGCTCTCCTGAGAGCTGATGGCCGAGGGCTGCCAGCCCCCACTTCTGCTCGGGAAAAATGAAGGGCGAATTGTGCCTAGAGCTCCCACGGGGGCTGTCCCAGGGGGCTGGCTTCCCCTTGCAGTAGAAGGGGAGAAGCAGGACAGTATTTGCAGGACAAATGAGCCACCAGTTCGCACAGAAGCATGATCTGGTTTAGGCAGGTAATTAACTCAGGCTTATTGACCACAGCCCAAACGCCTAATGGAAGAAGTCTGGAAACAGCTAAAAAAATTATTTCCTGCTAAATCAAAAGCTAGCTCTTGCCGAGATGAAAGAGAGGTTAATTTACAAAGATGGTCAGAAAGTTTAATAGCAATTTAATTTTTTTGAAATATGTATGTGTTACTATCGTCTGACATTATGGAGGAAATTGCAACAGTCCTGCAATAGACCTGCTGTCTAATTTTACTCCTATCATGTGTACGGTTGGGTTTTATGTGCAACAATTCATCTGATAGCAGGCTCCAAGTATTAGATTTACAGTAAAAATCAATGGGAGGTTATAGGCCTGGTCTGAATTTATGCCACTTTGACACCGCACGTGTGAGACCGAATTCCTGCTTCCACAACCTGCTCATGATCCGTGCAGGGGCCCAGCAGCGCCCCGGCCGCGGGGACCGCGGGGGTGTCCTCGGCCACGCTGGGCGTGGGGAGACGGGACAAGACAGGGCTGCCCCGGTCTTTGACTGTCCTCGCCGTAATCGTTTTTTCCCTTGTACCACAATTTCCCAGGCTGCTGCCAGCAGCCTGCTTTCCTCCCCCAGCCTTCTGGTGCGAAGATGACCTTTCCTGACTTCTTTAGCCACTCTCCAGATCTTTAAGCAACAATAACAGCTGCTCTGTAGATGGGTCACCTCTTCTAATCCGATGGAAAAGTTTGTCTGCCGATGCAAACACATGCCCACAGAAATTAAATCTCTGCAATTAATCATATGGGAAGCATGGGAACAGGCTGGGTGAGTTCCTTACTGTTTCTTAAAGACAAGATCTTCCTTTCCATTGGTTCTCCACAGCGAGAACCAGTTCCTTAATTTCTCACACCATTCCTCTTTATTAAAAATCCTTAGTCTTACTTTCACTGCTTACATCTTACTCTTCCTGGGTTGTGCTACTAGTGCTTCGTAGAGCAGCTGTTTCAAAGGACAACCGCGCGTGTGCCAGGTGTGTGTAACCGCCGCTGCTCCCGGCGACCCCGCGCAAATACGTGAATTTTCAGAGGTATGCTGCTTAATAGAAAAATATTTGAATTAGCTTTTTACAAGATAATGCCAACGGAATGGCATATCCATTAATAATATTATGAGCTTTCCTAGGGAGCTGTAACCTCTTTGGTATACATGAATTCAGTAATAACTGTAATTATTATGAAGTTAATATAAAACATGATGTCTCACTCTGCCAATTCAAGGGCAATAAGTGTGAAAAACAGCTTTTCTCCTGATTGCACATTACTCGCTCTTCCCTCAGTTACGACGCAGCTCTCGGATTTAGAGGGACGACGCAGAAGGGTGAGCAGCTCCGGTAGCGACAGTTTGCCTTTCCCAGCACTGGGCAGCGCGCGGGAGCCGGGCTGCTCCCCCCAGGCCTTCCTGGCTCTATGCCGGGGGCTCCCTGCAGCCCCCCGGAGCGGCTCTGCGGCCCTGGTTCCAGCCCGGCCGTGGTGTGGGAGCCCCCGGGCACTCCCATGGCGCGAGCAAGCGGGTTTCATTGGGTGTTTATGGCTCCCTTGGCAGACCCCGGCCCTGTGTCCATCCTCCTTTTATGTCTCCAGCTTTGCTCTTTAAATACAGAACTTCCCGGAGGGAGGACCCAGCCTGGCTCTTGCACTGCAGCTTGGGCGTTCGGCCGTGCCTGCAAGCACTCTCTGCAGCTTCACCTCCCCTCTATTTATTGCCCCTTTAAAACATCTCCACGGAGTCCATTTACTTTTTAGTGCAGCAGATGAAAAACAATTCTGTCAAGATTTTCTTGTGATTCTCTGCCAGTGACATCATTGCAGCGAGGCGAGATCAGAGCCCAGCAGAACCCAGGGATCCTTCCGTGGGATCTGCCTGCCTTGCGGATGATGCGCCCAGGCCCTTTTATGCACATCCTCAGATGTGTCACCGCAACACGCTGCTTGGATCTTTCCCAGCAGAATGAGCTGAAGTAAACTTGATAATGAAAAGAGCCTTGATGTTCACCTGCTCCAGCTCATACTGGAGGAAAAAACAGAGGCTTTCTTATTCAAATGAATTGCTGGTGCTGTTCGATCTGCCCAAATGCTGACGGATGCACAGCTTCACAGCAGGCTACGGCGAGCACTGTTGTACCTCTGGGCTTCGTGCTCCACCTCTGCAGGTCCTGCAGTCAACACTCTGCTCCTCTTTTACATCAAAATGCTGAGCACAAACATTTGATTCATCAAATCTTTTTAATGCAAAGCTAAAAATAGCAGTTTAAAATCCTCAATCATATATAATTAGTCCTGCATTTATTTTTCGACAGATGTTCTTTCCCCGTTGCTTTTGAATAGGAGAGCGTTGAATAGCGTCTCTGTCTGCAGGAGCAGGCGGGGAGGGAGGGAACCTGCAGGACTTCAGCTTTCCCACGGGAATGCTTTACGAGGGCTCTGCAGTGATTCCCCACGGCACCTTTGCTCCACCCTCCACAGCCACGTTTTCTTTCCCTGGACAAGGGCTGAATTCCCCAGAGGATTTTCACTTGGAAGTTTTAGAGGCATAAGAGGTTAGTAGGAGGAAATCCATTTCTCCTGCCTGGAGGCACTAAGGGAATTAAGTTTGCCACAAGATGATGGATCAGCAAAATTTCCCCTAGGAGATCAGATTAATAGGGAGCGTAGAAAAGTTGCAGTATATTTATCAAAAATAAAAAAAATTAAATACCTCCTCCCACCATCAGAACTGATTATAAATTAGGTAAATCTGTTTTCCTTTAAAGGACTAATAACCATATATCAGACTTCCAGAATCTGTACCCCTGAGGGCTCTGAAAATGTATGGTATTAATCTTGGCTACAGGAACAGTACAGACCTGTGTTAATTATTGTGCATCTTATTTGCCCTTTATGTGTGGACTGATCAGGCACCGGTGTCTGTTAGGACAGACAAAAGGCTGAGCGGCGAACCAGGGAGCTGGTGGCGATTCAGGTTTGGGTGGTCCGGAGGCGAACCTGCAGAGGCACGGACGAGAGCCTGGAGCAGCAAGGAGGGCTTAGGAAGTCCTAAACGCCCCTTACGCTGAAAGTCAGTGTCTGCTGCTGCCTGGCAGGGAGGAGACAGGAGCTGCACAAAGCTGTTGTCATTTGCTCTTCTTCACTTCAATTGTGGACTTTCCTGAATAAATTGGAGGCTGCCAGCATACAGTCACAGCAGAACGGCAGAACAAAACCGCTTCTGGACCTGGGCTTGTAATTTGCCTGCAAAAATGAAGATGCAGTTAGCGCTGTGACGTTTCCTTTGCTTTCAAAGAGGCTGCCAGGGTTTTCAGGCGTTTGATTCATCTTTTCCCTTCCCAGGTTAAATCGTTCCTAGTTTTCGTATTGTAAATTTACATTAAGATGGCGACTGCGATGAATTGAAGTATCTCTGCACGTTTAAAACTTGCGGAGGCCTCAGCTCCCCCTTCGCAGCAGCGACGGGCCGTGCTAACAACTGCTGCAGCTGGGGAGGAGGAGGAACGGAGCCCCGGGGCTCCCTCTCCCCCCGGCTCCCGCGCTGCCAGCTCCTCCTGGGCTCTAGCTCTCCGATTATCTGTGAGCGTATCTGTTGCGCCTCTTGCTCCGTACGTACGCCCGGTTTGAAGCTGTGCAGGCTCAAGCCGGGGACCCAGGGAGGTTTGCGCTTCAGTGCAGATCTGGTTTTCCAGAGCTCTGAGAAAATAAGTCTCTTTCCAAAAACCCTGCGGTTTGTTCCTAATTCCGGTGCCGTTGTACCACAGTGAGGTGTGTTTATTGCATTTTATCTTTTCTGTGCAGCTCTTTTATAATGAAGAGTTGGATTTCAGTAAAAGCGGGCAGACATTTTACGCAGAAGCCCTGCCACCAAGGTCGGAAATGTTTAAAGCTGATTGCTTAGTAATGGTTCTGGCAAAAATGATAGAGGGCTGAACGTATGAAACACCAGCGTGAGCCTGACTTGATTCCACTGCCCATGAATGTTTTAACCGCATTTATCCTCTAGGTACTTACAGAACCATTTTACATTTGTACACTTAAAAGGATTAAATAAAATAAATGGAGATGATTACTACTGCCCAGCAAAGCTAACGTTCAAAGACACGGTGTTTCGTTGCAACTGGAATTGTATTTGTGCTGTTTCCACACTCCACAAGCTTTCCTAAAAGGGGATGATGAATCATGCAATCTCTGGCTTTCTACTACTAATGAGAAACCTCTTAGCAATATGCTCTTTATGGTCCCTCTCAAGGAATAACCAGTACACTGAAGCTCCACTTCTTCAGTGTCAAACCAAGATGTGAACCGCCTGACACATACAAGCGCTGATGTACAGTCTGTAAGCGGCTCCAGGATTCTTCAGACATTTGACGTATGTAACATGTAGGGAACCTGTCTCTTGTACTGTGGCTCACTTTGGCGATGGGTGGAAATACTGCAGTTTCACACGCATAGTTGTGAAGGGATGTTTTCTGGTCGTGAAACAGCCCACTTCAGAGGCCAAGACTCTAAAGTTTAAACTTGCCTCGATCCTGAAGGTTTGGAACTTGGAAGACGATGGTTCACCCTGTATCTTCCTGGTTCCTCAGTCCATGTCACAGCTTATTGCTCCGTAAGGGAAGAATTAATTGAATTAATTTCTTTGCTGAGCTTTGAACCTAGCAGGTAAAGCCCTGCGGTTTTGCAGAGCCCGTGCTGAAGAGCTGCTCGCACCCGGAGGGGAGCATCGCGGCGGCTGGGCGGCGTGTGCCGCTTCGCCCTGTGAGAATTCGCCCCCGCTGAACGGGCTGCGGGCGCGGCGGAGGGTGCTGGCCCTGCCGCGCCGGCTGCCAGGGCGGCTGCGGGGATGCGCCTGGACCGGCGGGATGCAGGCAGAGCGCGCTGCCCGCGGGTGCCTCTGCAAGTGCTACTCGAAGGAGGAAAACGAAACCTGCTCGTGGCAGCCTGGGCTCCTTTAGTGCTTCTTGGGGGTAGGATGCCTGCTTTGTTACCGTGCCTGTGTGATGCAGAGCTCTCCTAAATGGGAGAGGGAGATGAGAGACGTGTTTGTCAAACCCCTTCTAGGTCTGCTTTTCCATCTGCTGTCTCGGATGCTTAAGATGTGCAGTGCGAGCCCTCTCTTGGGTGTAGCTAATGCATCTAGATCCCTTTGCTGTATTAATGGCATTATTTTCCTCCGGCTGTGGAGTACTCAGGGCTTATATTGTGACAAGATTCAAGCACTCAGTTGTCAGTCTGAGGCGCTGGATGTCTGTTTTCAGAAGGCTGCTTTGCAACCTCACGGAAGCGGAAGAAGAAAGGTGAACAGAACTTTTTTAAAGGCAAGAAGCACATCCCCCTGCCAGCACCTTCAGACCCTCTTCCCTGCAAAAAAAGCCTTTCTTGGGAGCACGAAAGCACTGGGGCTCTCTGGGACTTGCCGACGAGGTTGTCCTTCCTCCCCAGCCAGCAGAAGTTGTGCTCAGGCATGCAGCCCGTGAGTCAGCCCACGGGTATGTCTAGAAACCTCCAGTGTCCCATCCTGAAGGCACGCACCAGCGCAGCCTGCTCTGCCCGTGGGGCTCAGCGCTGCCCCAGGAGGGTCCTGCCCTCGCCCCCCCTCCCCTGGTCTGAACCTCCCCAGATCAGCCCATGCAGCAGGGAAATCCTCTCCTCTCAGTGTCTCAGCACACGCCTTCCTCACCTCTCTTGGCATCTCGGGGTGAAAATTCAATCTGTAACTGTTCTGACTTATTAGGAAAAAAGTCGTGTTAGAATTATGAGCAATTTACAGAAGTGCTTTTCGCTTTAATTTTATTTAATATATATTTTCGTACTCATCTGTTTTTCTTAGCTGCCTTTCTGTGAAAGAAAAGGTAATTTTCCTCTGTGAAACAACACTGTACATTTAGCCAGGGGCACTATCTCTACGGCAGCAGTAAAGCTGTGTGAACATATATTTTTGTCTATTCTCTGGGGCATCCCAGCATCAGCCATTGCTGGAGGCAGGGTGGTAAACAAGCGGGAGAAAAGCAAGCCCTCAGCCCCCTCCTGTTCCAGCCCCTGTACGTCCCTGAAGAAGATAGCAAATGTTGTATTTTCAAAACTAGAAAGTTGTTCTTATTTTGGTCGCGCTTATTAACTGAACTGTTTGGAGCTGTGCGATGTAAATAATGCAAAACAGGAACGGCAAGCGAGGAGCTGTGTGTGCTGTAGAGTACGCGACAGACAGTTGTCACAGTAACTGCTCAGTTTTGCCTGTATTTGGTTATTCCGTTGGAGGAAAAGGCAAAAAAAAAAAAAAAAAAAAAAAAAAGGAATTTTAGCTTCATCAGAGGTTTGGCAGCGCAGTGCCTGTTACGAAAACACGTGGTCTGGGCTCGGCAGCGTGCCTGGGGCAGGAGGCACAGGTGCCGCAGGGCCGGGCTCCCTGGGCAGCTCAGGTGGGTACTAACGGGGGGTCAACAGAGGAAACGGCGCTCTCCCATGTATTTTAAATCACCAATAAAATCCTGTAGTCGATAGATTAGTTCTAACTGCAGAAAAGTAACATCAAGTGAAAACCCCGATCCTGCCAATCTTAATTTATGCATATATCCTGTGGTGCCATTGACATGACTAGAAGCCTGGACCTGACGGAGGAGTGCTTGGGGAAGCAATCATGTTTAATATTCAGACTTTTAACGATGAGAAAACAGTTAAAGGCTCACGTATTTATGACTTTCATACTCTTTCCATTCCCTAATGATTCTTTGTCTTCTACAAACAAGGTTTCTTTGGCAAGTGGTAGCAAAACGCTCGAGTCTCAAATGTGATTATGAATCTTGATTCAGCGTTTGTTTTGAACTGGGGATTCAAGTAACACGGAATTTTTCTGCTTGGTCGTCTCCAAGATAACACAGCGGGGCTTTTTCATTCATTTGGTGGCTGCTCCCAAGCAGCCGCCTGGATCGCGCCGCCCCGCTGCTCCCCGCGGTGCGGGAAGGAGGGCGGCAGCTGCCACCGCGCTGCCGCGAGGGGCTGCCAGGGTGGCCGGGCAAGGCTCTTCCCTGGCGCCCGAAGCAGCCGCCGGTTCCTCGCGGGCTCAGGGCAGGCTGGGGGCAGGGGATCCCGCTGGACGAGGCGGGGGGCTGGCTCCACGGCAGCCCCGGCGCGGGGCTCGGCCTTGCCACCGGCAGGGCTCATCCAAGGATGCTCACGACTGGACCAGAGGTGGGGTTTGAGTGCATTAGTAAAAGCACTTGATCATAGAGCAGCACGCGCAGGCTGGAGGAGACAGGATTAATGCTTGCCCTGGGCCCGGCCAGAGCTTTCTGTGGGTTCCAAAAGCCTCCCATGAGCTTTGTATTAATATAATGATTGACAAAATCCTTGAACATAATTACACATATTAAAAACGTTCTGAGTTCTGCCCAACAGCAGTTTAGGAAAGAAACTTGATTTATTAATTTAAACTGTGATTTCTTGTCTGTTATTATAATGAGTCAGAAAGACTGAAAACCTGCTAATTAAAACTCATAACGCTTCTGAGCGATGCAGAGCAGCGACAAACTTACGTATCGCAAAGCAAATACTGATAGAGCCTTCCAAAAAGAAAAATGGGAAGAAAATGGTGTTGCCCCCTTGAAAGCAAGACTCTCCTTGTGCTTTTCCTAGGAGAAAAATATGGGAAAATTGTAACATAGGTATTATTCTTGCTATATTGAAATCTTGTCCTTGCAACCAGGGCAAAACCGTAACAATGGGATGTTGGCTGCAGTTTGCCTTTGTGTTCGTTGGCAAAAAAAACAAGGCGAGAAGCTTGAGGAGGGTGTAAATGCAAAGACATCAAATGGCAGCAGCCTGCCTTGGCAGGAACAAGCGTACTTGCGAGGGAGCAGCAGAGAATTAGGTCTTTTGTGTGTTTCTTCACCGTCTCCCACTCAGCCTCGAAATGTTGCTTCTGCTACTGTAGAAACAGGGTAATAACACGTACCTGTGCTGTGACTTTACAAAACATTTCATTTAATCCCCAGCAATACCTTGAGAGCTGGCAAACACAGAAACCTGCGGTGTCCCGCCCCTGTACCGGTAGCTGTTTGCATTCCTTGTAACAGAACCCGTGTTATTCAAAATACTAGAAGTGCGGTTGGAGTGAAGCTGTGCCTGAGCAGAATGGCTCATTTTTAATTAGCCAGAGCCTGCGTTAAATATTGCTAACCAATATTGTCAAGGGCTGAGTGATTGTGCTGTAATTTGCTAAGGTTCTCCCACAGCTGACATTTCCCTGCTCTTTACTTTAAGCCAGACTGATTGAAAGTTTATGACTGTGGGAGATGGGGAAGAGGCCAGTACCCCCCAGCGCGGGGATGGGGATGGGGATGGGGATGGGGACGGGGATGGGGACGGGCAGCGCCGCATTCCCCAGCTGCAGACCAGCCCCTGGGAAGGAAACGCTTCACCCAAGCCCTTGGGTACCCGGCCGTCCCCGCACAGCCCTTCTGGGGGGTGGGAAGCTCTCTCCTGGCTGGGCAGGGGCTCACCTGCGGCCGTTTGGTGATCACCCCTCCCAGCTGTTCCTGATCCAGGCACTTACAAAAGCAGCCTGTGGCCCTGCTCTAGGCTTTCCCTGTAATTGTGGGAGGATGGCTGAGCTTCCCGAGGAGTGGGGATGGCTGCCTTGTTCAAGGGTGCTTTAAGGTACTTTCAAACTTTTCCTTTAGTAAGAAGAGGCTTCTGGTATTTTTATTTCCATTCTTAAAAGATGAGCAGCACATCACTGATGTTTGTAGGAAGGTATAAGTTTTAACTCTAAGTAGGCTTAAATAAAAATGCGCTGTTGCTGGGGAGTGGGGGCACGGTCTGTGCCGGCGATGCGGGGGGCTCTAGGCCTCCTGGGGGGCTTGGTGCTGGCCAGGAGCCATCCTGGGGAGCCTGCAGGGAATTGACTGAAAGTTATGGCCAGGTGCCTGGAAACAGGCCTTGCTTTCCCTTCCAAACAACGGTGCGTTAAGGCAAAGAGCTGCCGTGCCTTTGGGAGACTCTAGAAATAGGAGAAAAATCTCTGGCTTTTTGCTGGGAGAGAAAGAGATGGTTAAAGTGCAAGAGGAGGTGATATATGTGTCTAGCTGGATATCAGCCTCCCAAGAGACTATCAGGCTTAATTCATTCAGCTATAGTGTACCTATAAAGCTTAATGTTTCTGTCCATAATGCGCTTGTTCATGCTAAGCGTATTTATCTCTTATGGCAAGCGAGTAGAAAGGGACTTTCTGCTGTGTGTGTGGGAGGAGGATGGCTGGGAGCCAGCAGGCTCCTGCTGCATGGTGGGGAAGGGGCTGCCTTTCATCCTGCCCTTCCAGAGCCTCTCCCCATCCCCAGCGAGCTCCCAGCCCTGCTGTGGGGAACAGGCGGCTGTAAATATGGTACCCAGCAGCACAGTTATATAGTGCCCTCCCCGAGAGTCACGTTAATGGCCAGAACGGTGGCTGTCCCCCAGAGCGTGGCAGGGCTGTGGGGAAAGGCAGAGTAAAACAGAAGTTGGCAACCGCGAGGTGGCTGCCCGTGAGCTGGGGGCGGCAGCTTTCTGCCTGGGGGAGCACCTCTGCAACCGCCTGGCAAGTTGGAGGCGAAGCTAAGAGATGCTGTACTCGACGGCTAACAGGCTGCGGGCTCAGGCAGGCTGCAGCAGCGGGGCCGCGTTGCTGCGGCGAGGGCTCTGCTGCGGGCTGCCCGGGACCCGCGTCCCACCAGCACGTCCTCGAACGGCTGGGGAGCCTGGGCCAGCTGGAGCCGCACTCCTAAAAGCATTTGCTAGTTTTATATTCCACATCCATAACGGCTCACTTCTGGAAGCGCTTCCCTTCCCGTCTGACTGCATCTCCCAGTCAGCGCAGAAGGCTTAAACGGCTCACGGCTTTTTGAGCAAACACCCGTTAGACGCAGCAGGAGGATGCTGAAAGCTGCTGCCAACAGCACGTGAGGGTGCCTCGCACCCCGCCTTCCTCTCCCGCGCCTCCTCCCAAACCGTTATCTCTTGGGGGTTAAACTCTGGTCTAGTATCAGCAAAAGATAAAAAGCTGTAGCTTGGCTCTGGACTCAACTGGAGTGGCTGGGCTCGTGGTGGCTGTTGAACGAGGACCTACTGCCCGGTCTCCTCCCAGGTTAGGAAGCAATAAAATTGAAGCCTTTGCACGGAGCACCACTGGCCTTGGGAGGAGTTGGTCGTTCCTCACCAAATACCCGTCACTTTAAGCAACTAATGTCAGATCAAGATCAAGCAACCATCTGGTCTAAACTTTATGCCTTTCCCTGTAATAATTATGATTCTGCTCAATGCATTATAGAGGCCTTTGGCTTTACTTTGAAACAGGCATTACTGACGGGTGCCAAAGACAGTGACTAAAATGAAAAAAATCTTTGATCTAACTCAATATCACAACTTCTTTTTCTGTATATTAACATAATCTCTGTACTGAAATTAATCTGTGGTGTGGCTGCAGTGTGTTGAAGATTATATGTATTAGCATTCAAGATGATGACTTTTTTTTTAAGCAGTAGCAATTTTTAGTTTTTAAGCAGCTCCTATTTTAGGAGTATATCTATTTTGCCCTACAAAATATCCTCAGGAAAAGTTCATGAGCTGTTTGCAGAGAAACTGTGTTTACTTCTTTGGATAAGACCAGCTGTAGGTACAACTGTGCCTGCTGGTCCGAGCTTAATCCAGGCTCTACGTTAGGCCAGTTCATTGGAGGACAGACCTATAAGGACAGGATTTTTGACTGCTTTGTCCTTTTTTCCAGCCCTAGACACCAGCCTTGACGCTGCAGCGAGACTTCAAAGCTCCCAGCATGTGAGCGAGGCGCAGCAGGTTCTCCGCTCGGAGACCGCTTCGGCGTGGTCAGGTAACAGGCGGCTCCTCGGGTCGGTTGTGGAAGGACGTGTGTGTTGGGGAGGCCCGGAGGGAGTTAACGAAGCACAACCCCCCTCGTGTAATGCCGTTGTCTGTGCGGGCTGAGGAGCTCTGGGGACAAAGCGGCACAGAAGTGCCCAGGGAATATTTGCATTGGATGCTGGCCTTAAAGCAAGTTCACTGTAGCAGAAAGTTCAGTACAACTTTTGAGTGGCTGCAAAGTTTCTTGAAAACACACTTTTAGTGAGGACAGTAAAATAAACGTGTACTGGCTCGACTGGCGGGTGAGTTCTGGATGTATCGCGTTGCCAGGATGCGGTACCCAGCCCGAGCGTGTTACCGAACTCACCCATGGGACAATGCTCAACATCTCTGCTGGTGCCAAAAAAGGTCTGCCTTTTCCCCTGTGCGTGTCCAGTTTATCCGTGGAGCGGTGTGAGCCTCCTGCCCGCCCTCAGGCGCTGCCCAGAACTGACCTAATGAACATCTGGGGCTTTTCGGTCCCTCAGCGTGGCACTGAAAGCTGTTTCAGAGCCTCGTTTCTCAGTGGTCCTCATCACGGAGTCGTCTCAGCACTGATGCTGTGTGTGTCTCGGAGTGTCACCATGTGCATCTCCCTCGAAATGGGTTTCAGCTGGAAAAACATCCATGTGATTGATTTCTTTTGTGAGGGAAAAACCTCTCATGGGGCACCCATCCCGTGTGGTACTTCTTTCCCTCTATGGCATCTCTTGAGTCAGAAGTATTCAGCGGGTTGCAGAGGCCTGGAGATCTTGTTTTGCAATGAGAAATTGCATTAACAGGAGGAAAAATGTCTGCTTTACATAAAACATCGGAACACGTTTCATTTTTGGCTTTTTGTTTGCCTCTTTAGCTAACAAAATAAGCAAAATCTGTATTCAAAAAGACAGTATTTTCCAACAGATTCATTAAAAGTGAAGGTAACTGACAACTGATGCTATTAGCAAGAAAATATATCTCTTATTTAAAGTATTTCCATCCTAAAAGTAAAATGTCCGTTCTATAAGTCTATTAATACACAGTTCATTAAGCTAGAAACAACTATATAATTAGGAAACAACAATTCATTAGTCTTAATGGGGTTTAATAAAGTTCCTAAGCAAGGATTCTTCAGAGAATTAATTACGATATACTAATCAGGGAAAAAAAAAAAACAAACCCAGTTCATCACTCGGATATATTTCTCCAGTACATGAGCTGTGAAGCACCAATAACTTTGAGAACGCCCCCTGGCAGCTCGGGATTTCTCCCGAGCCCGTGATAACGTGGGTTGCCGGGGCCGGACAGTTTACAAGTGAGCTTATTTTTGCTTTGTAAACACCGAATTTCCAAGCGAGAGCAACATTTTGAATCATTTCACAGCCCCCGACGTTCTGCGGGGCGCGGCTGGAGCAAGGCGAGCCTGGCCGCCGGAGCCGACCCACGGGTGCCGGGGGCGGCGAATCCCACCGCTTTCCTTGGAGCCCGAGTGCCTCCGCGGCTGCGCTGTGCCCGTTGCTGTCGCCCTCGGGAAGGTCCGGTTCGCCTTAATCCAGCAGAATTGTGAACCAGGCTGTCTGAATTTTATAGTCCTTAACGAGATCCATTGTTTCTCATCAGGGATTTTCATCCATGCCTGGGTTGTTGGGTAGGGTTTTTTTCATTTACACAGTTAGCCACTTTCTTATTAATTAAACAGCAGCTTTCTGCAGGCACTGATTGAATTGTCGAGTAACACCTGCTGCAATACAGGGAATAAAAGGGAAAAGATGTGTTATTTTTAATGCAAATGGCTTCAATTCAGACATATTTGATCAAATTTAACTGACAATTAAATTATAAATGAATAAAGCAAAAGGGTCAGTGATATAACAAATGACGCTGTCAGTGTCATATTTAAGTGAACCAGTTTTTTAAAAGTGAGATGAGAATTTCCAGTGTTAACTATTACTAGCTAATAAAAGTCAGGAGCAAGGGTTGCTAGCAGGTAACAAAAGACGACCAGTATCCTTTCTATACCGCACCTGCAATTATTTTGCAAATACGCAAGAAAGAGCATTAATTCTCGCCGTCGTAGCAGAGCAATCGTTGCTGTGGCGTAACTAGCAGGAATGAGGGTGTAAACAGGGGGAGCGTGGGGTGACCAGGCGTTTTGCTCTTCCCTGTGTGGTCTGGGGCTCCCAGTAGCGGGGGAACGCGAGTGAATCCGCTCTTCAGTTCGTGACGCGCTCTTTGGGCGTAATCCAGCGTCGGCACGGGGCCACGAACGTCTCTGTTGATGGAGCCAGCCCCAGTTTTCACTCTTGGAGAAACTGCCAGGTGGCCACTTATGTTGAGAAGGTGAAAAATAGGGACGGTTTCAGACCAGAATGAATTCTTCACATGTTCAGTGGTGGGGCATTCCTAAGGAGCGCTGATGCTGCCGCAGGTTTCCCTGCGCTGGGAAAGCAGCTGCCTGTGCCCGGGGGCCGGGCCGGGCGCCGAGCTGCTCCGCCACCGGAGCCTCCTCGGGGCTCTCGCCCGTCTCGGCGGCTACGCCGGGAGCCTCTCTGGCCTGGCACTGCCATTACGAGGAGAGGGATAAGCTGTGTATGAGCACAGAGCACTGGAAACCGCTAGCGTGATCTCGGGGGGCTAGCTTATCCTGAGAGCACTTGCTGACTTGAATACTGCAAATAAATCAGTCGATGAATAAATCTAGCGTGTGGAAGTCCCAGCTATGTGGTTCGCGCCACCTAATTTAAGCCTAGTTTACGTTCATTATAAACTAATCTTTGAAGTAGTCCCCGGTGCAGTTTCACAAGCGCCGCGATCGAGATCTGCCTTTTCCTCCGGTGTCTGATGTGCATCTGTAAGGGTTTTTGTAAGAACGTGTTGAAATCCATGTTGACATCCTCAACTGAAAGGACAACCCACTTTATCAGTCTGGCTCCAACTGCCTGTCTCAGATGCTTTAAGAAATACAGAGGAGGTACATTTATCGCAGACCAGCGTTAGGCAGCTTCGCCTTTCCCCGCTCGGGGTAGCAGTGATGCGCATCAGCAAGGTCTGCGGAGTAATTTTGTACTATAGTTGTGTAATGACTTTAGCATCTTTTGTGAAATCCTGGACTAGTCTCTCCCTCGGATCAGGTATCCCATTATCTCCTGGAGCGGGCCTTTCTTTTCTTCTGCTCGTTTCCTGATTTTTTTACCTTTCTGCTGCCATGTCACTGGGATGAAAAGATTAATAAAAAATGATTAAGCACTGGAGAGAATATTTTACAGTGACAGACTTGAGGAGCTCAGTCTGTTTATCTTATCAAAAAGAAGCTTGTAACTTAATTTCAGTGGATGAGTACCCTCACAGGGAGGAAGCCCCAGGTACTGAAAGGCTTTTTCTTCAGAGAAAGGCACAACAAGACCCAATAGCTTTGAGCTGAAGCCGGAAAAATCCAATTAACATGGTAGAAATTTTGAACTTTGAGGATCATTAGCTACTGTGGGAAAATTTGGCTAGCTGCTCCCTTCTCTAGGTGCCTTCAGATCCAGATCAAATGCATTCCTGAAGGACTGGGTCCGACGGCACTCATCAGTACAGAGGAAAGCACTTGATCGCCTGTTACCTCCTGGGCATCCCATAAGTGGCCCAAACTAACTTTACATTCTAGTCCACGAGTATGCCCCATCCTTCCCGAGGTGCTTCACCCGGGCTGGGACGTGCAGGGGCTGACCTGGCGGCCGAAGCACTGGACCCTGGCCCTGGGAGGCCACGCAGGCTGCAGGGACCAGCAAGAAGCGGGAACCTTGGCTCCAACCAGTGTTACCTTCGGGGGTGATTCTTTGCATCTGGACCTGGCCGATTCACCCCAGGTCAGGATCTGTTTTATATGCTGGGGGTTGTGGGGGGGTCTTGAAATACTGATGGCATGAGAGAATGAGACAGCAAGCCCCAGCGCCACGTTCCCAGCGCCAGGCAGCGATGTCTGAGGATGCAGTTGCAAGCAACACGATAAGCTTTGCATTTTTAAAGGTTACTGACTCAGCCTTTGCAAGCTGGGAAAGCAGTTTAAAAGTACATAGAGATGTTAATTGGTCATTTGAACTTTGCCTGCCTGGAGGGCCCTTCCAGCAGGGAGGGTAGCTCCTGCTGACTCAGCGCGGCTGAGCTTAAGAGAAGACAGACTCCACTAAAGACGAGTCATCAAGGAGGAGCAAGGCCAGCTGCTTTGGACAGGGGCTTCCAGGTCATTTGGGCGAGGCAGTTCTGCGCCTTTGCTTGCTTCTTTGGGAGAACACAAGTGTGGAAACCTTCCCTTCTCCCCTAGTTTCTCTGCTCAGTCCTACCTAAGTTTTAGCCCCAGGAGGTGGGCAGGGGCTTTGCTCTTTCCTCTCTGTACTTGCAGAGGTGGGCTTACGGGGCGAGGGACGGGCTGGGAGGAGCAGGGACGGGCAGATGTGCAACAGCAGCTTTCTCCAAGTGACCGACTGCAAATGGCTGTAGGGGGGATCTTGTACCCTCCCTCTCCTGGGGTCTTGCACGAAGCCGTTTAGTTGCCGAGACGCCGAACAGAAACCTGCGAATGCGCTGCTTGGACACAGGGATGGATTAAACTGCGTCTGCGGTTACTTGCTCTCTGGAAATCCGCGGGTGAAATGAAGGAAGCTCAGGTGTGCAAGGACTAAAATCAGGCCATTACTCTTCACCCAGAGAACATTTTAAATATGATGGAGTTTTCTGTGAGTGATAGTGTATAATTTTTGTAACAACTAACCTGCAGTAACAGGGTTTTGCAAAGTATTTCTCGGTTGGAGCCAGAGCAGGATGTTGCCATGGAGATGGGAAGTAGCTGGGTGATATTTTCTTTTTCTTCTGCAAATATACTGTTGCAAAACACAAATGGGGAAAGGAAAGGAGCCACGTCATCTTCGAAGCAGCAAAAACTTCAGTTTTAGGTTGTCACACAGAGGCAGAAACAGTTCTCTTGGACCGTGGCGGTTTGGGCATGTGCCAATAGGCAGGAACGCCAGGGCTGGGCTCTGCAGAGTAGGCTTGAACTCGGAAGGGGACACGGGATGCTGCGGCCCCCAGCGAAGTTACCACGTTCGAAATAAAAGCAGTAGATTTTCCCATGACTGGAGGTCTATGTAAATCCAAGGTCACCAGAACCACTTCTGTGGCTGCTGCTTATCATTTAATGAAGATAAAAAAGAGCAATTAGGTTTAGTCTGGCAATTTGGCACATTAGCATTAATCTTCAATGAAATCAGAAGGTGTTTGTGTTTTGTGTAAGCTCGGTTAATGTATCATGTTATTACTAGCAAGCAGAAGCCATAATTACTCTTCTATTTGACAGAACTTGTGGATGATTTTATCGACAGCTCCCCATGTTATCTATGCATACAAGTAATTTACTTAAGGGAAAATCTAACATTGAGTATTTATTCAACTTCCCTAATTCACATCCCTTCCCACCCAGCAAATGGCAGGGCTTTGGGTGATCTCCACTGAAAAATTCAGTGTCAATCTAGAAATCGTATAATCTATTTAAAAAGTCCAGGACCTTGTGTGAAGAACAGAAAAAATAACTCATTCAAATATTTTCACCCCAGGACGCTCAACAGGTCTGCAGGGCTGGGTCCCGCAGGTCGTGGGCTCCGCTGCCTCTCGCACAGAGATGTCGAGGGGCGTTTATCAACGCGATCAAGAACTGCTCGGCCCCGTGCGGCTCTCCCTGCCCGCCGCGTTCGCAGCGAGGGCCCTCCTGCAGCGCTGCTGGGCCACGGGAGGCACCGCCTGCACGCGTGGGAGCAGAGGGTACCCCAGCAGCCGGGTTTCATCCCCCTATTACCAACGCTTTGGCACAGAAACTTCTTGGGAAGATTTTCAGGAATAATGTTCTAAGAAAAAAATATATTTCAGCTTTTTTCCTAAATTTGGAGTAGCTACAAAGCACCGTAATTTCCTAGAGGGCAAATATTTTTTAATAACTTTATTAATTTGAGCCGATTCTAAAAGATTTTGTGGAAGGAAAACCAGAAGCCTTCATTGCTGAACTGCATTAGAATGAGCTCTAAACCGTTTTCTGAGCCTGGGGGAGGAGTGATCGGATGTGGTGTTACTGTCATCGGTTTGTTCTCAGTGTTTGTCCATAAACTTGTGGGGTGTAGCTGGCAAGCGAGAGAGAGGGGAGAGGAACGCCAGCAGCCAGGCAGGTCTAGAATACCTGATTGGAAAAAAGCTACTTAAAACGTCCAGCAGGTTCCCGACAGAGAAAAATGGAGTGAAAGCCTCAGAGTGCAGCGCACTAACGCGCAGGGGTTCAGGGCGCTGGGGGGCTTTGTGCCAAAACAAAAGGGGGTTTTGTGTTAGAAAAGCCTTGGCTTTTCTAGTCATGTATTCAGCCCACGTGTTTGGGGTTAAAATAAATAAATACCCAGGGATCTTGAGCCGTGTAGACTGAAGACCAGTAGGCAAAAGAGAGAAAGCAGTGGGGTTTGGCGAAGACCTTTGGCCAGACGTGCTGGCTTGGCTGCTCCCGCAGCAATGCCAGCATCGCCTCTAGCGCCCGGCTACGCCGAAGCCGGGAAAACCACGCGACTCGCTCCCGCGGATGCGCTGTGGCGGCGGTAACGGCGGTGACACGTGCAACGATGGGCCTGCCCTGGCTTTGACTTATTCTTTGGTTCAGTCCTTAAGTACTAGCATCATCCTAAAGCGCACTGCACTTGCTGTTGATTTAGCAATGCGAAGAACGCTTGGTGGTTTTATCACACAAAAAGAATAAATTTCAAATGCGTTAGGAAGTGGCCCTGACTTACAGCTAGGTTATACTGACGGTTGCCCGATCTGCATTTGGCATTCACAACGGCTTCCAGCACTTAATGACTTAGTTTTAATGGTTTTTTTATTTCTTTTCATTAAAAAAAACACCCCACAAGACCAAGGGGTTTATTACAGGGCTGGGTTGGGGGTATACAAGGCATTTCTAAACTCATAGCAACACTGTATGTTAAATATTCATAACTGCAACTACTATTTGCTGCTCATAAGGACATTGATTTTCTCTGGAAGCAAAAGAATTATTTGTGGCATTTATTGTCTGCTGGGATGTTTTTACATAAAAGTTTGGGAAAATATTAAGCATTGTGCATGTTTTTGGGTTTATAATCTTCTACAGCAGGAAAAAAAAAGCCCCAAATATAATTTAGCTAAATAGTGTTTCTCAGGACTGGACTTATTAATGCAAAAGAAATTACAATTCGGGAGCGAACTGTGCAAGCCCGCAAGAGCCAGCCAGGCAGCTGCACCCCTGGCTCTCGGGTTTTACTTTGGGTTTGCACGTACCTGTTTTATAGAAAAGCTTGGAACAAGATGAAACGCCCCCCTGGAGATACTCCCTTGTGGGGCCGAGAGAGCCATCGGAGGAAGAGATTAGTCATGGCACTAAATGCGCTTCTGGCAGACAATCTCCCACCGCACCGGCCAGCGTAGCGGGGGCCTGTGTGAAACGGGCTGCAGTGGAGACGCGCTGGTCCTTGCGCTGAGCCAGGGCACGCGCTGTGTCCATCGGTACCGTGCTCCGATACCCGCTAGTTCACTTTCCTCACTGCAGCCGAGATGTGCCTTACGCGAGTGGCGGCTGTAGGTGCCGAGGGGGAGGCGCCCCTGGAGGATGTGCCTTGGCTTGGGAGCCCCGTCTGCGCCGTGGCAGCCGCGGGCGAGGGTGCGTTCCCGCGCAGCACCTCACCGCGCTCCCCCCGGGTCCCCAGCCTCCTGCTTGCTTTCTTTTCAGGGATCTGCACTGGAATTTAAATTAATAGAACTTAAAATTAGAGGTGAAATAAGGGTAGTTAGCCGGTGCCTGGAACAGATCGGTAGCTCAAAATGGTGCCTGATCCGCTGCCTTCATAACGCCTCTTGCTCCGTGCCCTGCAGGGCTCACAGGCCTGGACCCTTGTGTCTTTCCTTTCACTGCTGGAGCTTTTCATCAGAAAAGAACGTGTTTCCCTTTCTTCAACCCACCTACATCGACTGCGGGCGCAGAAGCTGCTGCAGCTCAATGGTGCGGTGCTGGGTAGGGTTGTGTGGGAGTGTGCGTGCCGGGGGGGCTATTGTTTTAGTGTTGATGGTGTTTCCTGCAGATTACGGGGTGCTGTATAGCATCCCCCTGCTGCGAGCTTTGAGATGATCCTAACGCTTTGCTTATGCTCCGTTGCGAGGTCAGGCCTGATGGAAATGTTCTTCTCTAAGCTGGGAGGCTGCGGAGCACAGCTGCACGGTTCTTTTCTCTCCCTGCTCAGGAAGTTGAGCTGATTTCTGGAAAGAAAAGCTGCCTTTTATCTCAGTAGCAAAGTGCAACACTTTATTTCCAGAGATTTCATTGTGTCTGAAACCAGAATGGACCATTGCATCACCCCATGAGCCCCAGGCCACAAGCTTTCATCCACCGATGACCCTGGTACTGTACCCCTGACGTGGCCGTGGCAAGGAGCCCAGCGCCGGGGCCTCTGCGTGCCTGGAGCGGGGAGAGGCTGATGTGCGGCACAGCCACGTGCCTGCAGTGGCCATCGCGGCTGTGAAAAGCCCGACAGAGGGTCTGTCTGGCTCTTTCTGATCTGCAGCTGAGGTGAAATGTGAGCAATGCATGGGATCTGCTAAGCAATATGCTTGTTCCTCAGACACCAGCTCAGCCAAGGCATTGCCCTTTACACCCCATGTCCCTGCGAAAAGCGGCAATGAGTTAGGAAATGTCCAGGGAATATCCACCAAATTATCCACCTCATTTGGCCCTGATTAGCTTTTAAAATGTGTTTGGGTTGGCAGCCTGGGGCTGCCTACTGATGGGATGACTCACATAAGTGCCCAGAATTTCCTGCAGCTGCGAGACTTCACCTTAACTCAACCTCTGGAAAGGTTAGAGTGGTTACACTAAAGCATCTGCTCTGGCTTTAGAGGTATTATACTCATAAACTCTGCAAGAAGGGTCAATACAAAAGCTAAAAACCCCTGTTCGAATGCACCCACGCTCTGAGTGTATTTTCTATGCAGAGGGACTGTCTGTTCCTGAAAGAAGTGCACAAAGCTTCGTGATGTGGTCTAATATTATTGAGAAGCACCTACTCTTGCTGTTGTTAGTCTATTAGACCGAGACCTGGAAAGGAAATGAGAGCCACAGGGGAATGAGAGCAAACTGCAAGCCACTTCACTGTTCATATGCTCGAGCCTGCTAGGGTTTGTTGGTTTTTGTTTTTAAAGGACCTTGTTCTGCGGACAACTGATTGCTGCCTCCGCGCCAAGTGGTTTTCGCTAGGATGGGATAGCATAATAACAAGTGTTTGCTGGCCATCAGGGGGAGCCCCGAGGGAGTTAATCCTTATAAATAATCCAGACGCTGTCAGCTCCTATCTTCTCCTCTCTGCTATGGAGCAGGGTAGGGAACGGCAGAAGGAATAAGCAGCTAGCCCAGCTGGGCTTGGATTTGGAGGTGAGGAAACAGGAGGAGGCATAGGGAAACCTTTGGCATTTGTGCACCACCTTAATGCACGCAAAAAGGCGTCTGTTCGCTTAAAGTACATTTGCTTGTGTGTTTTAATCAGACCTGAAAAAGCTTATACTGATCGTATGAGATCTTTGGCCCTTTGAAGCAGAAGCGCTGACCGTGAGGCCGTCTCGCAGGCGGGAAGCCCCAGCTGGGAGCTCAGGTTTCGCTGTGGCTGGAGAGAAACCGTCTCGATCTCACATTTTCTGGACATAACCCCATTTGTTACTTTCCCTGCTGAAGGCGATTCCTTGCTGCAGAACCTCTCTGCTGCTACCCCTGTGCCCCTGGCAGAGTCCTCCACCACGTCTCCCAGTGCTGCTCCGCTCCTTGCCCGCGCCGTCCAGGCAGCGGCGACGGCCGACCCAAGCCACGCCGGGAGATGTAGCCATCTTGCAGGCCGGCAGGGTGCACAGGCAAGCCATATGGCTGCCCGATGGCCAGTGCATCTGCTGAGGCCTCTCAAGCACGGATTTGCAAGTGTGACCCTTCCCCGGGCCTTGCACTTGGCTGGGGCTCTGTAAGTGTGAACAAACCCACCTCCTTTCCCGGGAGGAAGTGTGTCCTCGCTCGCCGGCCAAGCCGTAATCAAAGCTCTCTCCTCTGTACTTGCGCGGCAAGCGTGGGCACAGAAGCGATAAGAAGCTCAAGTTGTCGTGGTGGAAGATGAAAGTACAATACCCAGAGTCTGAAGTTTTTGGCTTACAAAATGACATGTTGTGTCTAGGTGGAGGATGAGTCTGAGGTTAAGAAGTTGTTTATTCATTATTTCTGTTTAAAGCCTCTTTGGTGACTCTTGCTTTTGAATTTGGGCTTCACAAGTTTCAAACGCTTATTCTCGGGGGAAAAAAAGGACAAAAGGAGACAGGAAAGTTTTCAAAAGCAAATCTTGCCATATTTCAAATGGAATTATATGCTGTGGCTGGAGTTGTCACCAGCTGCTTACACTCACATCTCTGAAAATGGGGTAGAAGGAGAGAAGCGTGGTCCCTGCCGTGACTGCAGCGGCTCTTCCTCAGGGTGCTCGTTGCTACCAGAACCTTTATAATTGCTGTACGTAAGCATATTTTTCCAGGTGAAAGAAGCCTTTCCAATGGGATGAAATAAGCCTCCAAATTTATATTTCCTTGTTTCTGGGACCATCTCGGCGATGGTTACGAGGATGCCGTTTCTTGCCCGGTGTTTCAAGCGTGCACCTTTCCGTCGCTAAAGGCAGGCGCCGACGGCTGCAGAGGCGGCTTTGCTCCGCGCTGCAGCTGCCACGTGCTGCACAAAACCAGAGAACAGCTTTCAGTGTGGGACTCCACGGTGGCGGAGCAGGGGCTTGTGCGGTTTATTCCCTGCCCTGTAATCGCCTTATTTTCCATTTGTTATGAACATTGCCTGTGTCAGAAACGGTCACGGGCCTGTTTCATTGGAAGGTGAAGAAATGAAACGATGACCATTAATTGCTCTATGCCAGCGAGCTGAAAACACCCGAATGGGTTATTTCTCTCCTTGAAATCTGCTCCCAGCACTCACACCTGCGAAATTTGGGAAGCAAGCTTGCTCTTTTTCCCTTTTGTATCCGTCACATTTACAAAGGCAACTCCTCCAGGATGGCCCTATTAATTTAGTAAAGAGGTTACATATCCTTTTCCTAAACCAAAGAGGGCCAAGTGAAACCTGCCACAAGCATCTGTTCCTGCTGATACGAGCTGACCCGAGCTCCCCTGCTCGCAGGCGGGCCCCTGGCAGGCAGGGGGTGCGTTCCCCGCCGGCACTGTAGCTGGTTTGCCGTGCCTCTTGGGTGCGAGCGAGCCAGCAGCCGGCACGCGAGCGAGCGAGCGGCCGTGTTAAGCCTTACCCGCTAACATACCTAAAGGCACGGGGTTTTCTTTATTTCCTTGATAACCCCATATGAGTTGCCTGCAATTCTCATAATTAGGGAAAGGAATACTGGTATTTTCAGTCTGCTTTTTTTCCTTTCTTCTTCTTTAAATGCTGGCATAGTAACCGGGGCTGCTCGGTCAATGCAGGGCATCTTTCACTAGAGCTTGAGTCTGTGGCCCAGATCGTTCTTACAAAAGCTGTGCAGATCTCTATAAAGATGAGGAAAACAATCTCATCTTGAAAGAAGTGTACGTATTGTATAAAGTGAACAGATGGGTAGTGCAGAAAACTCCATTTAAATTCTACTTGGAGGGAGGTGGGTAATTCTCTGAACTTCTGAGAATCTCGTCTGTTTTTTAAATTAGCGATATTATATACAGACAAACCAGAGCACAGGGGACCCTCACTGTAATTGAGACGTTATGACTTGCTTACAGAGGCAATGATTATAAGATTATGTACTTTTCTATGAAATTTCTTGTAAGGGAGTCCAGCTGTTGTGGCGATCGTGGTGCCTCCAGAAGGCTTTGCTCAGGGAGTGGGTGGAAGAGTTGCCTCCTTCCTGGGATGCGTTTTTCTCAATTAGTGTGATTGTTTCCACTGCTTCAAATCTTGTGCTGAAACAATGTTGGGTTTGTTTGTTTTTTTTTTTTTAATTCAGCATTGAATTTTATTGTCTCAGCAGCTTGCGTGTTTCTCCCCTCTCCCGGCTATGAGTTTGCCAGAGCTTTGCATTAAAGACGCCCTCGGCAGAGCGGCGCAGCTGACCCGCAAGGACGACGCAGCAGCAATCCTTTGTTCGGGTGTGTTGTCTTCACATTGTGCCTTGGTTACACCTGTACAACTGCACTAAAGGGTAATGGGGTTGCATGGATGTAAGCGAGGAAATAATTTGGCCCGCACGCTTGCGTTCTTACTGCTGGTGGTGCGTAAAGCCCCGAGCCCCGGTCGTCAGCTGGGAGCCCTGCGGGGCTCAGCCCTCCCCGCTGCAGTTTATTCCTCCTGGGGATGGAGAAGGGACCTGGGGTGAGCTCCCAACCCCACAGGGAAATTGTCCCTGGGGAAAGGCAGCGTGGTCACTCCCACCATCCTGGTGAGGGGAGCCACGTGTCCCTGCTGCCAGGAGGGGCTGCCCTGACCACCATCCCATCCCATCCCATCCATGTCCTCGGCGTGCACAGCCCCTTCCCTGGGCGCTTATTTGCAGAGGGACAGGTGGGAGACTTAGTATTAAAAATTAATAAAATCTTCCTGATCTAACCTGGTGCTTTTACTGTGGAGTGACAAGCTCCATGTTGCCGTTCCTGGAACAGAGCTGGTCTCTGTGGGAAAAAATGGAGTGGAGGGAGAAGAAAAAGAGAATAGTCTTAGCTAGATGGGCCTCAGATGATTTCACAGCTTGCTTAGGATGCTCCTGCCATCTTCCCCGCCTGCCGCTGCGGTGGTAGGAGCCCCAGGCTGACCCGGAGGTCCCTGGGGGACGCAGCCCCTTGCAGGGCAGGACGGGCTGGGGCTCCGGAGGGTTTGCTTTAGTGGCTTGAGGGCTGTCGGGAGCTCACTGTGATTATAACAGCACTGTTCCCAAAGCTGGTGCTCGCAGGTGTCAGCATTTATTCTTTTGTATAAACATCCCTTGCAAGAAATCGACGTATCAGAGACAAGACCGGAGTCTGAGCTGAGATGAAGCCTAATTAGCACTTAGGCTTACACTAAGCAGGAGGACACTAAGCCAGTAGAGAAGCTGAGAATTAGAGGAAGAGAGGGTCTTGTGTGTTTTGGTGTTTTTTTAGGGGTTTGTGGGATTATTTTTTTTCCCCCACTGCAGTGACAAATCAGCCAAGTGGTGGGGGTGGATCGTCAGGTCCTTCATGTGGGTACGTCTCATTAAGGTTTTAGCATACGGAAGTAGGTGCTTAGCTCGGGGGTTCACAGTCCTGGGCAACAATAACACATCTCCCGCGCTGCTTTTCCTCCTGATGTTGCGGCTATTCTAGATAGGCAAGGTCTTTTTATGTAAGCTCTTTCTTCTTGGTTGTTTCAAGTTTCAGCGGTAAGTCACTTCTGCTAACTGTGAGGAGCGTCATCTTTGCTTTGCTGCTGCTCTTTCTACCCCGGGACCTCTCAGCATCCCGCTTTCCTGGATTCCCCTGATTCCTCCTCTCGGTACCACTGACTCTCCAGTGTCAGGAACTGCTGGGATTGCAGCTTTTCATGGGAAGATGCTCCAGGAAAGGCAGCAAAACATCAAGAGTAGGGCAGGCACTTCATTTTGCTGCAGTTAAATCAGCACGTTGTTTTTCTTATTCAGGTCTTTCAGGCGCTCTCATTTGTTTATAGAATCATAGTGGTAATGCTTAGTTGCTTGTTGTCATTTCTTCAAAGCTGGCAGTCTTCACGCTGCTTGCGTTTCCACCTCCAAAGTCATTTGGGAACGCCAGAGGTGGACAAAAGCGGACGAGCCCTGTGAGGCTGGAAGCAGCCGGGGCCTGGGTGGGGCGTCCCGGTGGGCTGCGGGGAAGCCGAGCCCCCGCAGGGGCCTCTGCACCGACGCTCGGGGGAGGCACCTCTGAATTTATGACGATGTTATGAGGAGCTCGAGCAGCGCAGGCTGCTTCGTCGCTCTCGGGGCAGAAAACCAACGATGGCCCCCAACAGTTCCATATAACTGTGTTTTCTGAAGCGAGTGTTCGAAAGGAAGCGGTGGGGAGAATTTCTACGTCCTCTTGCCCAAATAAGCTGCTTTAAGATTTAGTTTAATTCATTTGCGTTGAAGCTATTTTTTGTTACTTCCATTCAACAGTTTGCCACAACGGAGCTCGTAGAAATCGTACGCGGTTCTCAAGGCACTTTGAAAAGCAGGGAAGATGTGGAATTAATTGGCCATGTTAAAGGAGAAACGCTTGACACACAATATACAATTGCCAAACTCAGATTTGCTTTCGTAGAATATAATAAGGCTGATCTTGAAAAAAGTCAAATGTCAGTTCCCTTCAAAAGTGGGAGGTGAATCTGAGCCTGTAGCAATTGGCAAAACAAAAAGAGGCTATATAATAGATGAATTACTAATCTTATGCCTGAAATTAACATTCTGACACTTCTCCTTGATACATATTTTCAGCCATGACAGACTTAAGATAATGTGCAGTATTTTAATGCGACCACAGTCCTTTCCCAAAGACAGAAACCCAACGCGGCTACAGGAATCTAAAAATAGCAGCTGAAATGTAAAGCCGTAAACGTTCAAAATAGTGCATTACAGAGAGAACACCTGAAACTTCGGCAGTATGAGGGGTTTCTGTCCCCGCGCACAGCCAGTGCAGAAAACCCTCGGGGAATATTGTTGTGTGCTTCAAGGTAAGCTGGGATGACAAGTGCATTAGAAGTAGCAAATAACAGGCAGGACAACGCGCACGTAGGCTGGCCCGCGTGAAATGCGTGGTTTTAAGTACTTGCCTCAGTTATTGTATGGATCCTTTCGACATTCTGTACCTAGAGTTCTGCGATCTCCCCAGTCTCTCCAGCAGATAAGTTTGACGCTTTATTGGAAAATAAGTTGTTGGTTGGTTTTTACATAGGATGGTGTTGACAGGGCTTTTGAGTAACAGCTCATACTGAGACACATCCGAGACAAGTACATAGGACTTACACAAATACTGTCATACCTAAACCTGGAACTGCTTGAGGAGGTTGAGCAGCACCAGCACTGTGTTACTGCTGTGGGAATGTCGGCGGTAGGTGGTAAAGAAGTCGGAGCTCTCTTCTGAAAGCTATTAACCTTGAGGATTAAGTACCTGCCCTAGAAATTGTGCTGTATGCGCACGCCAGCTCTTTACAGGGGCTCCTGCAGTACGTTTCACGCTGGCTAAACCAGAAGAGGTTGGCGGGGCTCTCCCCTAGAGCAAGGGGGGACTCGGCTGGAGCGTCAAAATGTCACTTGTGAAAAGGGAGCTTCAGGTCTCGAAGTCACTTCGGGGTCCTTGTGCGCACGGCGCTGCTTTCACAAGTGTCTGTTAGCGTCTCTGTCCGCTGGAGGTGTTAACCACCAGACCGACCCGGGCGCTGCGAGTCGGGGAGAGCAGAGGCTCGCTGCGGAGCTGCTGCGTTGCTCGTGCCCAGGGACCGGCCCGAAACCCAGGGGCTTATTTCCTGAGGAAATCAGGCTTCTCTTTTCTCTGTTGTTTACGTATTATCTTTTCCCAGAAATAACTCCGGAGTATGCATTGGGAGAATGTGAAATACATGATTGCGACTGTTACGGCAATAAAAGGGAGGCAGTGTCAGAAAGCACCTTTGAACCATCTCTTCATTAAAAAAGAATGCCTTTCCATCATGGCTTTTGCAGAGAAAATTCCCGAAGCCTTAGTTTTTCTGATGTAATAGATTCACAGTTTTTACTTTTAAAAAGGCCAGAGTAAGAGCAACAATTCTGCGAATAACTGGACCTTATAGGGCACACATTTCTTTAGAAACAAAAGGGAAAGCCAAGAGTATGGAAACCGCAAAATGCCTGTCTGGGGGGAGCACGCGCGGCTCTGCCCCTCGCCTCTCCCTACTTCTGAGCACGGCGTAAAACCCCTGTTCCCACGAGCACCTCAGCTGGATGCCTGGTGGTACTGCGTGTGTTATTTCTAATGTTACCACGTGTCGGCTGAGATCTAATTTTTTTGTGAATTTTATTTAAATGCAAGCTAATTAATTATTCCGGGTGCGCCGTAGAGAAAAGTGGAATATCTTAGTTTTTTCTGATGTTGAACTAGTTTTCTGGAACCACAGTCTCTAACATATTTTGTAAATCTCTCATATCTAATCAACCAGTAGGTAGAGTAATACAGAACTACAACTCATTAGTGAATGATGCATTGATGTCTAATAATTCCCTGCTTTCTTATTTGGAAGAAAGTAGGTTATGCTGTTATCAAGTTAGTGCATTAAGTTTCAGTGCTTCTTGTCATAAGCATTAAGCGCTTTTTAAAATATGAGTTAATTAAGAAATTACACCCACATCAACATTAAAGCATTATAGTCACTGTAATTATGGAGCTGGACCGGTTTCTCCAACCACGACACAACGCTGAAGAGTCCCATTGGTCTGGCTCGAGTGGGATGACTCACATAATGAACAGCAACTTACCAAGACACGGGGCAACACAGTAAAACGGTGGGATTGGAGAGCTCCTCTGAGGCACCTGGTTCTGGTTCAAGGAGGGTGACAGAGTATTTCCCTGTACGGGAGGATTTTTGTCGTTTGGAGAAGAGGGGACAGCAGCGCAGAGGTGTCAGGAGGCTGTGAAGTCACGATGGGTGTAGAACGTATGAACAGTTGTTGGCTGTTTCTCAAAAATGTGAACTAAAGGATCTGGTACAACTATCAAGAGATGGTTTAAAACAATAAACTAAACTGTGGAGCTTGGTTTTGGTCTAGTGGAAAATACTGACTTTTGGAAAGGATGTCTTGGTAGCTGCAGTGCATCAATATTAAATACAGACATCAAAGAACTAAGTCTTTTATTAACTGTTCTAGTTTAGTTTGTTTTGTTTATTTAACTTGACCGGTATTTTCTAATCTCTGTACAGGCTGATGAATGTAGCTCCAGTAGCAAGGTGGCACCCATTTTTATTTCAAGCCATATCACTACAAAGATAAAGACCAGAGAAACCCTCTGCCTGGTGCCGCAGTGCAATACTACTTATCGACACAAGTTCAAAGCAAGTTCCATTTGTATAGGATCAACTTATCCCATTAAGCAATTCATCTTTGACAGGAATGAGGCTGATTATAAGAGGTAGAAATGCCTGCGAGGCAAGTAAATTTAATGAAGTTTGTAACGGACTGCAGGAATATCAACCAAATGATCAAGAAAAAAAATGCCACAAGAAACAGTTAATTAAGACTGTCTGTCCATCTGTCTCCTGCTCAGGTGACGTTTGCTGTTTCAAGTTTACATAACTTGCTTTCAGCGGGTCTCGATGGCTTTGTAGGCGTCTGAGCAGGAGCCTTCTGACCCCCCCGAAGCTGTGGCACAGATGTCCACCCCGGGACGCCTCGCCAGGGTGCACCCAGGAGCTGTGGGACACCCCCTGGCACGAGGGCATCTGTGGCACGGGGCCACCGAGTCTTCTCCCAGGTGTCCCCGCGCAGAGCAGAGCAAGGGGACACCACGCACCAAGGGACAGAGTATATGAGGTAGAATAATCTATTTCTTCCCTGTAACTGCCAGGCGTCGGGGTACATCCCTGCCCGCTGCTTTTACTGTCTGTTTGCAGACCTGTCGTCCATGAATCCACCTAATTCCCCTTTTGTGCTCGAGCATCACAGCCTCCCCTGGCAGCCGTTTCCAGCTCACTACCTGCTCTAAAAAATGAACTGAAGCCAGACGATTCAAGAACCCTTCCTTACATCGGTTTCAAACATCCTCCCAGCTAGCTTCACTGAGTTCTGTGTTTTGAGGGGTTTGGTGAATAACAGTTCTGCATCAACCTTCTCTTCTGCCTTTATGAGTTTGCAAATCTCAGTCGTGTTCCTCTTGAGACGCAAGAATGTGGGTCCCATTCACATGAATAGCGTTAACAAAGAGTGCATTATACGTAATTATTACTCCAGTTGCACCGCTGGGCAGGGAGGGGGATGCCGGGATGGCTGCGCCGGGGGAAGAAAGGAGCTAAAGAGGCCGGTTAACACTGCGGCCCTGAGCGTTTATGCTGTAAATGCATCAAAACATGTGTTAGTTTTAATTATCCCCACAGCCTCACAGAATCACTTCCCTGGTCAATTAATTTAATTACTTTTTGGATAATTATTTTTCTCAATGGTGCATTGGCTCCAGGCTGTGATAGTTGTTGTGCTGCAGAACTATGAGATGGGAGAGACTTTGCCTTGAATGACACACAGAACATATCAGCAAAATACACATTTATGATGTAGACACCTGAATTAATGACATCCCCTTGGAGTGACATGGAACAATTCAACCTCTGGATGGGAAAGGGGAAAACAGCACCTCATGGCAATAGTAAAATTGCTCAAAACATGACAAAAAGACCTCTTTTTCCCTCCGCAGCCTGCTTTGAATCAGACCCTGGTCTAATACTCAGCAAAACATTTAAGTGCGCATCCACGAGGGATTTAAGGATGCACCCAAGCAGCGGGAGCTTTCTGAGTACAAGGGCTTGGTAGCGGTGTCTTTCGATCAGGGTAGAGACAACAGCTTGTCTGCAAATACTAAGTGAGAAAATGAACTCGCGATGGCGTCGCCCTCGGCACCCTCACTGGAGCAGGAGATGCGAAATCTAGAATTTACTAATGTAATTATAAACGCAACTATTTGCCAGCTTGGATCTGGTGCCTGGGATCAGGGTGATGGAGTGATCGCTAACAAACAGCTAGGATTAAGAAAGAGTCTCTTGAAAGTGATCTGTTAAGGTAACTGTGACCTTAAATGAAAGCAGTTGTAACGCTGCACGCCTCGCCCAGCCCCCCGCGTGAATCACCGCCCGAAAGGCAGAGCAGTGCAACTGTTGTGTCTCATAGGATAACGGTGTCGTAATCGCATCGCTGTGAAACTCTGGGAGGTAAAATACCCTGCACAAAAACGAGGGAAACGAACTTGTGCCGACCCAAACAGAAAATTTTGTAGGAACGCAATTGTGTCAGAAAGTTTGCCAGTTATTTGGAGGAGAAGGTGCCAGTAAACGTTACGGTTTCGGTTCCAAATCTGCCTCCCAGCTCTCCGAGTGTTAACAGAATAAGGAGGTGATGCCCAATGAGAGTCTAAATGTTGACAAAAAGCAGAAGAGAGCATTACTGGAGGTTTCCTATATGTACCAGCAAATGGCTGGTTCTGTTGGTGGCTGGCACGCTCGATGGCCTGTAATCGTGTGCTGCTGTTGCTCGTTGAAATAGTTCAGCTCGGATTTTTCTCAGCATATTCATCTATTCAGGCAGCTGCTTTCTCCAATACTCGCTAATAACCGCATTGATTCCCGAGCTTGCCCACTGGTTTGATCTTCTGTTTTCGAGGGCCCCTGGCTCTCTGTGAATTAACTTTGACGTCTCTCTCATGATTTCCATGAAAATGGATGCTCTCTGGTGTCAGCAATGCCTGGCTCCAGCCAGGTCTCGTCTCTGCAACATCCTTGGGTTTCCAGGCTTCTGCCCACATCGGAGCTACGTCTCCTGCTGTAAAGCAGACAGCCCTCCTGTAGGGATTTGAAATGCCAGGAGAGAGAACTTGTTTCTGAGGTATTGATATCAGACCAGAAATGGAAATATCAGGAAAAAATCTTAGAATGAAGCTAATGATTTTTAGATGTCTGGGTTAATTTTGCAGAACCAAGAGGCTCATAAGGCTTTGGAGAAGTGTAGAAGCTATCGGGGGCTTGTTGGGATTGCTCGTCTTATCTGAGTCGTTATGTACCTGGTTTTGTTCATCTTTACTGACGCAGCTGTGATCAGCTACTTGCCTTATCGCTATTTATTCTTTGTACGTCGAAAGTGCTTATACATCCTAGGCAAATTTATCTTGCCTTAGGGTACCGATAGCCAAGAGCTGTGCTTTCTGGGGTGGCACTATTTGAATGGTCAGTCACGGGCAGGGGATTCGTAGCTTGAGCACCTCGTTACAGCCTCAGACTGCTTTGCTCTTGCTTACCTGGAACATCTGTTTACTTTAAGAACTTCCAAAGGACTGCTGATATAAAAAGCACGTAATCTCATATAAATATATTGCCTCTCTGGGGTAGATGTGTGTTATGGGATGCAAACTAAGATATCTTCATGTGGTTAAGTACTGAGTTCTAAGTATAACTTTACAGTGGTTTAAAGGCTTTGGCCAAGTAGCCGAGTTTGATAATTGAGGTGATTTACTCGGGTGCGCAGCTCTTCGGTTCGCTCTTTGATATAAACAAGGTAATAAATTGAGTGCATGGGGACATGTCTATTAAAAGCCAAAGTAAGAATGAGTGAAACCCCAGGTGCATTGTCAAGATTAATATGCTTGTTGGATAAAACTGGTCTGGTGCCAGCTAACAGGATGACTGAGTGATGAAACAAGATAATATGGTTTGACTATAAATAACGGAAAAACTAATAGAAAGCGACACACAAAGGGGAAAAGTACAAAACGTGCTAATAAGTTGAATAACCAGATATCACACAGTTTCCATAAAAATATAATTTCTTAGTGATAAAGCATATCTGTTCAGTGTTTGACTCCCTTCTTTTTGAACATGAGATTATTTTTGATTTTTAACCTCTGAAGCGTCTGGATTGATGGTGCACCCCTGGCATGACGGTAATGGATCCCCTATTGTTATCAATTTTGTTCAACAGATGTTAATAACAGACAAAGAAGAAAAATGAGAATGAATATTGGACAAGAAAAGCTACTTAAAGTGAATTCTCTGACTAGCAAAAAAGCTTATTATGGACAAATTAATTAGCAGAGTTAGCCAGCTTCGGGCACTTCTGCCGGTGCCACACAGAAGCAGCTGTCCCTCGTTTGGCGACGGCAGAGGAGGTGGCGGTCCTGTTAATAGGTGGGGGATGAAAAATGACATTGCTATTTCAGAGTTAGTTATGGGACTGGGACGGCTACTGGGGCAAATGGGCTCTGGGAGGGGCCTGGAAAACCCTTAAAATCATCCATCTCTGTCATCTGGTCTCGCCCTGCCACGTTCACCGTTGCTCCTGCCAACAGCGCGCAGGGATGGAGAGGCGCCGGGCCTCTAAAAAATGCTGCTGGTAACAGCCAGCATCACCTATTTAGAAATACATGTATATAATGTTGTGCGCTCCCGAACCCACTAAAAGGGCACCTTCCCGTAAGGCATAATTACCGCTGTCATAATGTAAAAATGCCTACATGAAAAAATAATATCTAAAATGTGGCATGAACCACCACAAAGAATAAGGATCACGCCAGGCAATTAGGAGCATTTACGGGCCTTTGCCCACCTCAAAACAAGCTGAAAAGGATGGTTTTTGCAGTATGAGCACATACCGTGAGGTTTGGGCCAATTACTCTAAGGAGTTTCTGTTGAGTGTTTGAGTTCTAGAAACGCGCTCTCTAAGTTTTTGTATCCTGAGGTTTAACTCAAAGACTGGTCCTTTAGGGTGAGCGAGAAGAAAGCGTTCTGCGGGCCCTTCTCCTGGCGGGAGACGCCGCCAGCCTTTTCCAGGTTACGCCTGTACGTGACCCAGAGGGCAGGTCTGAAGCTCAGACACAGGCCAGAAGGCACCGGTGGCTTGAATCCTATTAAAACATATTGTAAAACTGGGCCCTGTCTGCGCACCGCGTCCCTTGCGCGCAGCCTCTGGGAGCAGGAAGGTCTCCCTTCGCGCTGGGTGGGCACGCTGTCGAAAAACGCCTTTTATCTTGGTTCTTTCAGGCTAAGTTAGCCCAAGATGGACGGAATCGCCCCCGAGGGCAGATGTTATTTGTGCTCCAGAAACACCTCCGGTGTGCTCTGTAAGCTTTCCGTAACGCAGCAGCCCTCCTGAGTACAAACGTTTTGAGCAGATCTGGTTGCTGGTAGGGGGGTATCCAAGGATGTCCCGGCTCTCCTACGGACGCGAACACAGCGAAGGGCCCCGTGGCAGCAGCGCAGGCCCCCAGGCCCGCCCGGGCACGGCTGCGCAGCGCGGCTCCGCCGCCTCGGCCAGGGGAGCTGGACTGTGGCGGGAGGCGCGTTCCCTTTCGGTCTGTACGAGTTCAGGAGCTGTTCCCTGCGACCTTCAGGTGAATTCTTAGGCGTAAATAGAAACAAAACAGTGGTGTGAAGCACGTGCAAGCTTTTCCCGATTTGTAGATGATGATTAATGAAGGCTATCAGACGTCCCTCTTTAAAATCGTTTCCATCAGATAAAGCCCCTTTTGTCACCTCATTCCTTATTTTATTTCAAGCCATTTTACCTCTTCTTTCTTTTAATGTGAGCTGTCAAAAGCAGTTTTTGCTCTTTGGTATCTGTGTGTCACATTTGCTGACAACCCAAAAGAAGGTTTTCAGACTAAAACCTCTGGAAATGTGTTCCACAAAATAAAGATTATTTTCAAAATATGAATATTTTCCAAGCCGGGAGGCAGCCAGACCGCTCAGCCCATTCTTCCGCTCTGCCCATGCCCCTCTTCTCACCAGCCCTCCATCCCTCTGTCACCGGCCTCCTTGGTTTTCCCCTCTCTCTCCTGTCGGCACATCTCTGAGATGGCAAGTCGACTGCATTTACCTCCAGCTTGCTCTGCTTGGAGCTGTGGCGGCTGCAGAGCACGTCAGCTCATACTAATGCTGTCCTGACAGCAGAGCTCGTGTGTTCGCGAGGCTATCGGTTATTGTGCGCGCGTTGCGGCTTGGCACTGTGCTCGCGCTGGGGTGGATGAATGGCACAAATGCCCATTCAGGAGCAAGTTCCTGCCAACATGAAAGCACCAAGTTGTGTTTCTCTTGACTGTATAGGCAGTCCTTTGCATCTTTAATGAAAAGCTCACAAATCCCCCAAAGTTGTCTCTGGTTTTGCAGCAAAAATTACTGTGGTTTTTTTTGCGTTTTGGTTTTTGGTTCTTTTTAAATATGGTTTTACTACTATTTGTTACTCGGAGGACTCAGGCTTGTTGATTTGCATGGCATGGGGCTGTGTTATGCAGATGCACACCTTCCAGATCCAGTTAGCTCAGAAAGGAGGAAGATGAGCATCTGTCTGCTTGTCCCCATACAGGCTCTCCTTCTCTGTTCCCTCCCATAAAGCAAGGCTAATAGTTTTACTTTGCCTTACGGACCTGTTTTGAGATACTAATATGTAAGATTATGAATCCAGGAACTACAGTTGCTGGAGATACAAGACCCATAGCCAGGGTTTATTCTCTTGCAAGTACCTTTGTTGTTAATAGAGGTGCTGGAAGAGCACGTAGGCACTTTAATTGCATGTGAATAAAAATACATTTGAGCACGTGTAGGAGTATGTTCATAAACACGCATGGGATACTCATCCAGTTTTGGACTAAGTCAGTAATTGTAGAAGAAATCAAATACTGAGAAAATGCTTAAGGACTTGCAGAGAAAAATCTGAACCTTGTAAAGCATTCAGCCTTAGTGAACTTTGTTTAAACCAGTGGATCTTTTGGAAAAATATTAAAGGATGCAATCAAACTAGATAAAGCAGCAAATATTGACAGTATGGATTGTCTAAAGCTCCTGAAGTAAAACAATTACTTTGTGGTTGCAGTAGGTGATGGCTGACTTTTGCGCTGCAGCGGAAAGGCCAGGGCTGTGACTGGTGTGCGAGGGAGGCTGGTGGCGGGAGGCGCTTGCTCTGCCCGAGGGCCGGCACGCTGTCGGAAGGCGGCCTGGGCCATGCCCTGTCCCTAGTCACGGCTGTGAGAATCTCGCTGGGATCTTGCTGGCAAATCCCGTGAGTTTTGAGTGCTTCCAGGTTTCTGCCAGCAGCAACGAAGGCAGCTGCTAGTTCAGGATTTCTCCTCCTCCGTAAGCAAACTCAGTAGCTGATAATTAATTACCAACAGCAAGGAATGAAGGTTGACGGTATTTCCTCCGGCTCCAGCAAATACACAGCTCCGGATGCACGCGGAGGTTCGGCTCCTCCTCACCAGCTCATCCATTAGCTCGCACCCGGAGGGGCAGGAAGAGTATTTTATGTTCTCGGTGCTTAAGTGCTCAAATTTTAAGTGCTCAAAGATTAGCAGAAGGCAAACACGAAGTAGTAATAAGCATGTTCTAATTGAAATTTCCTCTTGGATTTGAATGACTACTTAGAGACACTTCTCTCCTAAGCCTTAATTGTCTGCTTTTAACTATTCTTTCTTTTGTAGTCTGAAAGCTGGTTAGGTACAGTAGGCAAATACCTGACCTTCAAAACAGCAGAGGATGGGAAAATTAAACAGATTAATATGCCTGCTACTTAAGCGTGTGTGGTGGGTGGCATTTTTGGCTGCCAAAGCCCTATTCTGTGAACACGAGACATCAAGGCCACAGACATTTCAACACACACTGTATCAGCAGTGCAAACAGACACTTAACACAAGGCGTTTTGCATACTGAACTTAATGTATTCACTTCAGCAGGTTATTTTTAGCTCCCAAGTGCAGTCATGTGGAGGGCTGATCTGTTTGTGTTGCCCCTGTAGATTGCAGACATATGTTGGAGTAAATGTGGCAGGGAAAGCATGACTGAGATAGGCATAAATCCTTTTAAGATCAATCATTGACATGCTCCTTAGGAAACGGCCGCGCTGAGTTCACTGGGCCAGGGAGGGAAGAATAATGCTGGGGTTTGCTAACGAAACACAAGCCTCCTACCCGACACAGAGGGTTGGTTGGTTCCACAAGCAGTACAGGGTGGGTTTAACACTCATACATTTAAATGCAACATGAATGCTGAAGAAAAGCAACAAAAAGAGAAAGCAAATGTAGTAAAGCCAACGAGAGGAAGATGCAGTTTAGTGGCATCTTTCAATGCAGTCACTCAAATCCCCAGCAACAGACTCATTAAAACGTGCTTGCACTGAATGTGAACCAAGACATGATCCAGAATAGACCGTTATTACAATGATCGTAAAATGGGGTGAATGAGCTCAATTTTCATTTTTAGTGTAAATGATTTTTAACTCTATAATAAATCTGGTCTCAAAAATTCAGTCATAAATATATACACTTGAAACAGTGTGTTTGGCAATATAAAACAAATAACTCTAATCTCTGTGTGTGTTTGAAAACCAAGCAGTTGGGAAAGAAAAACCTCTGCACTGAAGGAAACATTTTGTTGCACCTAAAGTATTCTTTCTTAACTCTTTGGATATTAAAAAAAAAAAAAATTACTTTAAAATCAACCTCCATCAACTCAAACCAATTGAAAAGCAGTTTGGAGCTGCAAGGAAAATAAAATCCTTATAAATGGTTTGTCTCTAATAAGCAGTTCTGTTTCCTTATCCTTCAGAAAACAGGGAAACCCAGTGCACGAAGGCTCCTGCTCATCCTGGTGACAGAGCAAGGGTGGTCGTTCCACAGGAACGCGTTCAATAAGGTTTTAGTCATCCAGCTGCTTATTCACGGTTTAATAAACTCTCTTTGATTAATGAAACTGCCTGCTGGAACGGAGCCTCCCAGGATACCAGTGGGGTACCTGCCTCTTCACAGAGTCAGGATCTGCTCACCAGGTGAGCAAGAGCATCCAAACGAGACCAGTATCAAACGTTCTCAGTTGTTTTCCCTGGAGCAAAGTTGTTTTGAGGCTGGCTGCCCGGCCAAGTTTTGAATAAGCAGGCATTGAAATGAAGAGGCCAGCCTCGAGGGAATACAGAGAAAAGATGTTTGATTCAAGGAAAAAGTTCAAACGGGAAAAAAGTCCATCTATAATTCTGTTATAAAGTAGAAAAAATACGGATAGGCCAAAATGTGATTCCATTCCTGTTTCATTTCTTAGACTCCAGTTGTCTCAGAGGAGTTACGGTGTGTACTCTACAACATTGCACAACTCTTCAGATTCTTTTTCTCTTTTCCTTTAAAAACAAAACAAACAAAAAAAACCAACAACCCAAACCCAACAAGAAAACCCAACTTTGGGCCTGACTGGAAGAGCAGCGGCACACTGAGCTGAGCATCCCTATAGATCAGCTTTCCTCGTTCACTGGAGGGAATGCGACTTGGACAGCATTATACTACGTTGTTATGTACTGGTTCTTGTGGGGCTCAGAACTAAAACTCAGATAGCTTGTCATTATTGCTGTTACTAAGGACAAAATATTTTGAAAAGACTTATAAGCATTAAATTGTCATTTCTAACCATGGCTCAAAACGCCTAAATCAGCTGTAGCTTGGGTACTCTGAGGAACCCAGTAAAATGAGCCAGAAGCAGCCTGTAAGCAGGACTTGGGCTGTGGCTGTCCAGAAGGGTTCACTCCTGAGCTCTATAAAGATAACATAATCCACTGATACAATAACAGAGAAATGGGTGCATATGATTGCTAGCAAATCCTTGTGCAAGTGACTGCAGGGTATTCTTCCCAGCAAGTTTCAAGGGGAGCCAATTTTATCTCTTCTGTCAGCTGCTAAACTCAGGGTGGGGAGAGAAGGAGTCACAGCAAAAGGTGCCTCCCTGTTTCCTCCCCCTGAGGAGGAATTAAAATTATACAGCAGTGGCACAATTCCATTCCCCCTAGCCCATGGTGCAGTAGCTGATGTGAGGGAGTGCTGCCTTTTCCTGCAGTTCCCAGCAGGTCCAGAACTGACTTCTGTTGTCAATAAATGTTGATGGAGAAAAATCACTTTTTCTCCATCTAGTTTCTGGCTGTTGATTTAAATTAGCCCCGTGCCCTGCGGCAAGGCACTGTGCAGGGGTACAGAACGTGATAAATGCTGTCATCATCTGCCTGGGCTAGCAGAAAACAAATAACTTCCAGCACGTTAGCCAGGCCGGCGCTAGTGATGTTAATGCCCTCTCCGGTGGCAAAGGCCCTGCTGAAAACACACTGCACTGCCTCGATGAACGGGCCTCCCTTCAAGAATGGGTTATCTGATGACACACTGCAGTGTTTTGATTATTTCCGCACGTGCCCTGTGTGCCGTTAGCAGCCTCTGCAGTAAGGAGCGTGTTGGGATTGCCCGGGAGCAGCACAGCGGGCAGCATGCCGAGGGGTTGGCACATCCCCTGGGCAATGTGCTTTGCGTGATGGCCCACGCCGTCCTCTCGCCCGCACACGCCGCCACAGAAGTGGGTTATCCTCCGTGGCCGCCTCTCCCTGCCGGCTTTCAGAGCTGCTCTTTGCCTCCCTCTCCTCAGCGGCCCGTTGTCGGCGAAGGGGTGGCATCTCCCCAGCGCCCGCCCGCTCCCAAGGCGTGCAGGAGCAATCGGGTTCCCACCGGCGTGAACCATTCCCCAGTGCTCAAGGGTTATGTTTGCAGCAACTTTTAACAGGACCCCCGATCTCTCTTGAGGTTGCATCTTCTGGGTTAGCACGACTTTGCTAGCAAAAATTGTCTCCGAGTAGGACCCGAAGTCTTTGGGAGCTCACCTGGTAATTTGCTTTGCACATGCATTCTGCAAATGATGTTCCAGGTCAGTGGCCAAGAGGGGGTAAGCGCAGATCAACGCGGGAAATGGGTTATTTTATTATCCAAGCATCCACACTTGACAGTTTTAATACCCTACCCACAGAGCAATCACTCAGGCACCCAAACACCAAGCCTGCATGATTTTACTGCTGAGCAGAAGTATGGATTTTTACTCCATGTTCTCTAGGAAAGCGTATTGATTCGGCACAAGAGACGTCGATAGGTCCGAGTAACTGAATAAAGAGTCTGAAGCCAGTCTTAAAAAATAATAATAATAAAAAGTGCTGTTGATAAGTGGAATGAGCCATTTATTATTCTGAATGCCACATTGGTCACAGCGTTTGAGTTCTTTGTTGAGTCTTTGTTGACTTCTCTTCTTGCTTTTCATACAGTTTTCTTCCGTCTTTTTGGAACAAAACTTACTGGGACAAGGGAAGGAAGGGTAAGGGCTAGCGCAGATTGGGGGTCTCCGTTATCTGCCTGTGTTTCTGGAGACTGTTCGATGCTTTTCTTCTTACCTGTAGGTATCTGGGTTCACAAATACCAGCGATGCATTCTTGAAAACACATAATTTCTTTGAAACAGAGGGAAAGAAAAGCTTCATACGTTTCCAGTTCTGATCTTCATCATAATTTTGTTATGTAAAACTCTGTTGATCTCCACAGTTTGCCGACAGCTCTGACAACTCCACCTCTGCTCTGTTGTCCAGTTCTCAGCCATTTTAGTTTAAAAGGGAGGCTGGTACAAACACAAGGTCTGAGGTTAGAAAAACATTGCTATAAATTTGCATTTTTGTGTACCTTAATGCCTGTGAATGACAACACGTTAACAGTGTTTTGCTTTCCCTTAAACTTGCTTATGCAGGCCAGGTGAGCTCTTTGCCAGTCTGTGTGGTTAGGCTGTAAACCAGATGCGTGAAATCCAGCTCCAAAGAAATAAATCATTATTTATTATAATCTGCTGTAACCTGTTAAACCCAGCAGGGTTTGGCCAATTCTCTGCAGTTATGGTCTAACGAGTCCTTACTCCTGCCCCGTGCTTCGGGCACAGTGTAGGATTCAGACAGCTGATGGGGCCATTAAATCCATTTCCCCTCGGATTTATGCCGCCGCCTTTATTCAGCGCTTCCTGTGTTTCCACCTCTTTAAGCTTTCCCATTTTCTGTGCTTTTACCAAGTGACTCCAGAAAAAGAGGCAGAATAAAATGGGAATTGTCTTTGGTAAAATAAACTGAAGGCAGATAATGCCGTTCCATGTTTCCCTTCAAAGCACAGACCTGTGCCATTAGCTTCCCGTGCGCCATCAGCAGGGATGTCTGTTGCCAGGCAAAAGTAAATATTGAGGGGACTTAGATTTGGGGGCCAATAATTCATAAAATGGCAGCGCTCGTTTTGCTCCTTTATTCCTTGTTTCCCCCCGTTGCAGCGTGCAGCCCGCACGGACGTGCAATGCGGCTCCTCCATGGTGCCACCGCGGCCGCCGAGGCACGGGCGTGCTGTCCCCGTATCCCTCGGAAGGTCTTAGTAACGCGGCGAGCGTGCGTTACAGCTCAGCATCGCGGGGCTGTCCTGCCTCCCCGCGTCCCCCGTTGCTAGGTCCGAGCTGAGAGCAGTGCTTTGCTGCATTCACTAAGGCGTTTGAGCTTCCTCCTTTCCAGGCGGGTGTTAATGTCGGCATTAACTGGTCTGGGGTTTGTTTTTTTTTCCTGAAGACGGAGAACACTGATGGACGTGCTCACGGTCAGCCTGGGGGCTCGCAGCTCAGCCAGGCTGTCATCGAAGTGTTTTCCATGCCAGTCTGATCCCCCGTCCGTTTTGCAGCAGGGATTGTTGTTTGCTCTTTTCTTGCCCTAAGGAAACTTGCAAGGTTGGATCCTCAGCAGCTGCCGAATGGCACCTTACCTGGGTCGTGACGCAGGCTCAGCACCAGCTACAACCCAGCTGCTCAGCTTAAGCAGGGAAATCTTTATCCCTTACTAGTAGGCAGGACTTGCAAACGCTGGTGGAAAGAAAACCTGTTGCTCTATTTCAAGCAGGGTGTAATCAGGGAGGAAGAGTATATAAATAAAACGTCTTGCATAAAATCTGGCAGGCTGAGTCTTTCCACCTGCATCTGCCTGGGGCTCGCAGAGGACAGGACACTTTGTGCAGGGGAACGGCGTTGGCTGTGAGAGGAGAGGACAGAGTTCCCCGGCTCGCTCCCGGTGCTGCCTGGCAAGCCAAGGATGTTATGGATTGGTGCTTCAAAACCTGTGTAATTGGCAAGTGAGAGAGAGTGATTCATTTCCCTCCCTTGTTTCTGTATTGTGCCATCAGTTTGTGTACCTGATTTAACAGGAATGAGTTATTTTGCTTGTCTGTAAATTACCCTTTCCACAATTATGCCTTTTGCATGTAGCAGTTGCTCCTTTAGTCATCTTCTCATTCTGCTGTGACTGGTGGCTGTTAGGTGGCCTGGTCTCTGGGGAGACACGCTATTGCCTCTGCAGCCAGTAAATCCCTTTATTGCTTATAAATGGCACCCGTGCAGCATTTGGAGGGATTGATTCTCCCGTTCCCTGGGGAGGTTTTTCCCCCGTCTCTTCTTCAGCGCATCCCCCCTCACAGACACCCAGTCTGTCCTGGAGGGATGAGAGCAGCCCCGTATGGGAGATGTCCCCTGCACTAGGCTGCACGGTGTTTGGCGACCGAAAATCCTATCAGTCTGCACGATTTTTGGTGAGAGAAAGCTATTTTCTAGAATGCAATTAAAAAATATATTTCTGTCTACAGTTCTCTAGGTTATACATTTAAAAGCCTAGAGGAAAGCTGTTATTTTCTGCTAAGCTCTGTTAAGGCGTTAAAGCGATCTCTCCCGAGCCCTCCCTGCTCCATCTCTTCCATCCACAGGCTCGGTCCTATGCTGCCTGGCCCCGTGGCTGTCAGCCTACATCTCTGCCCAGCCTGTGTGACACCCGGCACTGGCATCAGCCTTGCAAACCGGTCAGGCGATCCTAGCTGGAGGCAAGTTCTGATGTAAAGATTAATTTTGTGCCATTTCTGCCCTAAGGAGCAATAATGGCTTTTTCACCCTGGTTGGCGACGTCTCCGTTCAGCCCGCGCTGGCTCCTCGCCCCGGCCGGGGGCTGCTGTTCCGTGCACTTGCGGCTGGTTGACGGGGCAGGAGCCAGCAGGGGATGGGCCCCGCTTCCAGCCTCTGTTTACTGTATATGAAGAATTTCTTCCATTCCTCTCCAGTGCTGCTGCAGACTTTTGCAATTAGAACATCTTCATTAATGCCTGCTTTACTCCTTTGTAAAGGTACTAAATATAAAGGGCAGAAACAAAAGAAATATTTGCTGAAAAAAAAGCTGTAATTAGCCAATGTCAGATGCCTGCGATGTAAACAGGGAATGTGAACAAAGACAATGGTGTGTATGAGTTAAGGATGTGAGTCAGCCTGAAGTCAGCGTGGATTGTAATAGCTGCCTCTGGATTGTCTCCAGACCTCATGCTATGCAGAAATAGGCTTCTATTTGTGTTACACTGGTGAGGGACGTCCTACACGGGCTATTTGGCCTTAGAGAGTCGTACATTGGCTCTGAGGGTGAGACAAATATCTCTGTGATGTACGGGTACTTCAGGACTTTGTATTTTGACTTTGGGGTCAATGTTCAGGGGCACTCAGATCTGAATTTCACAAAGGATATGCTTTTGCGCCATAAAAAGTTGCAGCTGGAGTATGAAGAGGAACAGGTTTGATGAGAAACTTTGATGTTTTGTTGTTGTTGGGGTTTTTATTAATGTTTTCAAGTCCACGAGAGAACAGTACTCAGTGCTTGTCTCTCCCGGAGTCTGGGGTATGAAATGAAGTGACCGTACGTCTTTCATCGCGCCCGTTCTACGCATCCCTGATGCACTCTGCTTTTCTTTTTAACGGCAAGATTTTTTTTTCTTGAAGAAGAAGATGTATTTCTCCTTGTTGCTGATTTGAACCCCCGTCACATCTTGTGTTTCCTTCTAAGCGACTGATGCCTTTAGGAGAAAGCAGGTAGATCCGCCGTGCAGGCAGGCGGGACATAAGCAGCTTGATTCATGAGGAGTAACAGGGTCTGGGAGCGCTCAGAATGAATAGGTCAGGCCTTGCCCCATGAATGTTAGTCTGGAAAGATCCCTATATTAGTCTCAAGCCCTGTAGAGTTAAATGGCAGTTAAAACCCCGTTGCAGCCGGTATGCACAAGGTATCCTGGAGGATTTTCCACTGATACAGGTTAAACTAGCAGGATTGTGTGGCATGCAATAGCATTTGGAAGGAATTACCCTACAGGTGTACAGTATGACACAGAGAATGATAACCGTCCTGGAAAACGTAATAGGCAAGTCTGTCCCCGCTAGGGAGTTTTGTGCGGTGGCTCCGCAGACCGGGAGGGAGGTTATCGCCCTGCACGGACCCCCGTAGGATGTGTCCCGAGGGGAGCATCAGCTCTGGCCGCAGGCTGAAACTGCCATGGCCAAGGTTAATTATATCTTCTGCGGACATAGTCCGCATTCAGCCGAGTTCTCGCCACAGTGCAATCAGCCAGCGAGCCCTTCACCTAGCAGAGGGAACAGATGGCAGTGATAATCTTTAATAGGCTGTCACAGAAATCAAAGTAATGAAGCAGCTGCACGTTTTCACATTGGAGCGGTTGAAAGCAGAATCTTCTATCGGTGCTGATGCTCTGCGCGTAGCAGGGAAGAAAATTGGCATTGTTTAGTTTGGGGAACGATTTCTTCTTCTTTCCTTTAAGCCTCCATCTAGCTGATTTCTTGTCTCACAAGCTAAAAAGGAGTTGGCATGTTTCAAAATCTCTGTGACATCTTGATGGCCGAGATCATTAAGGTTGCTTGGGCTTTTTCAATGATCAGTGTCTCAGAGGGGCAAAGGGACAACTAGCAGGGACAACTTTGTCTTCCGATTACAGAAGCATTTGTGCGGTAAATGGCCTGGTTGAGAAAAGCCTGCAGGGGAAAGCAAACAGGAAAAGCAACCAAGATATAATTTAATCAGAAAACCCTTAGCAGGACCTTAAACAAGAGAATGCCTGACTCAAGGGACGCCACGGAGGAACGGCAGCGTGCTGCATTCAGAGGTGGGATGCTGGCAAAAGACTGAGATCCAGCCTGCAAGGCCTGCGAGACAGGCGCAGGAGCAGGCAGGAGGGTGGAGGTGACGCCGGGTTATCCAGACAGTCACATATCAAAGGGGAAGCCTCTTCACTCAGGAGCAACCCAGAGAGGACTCTTAAGATGTAAAAGGACCGTTTATCAGTCCAAAATTAACCTCAGGAGCTGCAAGGCGCTTGCAGTCACAGAAGGGAGAAAATCTCAGTTGAACCGCAGGCGATTTGCGTGCCTCAGCTCCTCTCCGTTAACGGGTGGTCAAACCTTTGCTCAGGTGGCCAAAGCAGGTGATTAAGAAGCCGTAAAGTCAGATGTTGCTGGCCCTGGGGGAACCACGATGTCCTCCTCCAGTGTTTGCTCCTTTCCAGCACCTGCCTGGGTAGGAGGAGTTGAACCTGCAAACTGCTGCCCTGAGGAGAACGTCAAAATTGACCCCTTTCTCTCAGCCTCACAGGGACCTTTCTGATCTCAAACTGAATCACAGAACAACAAGTTTGTAATTAAAACAGTGATGAAATAACCATAAATCACAGCCTGTCGCAGCGCGATAGCCAGCAGCTGAAACGATAACCGTAAATGGAGCCTGACTGAAGTTCGCAGCAATAGGCAAAGACAATGGGTGAGGATAGTGCAGTAGACAGTGAATTATCTTTGCCATCTGCTTTTTGCTAACACCCATTTATAGAAGAAACTAACATTTGGAAACACTGAGTGCTGATTGTTGTGCCTGTGGAATAATTTTCCACTGGATACAATTAATCATTAAGCCAATAGAAGACTTATCCCAGCATTGCTCCAGCTGCAGCCAGAACACCTGCTGAAATTTCCAAGTTCAGCAAGCAGTAAGTTTTTAAAGGCTCAATCCTAAAGTTTAATCAGAAGTCCCAGGGCTCCCCTCAGAAGTGGAGAGGGAAGCTGCGATGACGACGTGAGCTCTGCAAGGAGCAGAGAGATACTGGGAATTTCTAGGAGAAATGCCTTCGCTTCTGCTGATGCGTTTGGCTGATGTAACTTGTCCCAAAATCTGGGTTTGGCCGGGCGCTTGGCTGGGGGGGAGGAGGCGGGCAGGGGGTGCAGGCGACTCTGCACACACATGGAGCGAGACAGCCCCTGCTTTGAGCACATGGAATAAGCCAGGCAGGTTCAAGAGCAGCTAGTGGTAATCACAATCAATTACAGTTGATTAAAAGCCTTGAGAATCCAATATATTGCAAAGAAAAACAAATGGCAACTCTGCAAAAAAGGTAATCAATAGCTACCCAAGCAGCAAACAATTAAAAGGGGAAAAAAACCTCCCCATTCTCCCTGACTTGTGTAATATTCTTTCTTCAGCTTCTCGGAACGTGTTGTTCCCAGCCTAAAGGCCGACGTGTGTGGGTGGAGGGCAGGGTGCCGTCCCGCAGAGAGCATCCTGTGCCCGGCAGCCCTGGCTGCAGGCAGCCCGTGCCCCGGGCGTGCGGGTGGCACACCCTGTGCTGCCGGACGTGTGAGGTTCCTGGGGGTTTTACAGCTGCTTTTCGCTCTCTGAGCAATTAAAGGAGCTGGAAACTCGCTCTGTGCCAGCCTCCGTGCTTGTACGAAACACGGTGAGCAGGATCTGAGCTCACCCAGCGCCGCAATGACAAGCAGAGTGCCTTGAGATGGCTGTCAGCATGCATCAGCCCTCTCGTGGTCTCCAGCAAGAGAAACGGGAGCTTCCAGCAGCTTCCTGGTGTGGTGGTAGCAAACAGAAAGCTCCCAGCAGTTATCATCAGTTCGTGCTGGTCAGAGCTGCGCTGAGTGGCGCAAGGTGCGGTCCCCCTTTTATTAAGCACCGGCCCCGTGTATCGGTGTTGCCATCGTTAATACACCAGCCCTGGCAGCAGCTGCTCCGCTGGGGCTGGCAGCGATGCTGGGGGCAAAGGCTGGACCCCGCGGGGCTGGAGGTTGGCGCAGGGCAGGAGCAGGGTCCTGCCCCGCCTCGGGCTGCGGGCAGCGCTGCGCCAGACCCACAGTCCCCGAAAGGGCTGCCCGAGGCGTGCTCTTGTGCGCGCCTCGGCTGCTGCTTCAGGCTTTGGATGGAATAGAAAAGTGGTGTAAACAGTCAGATGGTCGTGGAAAATCCACACTGGTAGGTTGGCAGTTAGGGCATTTGTTCTCGGAAGTAGTTGGCGAATAACATCCCCAAAATACAATTTTTTTCTGTATCTAAACATTGGATTTCATTTTTCCACAAACTCCTAGATCTTTATAATATAATTGTTGGGGTGGGAGTTGTTTCAATATACTGGAAATCCTTCCCTTTCCTCTTCGGCTCAAATGGAAATATAGACAATAAAAGTATATATATATTTTTTTTTTTTAATTATTATCTGTTTTGTCTGGAAGACATTTTCTGCCTAGGATAGAAAAAGCTGTCAGGGGTGAAGTTTTCAGCTACTGCAGTGTTGGAAGAATAACATTCTTAACAGATAAATCGCACATAGCGCAGGCCCCTGTATTAAGAAGTAGTTGTGGGATTTGTGAAAACCCTGGTTTCCCCCCGGGTGCAGCGCTCAGCGCTCCCACGTGTCCTTCCCCGCACGCGCGTCTCGCTGCCGCGCTCCGGATGCTGCGCGCCCTCCACCCGCGCCGTGACTCGGCGCCTCCGGCTCCCAGCGCTTGTGCACCCGCCCGCCGCTCGGGTTTGCTTCCTTGCTCCCTCTTCCAGACGGCTTCTGGCACGCGTTTGGATGCCACGGGGAGGGTCTGTGCTCTTGTGCTGCTTATGTGTGTTTTCAAAACAGCTCTTGGATGCTTCAAGTAACATTACAGAAGAAAAAGAAAATCGATGCTAGAGTGCAGCCAGGAGTGAAGGGAGGAAAGGAAGGTTTAGGGGGTTGAAGTTTATTGCCTGTTGAAACACCTTCCAGAGACAGCTTTAGCACCAGAATCTTGACTAAAATTCCTGATTTTTCAGACCTTTGTAATAAATTGGGCCAGTGTCACTGAGACAATGGATCATTGGCAGAGGCTCAGCTCAGCCGGGCGTTCAGGTGCAAGGGATGATGCATTTAGAGGTTGCACAAAGCGTGCCTGCGGACAGGTTTCTACCCGAAAGCCTGGGCTGCCTTGCTTAATTAATGTGATAGAAACGTTGATGCTCTGGCATGAAGTGACAAAGAGAATTTTCTATGAAGAAAACTGAAGGTGAACAAGACGTTATACAAACCATTAAAAAATTGCCTTTTTTTTGTTAGCAGTGGCTTCTGGCAAAATGAATAATTTGGAAGTGAAAAATCGTATTTTGAGACGGAGCAGGAGCCCTTGATCTGAAACTAATTTGTTGTCAAAAAGAGTTAAGGGATTCCAAGTTGGGCTTTATCCCGAGCAGTATAACGCAATGTAAATACATGCACCCGCTGAGCTTCTCCACTCTGCCCCAACAACTCTGTGCTACTCCAAATCCTCTTTGAAATGGTGTGAGACCCATGAGGGCGGTCCAGCATATATTCGTTCGTCTTTAGCTCCGTTTGCTCCGGCGGATAATCGCGGGGGTGACTCAAGGCTCTTTTGGAAAAGCATGCAGTGGGGTCGCAGCAGAGGCCCGGTCCGCGGCGGCCGGGCGTTGGATCCCGCTCTGCGTGAGGGTGAGAGGTGAGGTCCTGCAGGGACAGGGCTACCAAACCCGAGCCCTTATTTAGGTGATGTTTTGCTTATTTTCTGTATATAAACACCCAGTGGGAGAGCCCCCGGGCTGGCGCTCAGCACCCAGGAGTGGCGTGCTGCTCTGTGAGCTCAGTTCCCACGGACAGCTGTGGTTTGGGGTCTCTCGTGAAGGTGACAAATCCCACCTGCCATGAAAAGTCACTGGCCCAGCAGTTTGAAATCTTCCTAGGAAATGGGCAAAGGAATTGATAAGGGTTGGTCAGATTATTGATTGCCAACAGTTTACACAAATAATTTTTATATTTTTGTTCAATAAATTATTTGTGGTTGCCTTTTTTTTGTCATTAACTGCCCAGCCATATAAATAGCGCTATAATGCTCAATGATTAATTCAATGATCGCCACCCTGGGCCTCACTTGTACGTAAGCGAACGCAGCCGTTGTTCCCTCCTGGAATGGGTATTGATTGCCCAGTGAATCACTCGCATCTTCATTCACAAGTAGCAAAGCTCCCATTTGGCTGCGATTTCCGAGAAGGAAAAACTGATTGCAGGAGAAGGGCTGGGGGGAGACCTGAAATGCGTCTTTTTCTATGCCGTGAATAAAGCCAGGGCACGTGCTGCGACCTTGCGTTCCTAGAGAAACCTCCCTTTTCTGTCCCCATTCACCCCCTCTTAGGAGAGTGCAGCAGCATCGCAGCTGCGCAAGCCATTTAGCCGCCGCCTGCAAGGGACGTTGGCAGCCATGGGGTGTCGTCCCCATCCTCAGCCAGGCGGCTGCGATACCGTCGGGGCTAATTCTTCCACTGGAGCAAACGGGGCATCTCCGCTGAAGTTAATGCAAAGGTGATGCTCCAGCGTGGAGCTTCTCAGCAGATGTGGATGGATGGATAGCACTATGCTGCCTCACATCAGCGACAGCATTGGTTCCGTGTCAGGGTTAGTTTGTATTTCGCACTGAAATTGCCTCTCTCCTCGCCTGGACTCGCGGCCTCTGGTGCTCTCGGAGGAGCTCGGCTTCATTGGCGAGGTTGTGCTGCAGCACAAGTCATTTCTGGAGCCTCTGATGGCGAGCGGGAACGCTGTCAGGTTCCTCTGTGTGCTGAGTAAACAGGATCACGTAATAAAGACTTAATTATAAAACCTGATGGTGTAAGACTATTATGATTTGTGGAAAATTGGTCATTAACTGCGGGAGTATGAAAAACAAATATTTTTCCCTGACACTTCCACTCAGCCACACTGAACAAACACAGGCTGGAAAATTTCGAAATGTAATACATTGTTCAAAGTGGTTAAACGCAATGGGCTTAATTTTCCTGGGCTCATTTCTAGTTGCTGGAGTTTGGCTGACACCTTTACAGCCCAGATAAGTATTTTTGCACGAAACGGAGCTGTGGCCTGCTGGCGTTGGTGGGCAGCGGTGGATGTCTGCCTCGGGCAGGCTGAAAAATAACTTACTGAGGAGGCAGGGTTTCACCTTTCCGATCGACAGACACTTCCCGCTGCCGTGAGAACAGCTCCCCACCTCTTTTCTGAGAGAAAGCAGAAGACCTCCCGGCTGGTATCGCTGGGGCGACATGCGCCAAGGCTCCCAATTAGCCTCCCAGATTCAAGTTTGTATCCAATCATAGTATTAATGAGAATTAGGTCACTTTTAATTAGCTGCAGTTAACATAGTAGATTCCCCTCTTCCAAATACATCGCTTCTTCTGGTGTTAGCCACCAAGTAGTCTTTCTCAGAGCAATTATCCCATCAAAACTGGTTGCTCTCGTGGTTAACAATTTTCATACTAACGCATTAATTGCCCCTGGCTTACCCGCCGCCTAATCAGCAAGGTGGGTATTAGTTCCTGGAAGTGATTGATTTCAAGGGACTTAGTGCTTAATTACATTTTAGCAAAGGCTGTTTTGAATCCTTAGAGAAGAGAGACATTTTCTGTTTGGCTTTGAACTTATCATGTCGGAGGGATCTGTCTAAATTATTCCATTCATTCTTAAGCACGCTCATCACAAGATGGTGGAGTTTTGTCACTTCTGATTCATCTTTGCCCAGAAGAGCTCACCCCAATTGTAGGGTTTGCATTAATAAGTAAGTTTGCTTTAAAAAATAATGATTACATTATTTTTATCTGCATGTCAGGGATGGCTAGAGTGATCTCTCAAAATGTAATTTGTATATCAATCAGTTAACTCAATGGTTTGGGATGAAATGTGCTATATAAATGCAAGGCCATAATTTATCTTCTTTATTCTTGTGTCTCAACATAATTGCACCTTTATTGGCCGCTCTCCCTCACCAGAAACAAGAGCTGCAGGGCTGGGGCAGAACAAGTGTCCGTCTCAAGCGATGTCTGTCTCTGACAGAAACCTCGCTCAGCCAGGTCTGGACTAATCGCCTGCCAGGCAGTTTTATTTTGCTTTCTCTACCTTGATTATCCAGAGATGGGATTAAACACAGAAGTATGATATTAACATACCACAGGTTAAAAAAAATACGGCACCGTTACAACAATCCTGGAGAGTCTGTTTTCCTCCTAACCTTGCATATCCCGTGTATCTGTATAAACCCGTGGGCTCAGTCCGCCTTCGGTAGCTGTTTCCTCTGCACGGCACGAACTCATTCCTTTCACTACTTTTTGCCACTTTCTAATTGTATTGACAATTCCCACTGTGCTTGTATTGTCACCGTGGTACAAGAAAGGACAAATAATATTTCCCTGGTTGGTCATTGCTGCAAGTCCAAATGTAAGTTCCTTGTACAAAACCTGGTGTAAAAATAGATAACTTAGTTTAAATGAGAATTGATACAAGCCTGTCAGGACTCTCGGATGAGAGATAGCACACGAGGGGGTTTAACCAAAGAAATTCCTTCCTGCTGCAAGGACACAGAACTGTAGCCGTGACCTTCCTCTCTGCCGTGCTCCTGCTCTTTCGCCAGCTTAGGGAGCTGCTGGAAAAGGGCTTGCGGCGGGTGCCTTTTGTGGAGCCGGTGTTCTGGGGCCGTCTCTGAACCGACCCTCCCCACCCACTTGCCTGCCAGGGAAGGGGGTGCTCGCGATGCCCGTGGCCCTTGCAGTCACAGGCCCTTAGGTCCGTCCCTGCAGAGAGTATTAATTTTGCAGTAGCAGCAGATGCTCCCACCGATGAGCAGGAGTCGACCTCTGATTCCGCTTTACGGCTTGTGAAATTCACTTTTGTTACGATTAGAAATACTTTGGTATTATCTGCTTGCAACCCCAAAGCAAGAGAGCTACAGCTAATGTGGTGATTTGTAATGATGCAAGTAGCTCGTGGGAGAGGAAAAGGGAAATGGGAGGAAGAAAACCATTCCATGGCTTTTGTTTACAACCTTTAGGAATTTCTTTTCAGTCAGGACCCTTTATGAGAGAGAAGTGCAGACAGGATCTCTCTGTTCCCCTCATATTTTTGCCGTGGGCTTATTATTTCTTCTTAGAAATGGCCTCATAAATCAAATGTTCTGGGAATGCATGTGATCAGTGGTATCAAAATCACTAACCATCATTAAGAAGCAATGAAAATTCATTTTTGCCTACGGTACGCTGGAGCTTGCTTACAGCAGAAGACATTTTCCGCCCCCTCTCCCCAGCTCCAAGCCAAATGCTGGCAGTAACACCAGGCACCTGCAGGTTCCAGGAGAGGGTTGCCAATTCCGAACGTTGAAGACCAAGGAAAGCGTGTCCTGTGGGCTGCGTCTCAAGGCACCAGCAAAGTTTGAGATCACGTGCAACACTTACGATAGAGACACAAATACTTGGGGTCAGCTGTTGTACCTAAATTCGGCATGGCTTCCAAGGCAGAGGTATGGAATCAAAACCGCAGCAGTTACCAGGAGGTGTGCTGTTCCCTGCCTGTCCAGGCGGGAGCTTACGCTTGAATTCCCTGTGGATAAATTGCTTTGACCAGCTTTAACTTCTTCGGAGCAAGCGACCAACAAACTTACAAGTGGAGGAGGAATACAAGGAATGAAGAAATTCATGGCAAAGAAAGTCATCCCTTTTACGTGCTCCCACCAGCTTCCCCATCCTCACACATCTGCCCCAGACCTCAGCTCTCGAGGGGCTGCGAGGCTGACCAGGCGACGGCAAGGCACATGGAGCTCCCTGGGCAAAGGGCGCGTTAGAAGCTCAAGGCGTCGTCATTGCTAACCCTCCCACGCCTAAATACCATCACAGCGGCGGCTTTCATCTGCCCTGCCCGAGTCCTGACACCGTCAAAGGCTGGTGCCTCATTGCACGGCACGAAGAGGCTGGTTATGTGGGGAGGCAGGAGCGGCGGCCGTGGCTGTCTGCAGGCTGACAGCATGCGGAAGAAAACCGGTGGCAGGGGAGGGGCTGGAGAAAGTGGTTTTATACTTGAAAAATGATAAAATTTTGATAACTTCAAGCCAGCTCAAATGGTAGACAGGCAGCTCAGACAAATGTATAAAACATCAAAAGCCACAGAATGGAGAGCAGTGCCTGCGAGCTCCAAATATAGCTTGCCGCAATGTAATTCGTTCCTGCAGCAGAAAGGAGAAACTTCGCCACAACATGTTGTGTCGCAGCCCCATTTCCACATGTGCAACAAGCCAAAATGAAACGGATTGCCGAGACCTCTGCATCACTCTGTGATTAAATTAAAAACCTCACAAAAGTTAAATGTGCGCGTAATAGGTTAATGGAGGATATGCTAAAAGTGCGATAAACGTTCTGTAGCTTGCTAAAGAGAGAAAGAAAAACCACCCCACCCCAAAACCCAACACGTGAAGACTTTGAAATCGTGACTGATAGAAAGGCTATATTTGGAATTCAGTTTCTGTAGTTCACTGTATAAGGTAATTAAATTGTTTTACTTGCATTTACAGTTTAACTGTGAGGGGGATTATTTATTGTTTCTTGGTTGAGTGGGATACAGCCATTCCTACGACAGCAGCGTGCAGCAAGACAGAGCCTTCCAAAAGCACTTGCTTCTGGAAAAGCAAAACTCCTCCCGACAGCCAGCAGGAGTTGGAGGCCTGATTCTTATCTCCACTTAACCACATGCTCAGTGGGAGACTCGAGTCCTCTTGACCTCAATTACTTAAAAAAAAAAATTCAGTGGAACTCGAGAATGAGCTCCCAGCTCCCGTGCCCTCAAAGGTGCTTGAGTGTTTTCTCTGAGCTCATCCTCCAGCCCTGAAGGAGGGACCTCCGCGATGCCAAGTGCTGCACAGACCCCTCGCAGCCCCCGCAGAGGGCTTTCCCTCCCTCCCTCCCTCGCCGTGCTGATGATTGCAGCTCATTAGTGGCCGGGGCGGCCGCGAGAAGGGCTCGTGCACTGCCCGCCAGCAGCAGGAGCAGCCAGGAGCTTGATACAGGACAAGACACCCTATGGCACGATAATTATACATTTGGCTTTTCTGGAATCACCAGCTAATTTATTCCTTCTGAGTCGGGAAATTCTTTTCAATAAGCTGTAAATATTACTGATTCATCTGGCTTTCATTTCTGTCTCGTTACGCAGGAGAAGGTCTCTGGATAAGCAAGTGGGTGTAGTACGAACCTCATTATTAGTCAGTGCTAATTCATGTCCACTTAAACTGATTATTAACTGGGTTTAATAATTTGTAATTCTGATCTCACTAAATAACCAGAAATTATTACAGGGAATGCTCAGCCGAGAACTTAATTAACCATTCGTTGCATAGGTCTTCCTTGTGAATTGTGTGGCAGTTGCCAGTACCCTGTACGCCGTGAGTAAACGGCGCTGCTTTGATAATTTATATCTATCTATAGATATAAAAGTTATTAAGCTGTCATTAAATCCAAATTAAAGGTTTAATTAGGCAGTTTAAAACACTGCCGTGTATTTATCACACCCCAAACGCAATGAGGACAGGTTGTCAGTGCTTTGCCTGGACGAGCACCAGCCCCGCAGGACCGGGACGCCCGCGGGAGGTGGCGGCTCGTGCCCTTGGGGTGCTCCCAACAGCCACCCGAAAAGTCCACCAGAGGCAGCGCGAGGTGAAGGGCGTTGCCAGCCAAACCCTTTTTGGATCTCTGCATCCTTTCTGAAGAGGCTAAGATATAATTCTTTATTTTTCTTTGTAAGAAAAGAGGTCTGGCTGGCCGTGGTCCAGGCCTGTGTGCTGCTCGCACCCCGCGGGAATCCTCAGCCCGAGGGAGCAGGGTTCTCCGGGTGCTTCTCCTGACAGACACAAGCCTCCCTCGGAGGTGGTTTTCAGATGAGCAAATCTGCCCAGAGGGGATTGAACCTGCATTTCTAGAGCAGCCCGAGCATTTCAAACCCGGTGTGCAAAGCACCGAGGCAGGACGCCGTAACAGCTAGATTATCTTCACAGAAGCCATTAAGAGCACAGAATAGGGAATTAGGAAGCTTTCATCAGCAGCGTGGGGTTGAGGAACAAGCGTGCATCTAATCTCTAAGCAGAAATCTTCTACAGTGAGCATTTCCCTTTCTATTGGTCTGATTGTTAAATATACAAATTATGCAAAGATAAAAAAATCATTAAAATGCAATTATTTCAGCGATATAAGCTTATGGCTATATAAGTACATTAAAAGACCAACTTTGTAGGTCTTTATGTGCTTAATAAAACTGAATAATTTGCCAGAAAAAATCTTTGGTGGCAGCAGCAAGTAAATTTTGTATCTCCATTTGACTTCAAGCATACTCCAGGTATATAAAGAAAAAAGGTTACTGTATTTCAAGGCACATGTTTCCATATTGGGATGAAGAATGACAATTCTAGTGGGTTAAAAACAAAAAGTGAATGATGCATAGATTATCTCTCCCACAGAGCACGGTCTGAGGTTGGAACTGTTGCCAATGGAGAATGCTCCACCAGAGATTGAAAAAGGACAAAAAAAGCCCTCAACCACCCATTGTCATCGACAAATTCTTGGGTGCGACACAGAGAACGTTTCAGCATCGCCGCTGTGTTCAAAGGGGCTGAACCGAGCGGGGTATTTCTGTCCAGGCGCTCCCCGTGGTGTTTGGGAAATCTCTGGGTGTGGGCGCGCAAGGAAGGATAACGCGCGCCGGCAGTTTGTGGAAGGCTGAAGAAGATCGTTGATGCTCTTATTTGTAATTCTTTACCCCATCTTTTGCTTGTTGAGGAAACCTGATAGACATAACCCCCCTCGGTCACCCCACGTCGCAGGGTTTATTCAAAGGGTGTTGGGCCGCTCAGTGGAGACCTGGAGACCCGACGGCTTCCAGCACGGCGGCTTCACAGCAGATCACGCCCAGGTGATGCACTGACTTCCAGAGAAGATAAACAAATAGAGCCCCCAGCTGAAGCCGTGGCACCCAACTGTGATGAAGGTGCTCTGAGCCGGCTGGAAGAGATGTCTCTGTTAAAACCTCCCTGGGAACTGGGGCTGATGTGAAGTCTGTGACCGCCTCCAAGGACCATGTCGTGCCCTTGGTGGGGGCAAACGCAGCAAGTGGTTGTAACTCCTGGCCTTCCTGAGCCAGGCAGAAGCACGTGGCAAAAGGAAGAGTGTGAAAAAGATGGTTTTGTTTCAGCAAGTGGTATTTTCGGGGAAGGTGGCTGCAAGATTTCATTAGCTGTTAATCATTTAACAAACAGAGTGGCATTTCCAAGTCAAACCTAACCCGGGATAAATAAATAGATTGTGGTGAGGCTACAGCTTCGTGTTCATCCTTGTATGAAAAGGCAATTACAAAGCAGTCACATTGCCTCAATCTATAAGACCTGCAATTCACCATCATTAATAGATATTTCAGTGTCTTCCCTGGTCGTACTTTAGAGAGTAACACCTATCCTGGTATGTATTTCTGCATACCAATATGTGTAAATAAAGGATGTGTCTCCTTGCAGACAACTGGAGGAAAAAGAGGCAAATGAAAACCGACGGAAACGTAGAGGAACGTCAGTACAACCAGTGTTATAAGAATCCTGAAAAAAACACTCTTCTCTTTAAATGGAAATGGGATAAAAATCTGCACAATCAAACCTGCATCTCCCTGGCACCAGGCTCGCTTTCCATTTTAATCCTTTTTCATCCTCCTCCTCCCAGGATGAAAGGGAAGAAAAAGTTCTCTAATCAGGTTCATTTGTTACAAGTAGAAGTTGCTCATATGGGGCCCTATTTCTCTAGAAAGTGGTTTCCTCTGCGAACATGTGTCTCACTGTCAGTACAGCCCTTAAAAGACCTTGTAGCACAATAGAAAACATTCACTGCAAAATCCAAAAGCTCATTAAAATACTGAAAGGTTCTTAACAATCTGCAAGTGCAAATGTAGTGGTATTTATTGCACTGGCTCTTCCAGAGTTGACTCTGAAGATGGTCTTTATGGTGGCTTCTCCCTGTCCTCCCGTAGCGAGACCTCTCAGGAACGGCCGTCCCTGAATGCGGTAACTTTTGACAGCAGATGTTGAGCAAGGACGTTCTTCCCGAAGGAATCTCTGCCAAAGACTGAAATAGGAATTTCCTTGAGTTTTGTCATTTAATATTTTCCCCAGTCTTTTTGTTTCTCTGTAGGTCCATGGATCAGGGCCGGGAAGCCTGTCCTGTCCTCCCGGGGTGCCGGGGTCCTTCTCCCCACACCCCCGTCCGGCCGAGGGGCTGCCCAGGCTGCAGGGTGTCAGGGAGCGCATTTCCCCACCCAGCTCGTCTTTGGCTTCATTCTGTTTATACAGGAATGAGGCCAATGAGGCGCAGTGCTATGAGATGATATATCAAGTGTCCCGATCCTTAGGGATTAGAGTGCTTTATGGTAAAACAGATTATTAGTTAAACATTGGTGTATTTGTGGTTGAATAATTGCTATACCTGAAATCCTTTTCAATCAGCAACCTGTGCTGGAAATGCCATGCATCATAAATAAGGGTTTTTAGCCTGGATCTTTTGCAGCGGTCCCTGGAGGCAGTAGAAGGAATCAATAATAAATTTCAGACCTGGCAGGTTTCAGGCTGCTTGAGCTCCTGAAATCAGAAACCCCCATCACCCGCGACCCAGCTCTAAGGACGAGCGAACGCCAATGAAAATGTTGTTTCCACATTCATTTCACTGGAGGATAAAAGGTACAAAAGGCCGAGATTAATGTCCCACTTCTCACATCCACCCTTGCAGGTATAGACGAGGTGCAGACTGAAAAAAAAATCTTTGCAAATTGTGATTATTTTGGCTTGTCTGCAGAAGATAAACGTGCTCTGTACCGAAGCAGACAGCCTGCCAGGCTGCGTGCTGGCAGGGACACGGCCAAGACACAGAGCAGCGAGGTTCTGCTTTCCACACGCTTCAGAAAGGGCCGGGCAGCCCAAAAGCCATGTTTCCAGGTGCTCGGGCGCCCAGGCAGGTATGAGGTGCATGTTTAGCTTCATCTCCATAAGCAGAGTGACATTTTATTCAGGAAATCTCTTTAGGCTGGAGTGGATGAGACCAAATACACGTATGTGAGCGCACGGCAATACCGAAGCAGTTGTGTCTAAAGGCACGAGGGGATCTGCGTGCGTGTGCGTGCACAGAGCGAGAGTCAGGGTGTCAGTGCGTTTGGAACAGGGATTTGTCGGGTGTGACTGTTTAGCGGAAAGGAGAAGTAAAATGAGATGCACACTGAAGAGTGGATGTGGATCAATAATTTTCTGAACAGTAATTCTGTAGAAAAACCTCTGTGTGTCTGCGTATGTGATGATAAAGGGGTATTTTCAGCTGAGGAAGTATAGTCTGCTTTGGTTCAGCAGGTACCCATTTCCTGCTCCTTTTTGTTTTACTTTGTGCTATTTGTGGGCTCTCATACCCGGGAGGCTACGAATGAAAACTTTTTCCTTTTTCTAACGGGAACACTTTAATTCTTAAAATAACCCTTTGAGCTCTTCTGCTAGGAAACGCTCAACTGCTCGTCCTTTCACCGCTCCTGCCTCCCACGAGCTGGGGTCTGGGCAGCTCAGAGGTGCCCTCCTGCGCTGCCGCGGGCTCCCTGGTGCAGGGCACGGCTCGGAGCCGGGCGAGGGACGAGCGGGCAGACCCAGGCGGTGCTCGGCGACGTGCGTCCTCCTCTGTGCTCTGCGATGGCGGTTATCGCCAAGAAGCGTTTCTCTTGTACCCGGCGTTTGGCGTATTAAGGACGCGTCTGGCCCTGGGCAGCCCTCCTCTGCGCTCTCTGGCTGGGGACAGGGCCCTGGTTTAGAGACTGCCTTTCCTCATGCCTCCTGTTAGAGAGAAGTGTCGTGCTGGGCACAGGGCACCACTTTGGGCCGGTGTTGGAAACTGCCATGACCAGGAGCTCCTGCACTAGTGCCTACCTCGGCGGGCGGTGGTTTCTGATGGCAAATCTGCCGAGGGACAGACTGTGCCCTGGGCTCAGCCTGTGCCGCGACCCCGTCTCCATCCTCTGCTCCCAGATAACACGGCTCACGGTGCCCGCGGCCGGCGCGGGGTCGGGTTTTGCTGGGTGGGACAGCGGCGGCAGGAGGGGACGGCGCAGGCACCGCTGGCGTGCGCAGACCACAGCCCCCCTGCCCTGCTCCGGGCGGCCCCTGGCCCCCCAGCCCCTGCAGCGCCCACAGGCAGCCGCTGCCGGCAGAACTGCTGCTCCTGACTTTCCTCAGGAACTGAAGTGATTCAGTGCATCCCAGAAGCTCACCCAGGGATATTATAGAAACGTCTTAAGCACTTTAAGATATTTTAAGAATAAGGTAAAAAAATGTGAGCTATGAGATACTAGCGTAGCTCCTCCGAGCTGTAACCTTGCTGGGTAAAACCAAGGTTGCGGCACGTAAGCACTGAGAGTCCATTCAGCATTGCTGGAAGCTATTTCCTATTCCTCTTTTTCTCTTGCTGATTTATATTATTGCTGAGGAACGAAGCGTTAAAAGTAAATCAATAAATCGCGGCGAGGCTCTCTGGTCAGCAGTAGCTTTTTGTCACGTTGCAGCGTAAGGGCATGCGGCAGCCTCGGATTAACTTCCGTGGCTGCAGACCCTGGGAGCCGGGCGCTGTGCGCGGCACTCGCCGCTTTCTCCGCTTCATTCAAAGCCCTCCCGGCCGCGGCCATGTGTGCTCCGCGCTGCAGACGCCAGTGGAGACGGCGGAAGAGATCTGAAGGCATCTGGAATGGTGCTTCCAAAAATAGCTTGTTGACATTAATGGGCCAGATCAAAGCAAAAAGGGTTGGAAAGGAGCCCAGATGAAGGAACGCATAAAAGGTAGAGTGAAATAACGCCAGTTAGGGGTGGAGGAGAGGGGCAGGCAGGGAGGACCCCACTGAGTACAGGGGATCTGTCCCAGGAGTCAGCTGAAGAGAGTGAAATGCAAGGATGGGATGAGGCAGGGGCTGGGAGAAAAGCCTTCTCCAGGAGCCCGTGGTGTATCTGCTGCTGCTGTTTACATGCCATTTCCCGAGGGTGGGGACAGAGGCACTTGGCAAAAACTAGTCAATAATTTCTTCTCCTCGGAGTCCATCTCACTTAGGGTTAAAAGGCTGCTTTAGCCCAGCTCTCTGGCAGTGTCAGGAGCCCAGCACCAGCACGGAGGGGCGGCCTTTTGTCTTTGCAATTGTCCAGGTATCCTCCAGGGCTCCTTTAAGCATTTTTCCAGCCTCATCACACTGAGAAGATGATCCACAGTGCTCAACGCCATGTGTTCAGCGAGGGTGGTGGGATCCCAGGGGCTGTGGAATATTTATATGAAATTACACAGCTGGTTGAAAGCTCGCTGTTGCTTTTTCCCCCCAAGAAATTCTTGTCCTATTTAAACCCCAAGCAAAACAATTTAAATAGATCAAGACTTGTTTCAAACATAGCTTGTGGTGTGACTGTCCCCAGAATAGAGGACGTTATTTCAAAATACATTATGCCATGTCATTTGTTCAGATTTCTTCCCCATTGACAGGCGTCAGCCCAGACAGATCGTCCTCCTGCTCCCCCCCAGCCGGCATCAATCTGCGCCGAACGCGGCGGCGCCGAGGCTTTGACCTTCACCTGGCAGAGCTCCCTGGGCATTAGCTGCAGAGCTCGCTGGTCGCCTCTGAGGAAGGCAGACGCCATCTTCCTTTCAGAGATATGGAAAGGGAAGGACAGAGGGGTTAAGGAGGGGCTGAACACGCTACTCGGCAGCAGAGATTCCTGCCGGTGGGAGGCTCGGGCAGGCGCTGCTCAGACCCGCACCTCCCGAACACAAACCGCCGCCCCCCGGGCTCTGCCCCGCTGCCAGGGCTGTGGGTGCAGCTCAGAGCAAGTGCTGGCACCTTCAAGGGGGAGCAGACATTTGCCATTCCCTGTGTTGGAATTTGAGCATCTCATTCTGTTCAGGCCAAGCTACTGCTGACTCCCTCCACCCAGCACGGTTTTCATTCCTGTCGTCCTTGATTACTTGAATTTGACAGCTCTTATTCATCCTCTCTCTGTGGCCAGCAACCTTGGCATTCAGCTCAGCCCCGTTCTCCCGAGGCTGGTATTAATTAGGCACTAAAACCGTCGCCGTGCTGCCACAGCAGAAACCCTTCGCAGCCGGTGACCCGTGCCCTCCCTCGGCGTGCGGCGACCCTCAGCAGCCCTCCGGCGCCCGCGGCTCGCGCAGCCGGGCTTTCGCTGCCGGGCACAGACCAAACCGCGTCGCCAGAGGCACAGCAGGAGCCGTCCCTGCCGACGGTCCCAGGCGCGGCCGCGAGGGCGGTAAAAGGCACCAGCAGAGCGGACGGAGACGGGTTTTGCAAAGCCTCAGAACAAGAGCGGGTGCTATCCGTGGCCAAGCCCAGCGCCACTGTCCCCAGTCTATTTGTGCGGGACGGCTGCGAGCCCCGGCTGGGGGATGTAGCCAAACGGACGCAGACCGTAACGCCAGCCCTCGGTCCCCCGAGTTGTTTATTCAGGTTCACCGGTTTGGCTGAATTCAGTCCCTGCTTCGATATATCACAGCTCACTTGAGAATTACAGATCTAAACGGAGTTTGAGACTTAGAGATCTCATTGTAATGGCCGCTTATATGGATTTTCAAGTTGGAGCTACTTTTGTATTCCTTTCGGTTAATTACAAGCATCCATTTTTTAGCAACACCGTGCTCAAATCCCACACGTATTTTCACCTTTTTAAAAATAGTCAAGGAAGGCTGCAAAAAGGTTTTCATTCTCAACAGTGAGTTTCTGTGACATTTCAGCCCTTCGTATCTGTAAGATGAAAAGAAATGCTGAGCCGTGTTCACCTCGCTTTGCTGCTTGAGATTGGAACTTGATCTTACACGTTCATTTTGTTAAATGTACCAAAAAAGAGGCAATGCAAGGCCTTACCTCATTTGAATCTCGGTCCAGAGTCATTTGTTACAGGGAGCAAAGTCGTATTATGAGTTGGTTGCAAATACAGTAGTGAGTGAACGGAAGGAGGGGAGGGACGGTGTGAAGGGGTAAGCGGAGACCCCCGAGCAGGGCAGTCAGTGCCTCCGAGCCGCTCTCCTGCTCTGCGCTTTCTGCCTTGCGCAGCAGCAAACTCGATCCATCCTGCAGAGCTCAGTTATGATCGTAAGGGATGTTGCTGCAGAGATCATGGGAACAGGGGCCACCTGGGGAACAGGCACCAGAAACTGTGTGAGAATGAAGAATTTTCATTTCCGATTTCATAAATGATGTAAAAATGGAACAAGTTCAGACATCTGAAGGACTCACAGTAGCCTTATTGCTTACCATGGGCAACCAAAGAGATTACTCCATGCAGCTACGTTCAGCTTGGGGTCTCTGCCTTTCTGTATTTTGGAAATATTCAGAATTCGTACCTAGCAGAGTACTTTAAGCTTTCCTACCCTCTGCATTTGGAAAATCAGTTGGCTACATTTCACCAGCAAAAGCCTGAGGTTTTTTTCCAGTTCTTTGCAGGTTTTCCTCAGTTCTTTGCGACCTGTGTGCATGCAAACTTGCCTCTTTGGTTGGTGGATGTAAGCCCATGCACGCACGTACCAGTCTGCGCAGAGGCGAATGCAGGTGCAGAGTGTTTGTGTGTGGAAATGGAGCATGTCTTGAGGCAGCGGAGTTTGAGGAGGCACGCTACAAAAGCAGTCTGATCTAATCGGTTCACATGGCGTCAACTTTTTGTGTTGTTTCACATCTCACTGAGAGAGGCATGCACCTCATAAGGCTCAACAGGTCTTGGAAATATAAAGACAGAGCACTGTCTTTCCTCCAGCAAGATGTTGCTGCTATTTAAGGTTTATTATCCTCCCTCTGCTCACACATTGCTACCATTAGTGTTACAAATGGGCTGGGTATACAGAGAAGAGAAGAGACCCCCAGGGTAGCAATTACTAGAACTGAATTGTCTGATGCAAAAGGCAGCATTACCCTGGTGTAATTTGATCATAAAATAAATTGCATTGCCCATAAACTTGCTGAACAGTAGAGTTTCCCCCACAGTTGTTTCCATGCATTTGGAGCCAGAAGAACCGCAGGGAAATAGCCCAGCTCTGGCCTGCTGTGGCCACAGCCGCACTGAGACTCCAAGGAAAATTGTCACGGAACATGAACAAATGAATATTCATAATGAGATTAAACTCATCTTTGACATGGTGCCAATGCTAATCTTCCCCAAACAGGCCTGGAGGAAAACTGGGCAGAAAAATGTACCTACGCTCTTGAGCAACGGCTCTTGGGTCTCTCGCAGGAAGGTTTTGCCCGTTGTGGGTCCGGCGGGCTCCTGTCCCCCTCCTGCCCCCCAGCCCCCCCAGCACCCGCCCCGGAGCTAGAGAGGAGCAGAGCATCCCGGGGGGCCAAACGTGGCCCCGGGCTCAGCAGCCCTGCCACTTCCCCCCAGCCCCCCCAGCCTCCCTGCCCTTCGTATCCAGCCCGGGTCCCCACCGAGAAAATCGGCATCTCAGGCGCTGAAATTGTAGACTTGATTACAGGCCTCTTTGTTAGCCAGGTAAACAACAGATTTGATTACAGGTCTCCTTTCAGGCAGGTAAATAACAGGCAATCATACCTCGCCGTAATGTGATTCCAGGGCTGTTATAGCTTCAATAGGTTTGAAGCAGGTCAGTGTTTGTATGGGGAACCTGCAGGGAAAAAGCAATACGAAGTGGTGTTTATACACCAGGATGCACTGATAATGAACCAACGTCCTATTTGATGCTAGGAGACATTGCTATGTTTTAGATTAAACTGAAACGCCAATTATTTGTGGTTGTCAGAAATTCCAGGGTATAAAACAAATCTGCAGCCCAGGCAGAAAGCAGGGTGGGTGCTGTACTGGATGCTGCCTTCTTCACTTCTTGGCTTTTATTGCGATGTATTGCTACAGATAATATCTGTGAGAATGCTAATTGCACCTTTAGTACACTGCTACACGTTGATCAGATACTGAGGTGATAAATGGTAGGGGCTAGAACAGAATAGCTGCTGTAAGACAGAAGGCTTTTCAGTGCAAGGCTGGGCATGCTGTGTCTTGTATCGTAGCATCTCTCTAAATTTTTTTCTGTACTTTCTGTAAGAATCCAAAGTAGCAACCAGATTCTTGTAAAAAGGGGGAAACGTACCCTGATCTCTGGGGCTGAGGCTGTAGGCTGCTCCCCGCGACTCCCTCCTGCCCGAGAGCTGGGAGCGGTGGCAGAGGCAGCCCTGCTGCTCCCCCCTCCAGCCCCTCCAGCCCCCCACGGCTGCTCCTGGCTCCGAGGCACCTTTGGGTGCTGTGGAAGACTCCCAGTGTCCCCGCATCTCCCTGCATCTGTTTTTCCAGCTGCTTTTGTCATCTTTCCCCTTGCTCCAGCCGCCCCCTTCCCACTCCCCCAGCACTGCGGGGGTCCCCCAGCCTGGCATGAGGCGGGTGGCACCGCCGGGGGGCAGAGCCCAGCTCAGGGACCCCAGTTCAGGCATCGGGGTGTCTGTCGGCACAGCCCCTCTCCTCCTGTCCCAGCTGAGCTCTGCTGCGTGCTGGGAAGCACGAAGCCAGGGGACGAGAAGTTGCATTTGTGACAATTGAATCAAATTACATGATTTTAAAATATATTTTACATGCTAGTCCCCACTGTGGGGGCAGCAGGCTCTGAAGGTTTCCATTTATGGCCCCCACACCTATCTCAAACCAAGGAGGTCTGCACCCTGTTGATTAAAAGTCAGAGAAAGAAGCCACAGCTGCAGCAGCAGGACGAGGAATCGACTCTCCGACCTGCGGCGGAGCTGTGAGGCTGACCACGTAACAGCCCCATTTCTTGGAAGCAATATGAAATATCACATAATGCAGCAGCAGAGAGAAAATCACAGTCCGCGGAGAGATGTAAATTCAAGAAGAGCTTGATCTTGATGGCACTTGATGGGGAGATTTTTAACTAAAAGCAGTCATTGTTGGTGAAGGTTTTGCTGCAAGCTATGAAACGGGAGGGTCAAGAGCTTGCCAGGAGAAGACATCATAATGAATAAGTAAATAAACCTGAGCGAAGACGAGAGATCTAAAGCATCTGAAATTTCAGCAGCACTGATCACAGGGCTTCACTGCCGTGCGTTTGATCTGCCAGTATAATCCTAAAATGGGAACGGCCTACAAATTGAAGAATATGGATTTGCCTAAAAAACTAAGTCACGCATTTGTGAAGATCACACATTTTAATTACAAATGACTGTGGTACCTGTAGCCGCCTTTCCCAGAGCAGGTAGAGCGATTGTACTGAGATTTTATGCTACAATATATACGGTTTACCCCCCGAAATGCCCCCTGTGACAGCATGCAGCTTGAACGTTCGCATTAGGAGGTCGACCCGCCTCCCCGTGAGCAGCCTCAGCCCGCCGCGCTGCTCTCAGGGACCCGGCTGCTGCACTGGGGCCCTTCTTGAGCGGTGTTGGCGCTGCTGGGGCTGGGCAAGGAGCGGCGGGGTGGGTGTCCGTGGAAAGGCTGTCCGCTGCAGTGAGGAGGAGGAGGAAGAGACGGAACTGACAAAGTGTACGAGTGGGGATGGAAAATCAGGAGGGAGACTTATTTTTAGGAGTGCTTTCTGTAACTTTTCCATCAACGCTGCTGCTTCCCCTGGCTCACCTCTGCTGCCATTTCAGTTCCTCTGGAATGCAGTTCAGCTCCTGTCAGGCTGGCAGAAAGGAGAGAGCTCGGGCAGGCAGCAGAACGGCTTATTTGAACGAGAATAGCCATAAACTGCTATGTTTAACATTAAAACCTATTTGTAATGCAGGAATGGAGTTTAAAAGGGATCTTGGTACCATCATATAGTTGCTAGAAAGATGAAGGGTTTTTTCTTCTTTCTAAATATTCCAAGCGGAGGTGAAGGACCGGAGGAGGATGCAGGCAGGAGTCAAGGACAGCGACGTCCCGAGCCCGGCGCGCAGGGTGCAGCACGGGCAAGGCCTGGCTGCCAACGCCTTTCTCTCCCCCGAACTGCCACTTTCCCTGGCACATACTAGATATGACACAACATTTAATTTTCTGCTTTATTATCTAAAAAAGCTGCTAGTTTGGGGGAGTTGGAAGCACAAACTTTGTTTGTTTGAGATTCACTCATCACCATTCTACAAACGCCCGGCTGTGGGTATCGTTCATGGCCCAACGCGCGCACGGTCACCATCTCCACCAGCAGCCCAGCCCGGGCAATGTGTGGCATGAGCACTTTGGCACAGGGTGCACGTACACCTAAGCGACGGGTTGTTCGCTGCAGGCCCAGGCTGCCGGCGCCCGTGCTGGCTTGCTCGCTCCTCTTCTGACAGCTGAACTACTCAAACGTCCCGTCTGTTGCTGTGTAATTGTACCTTGACGCACACGCCTTCCATAGTTTTGTGAACGTTTTCTACATCCTTTGAGTGCCACAAGAGAAGAAAAGCTCCGTAATGTGTTGGGAACGAGGAAGAACATGGGAGGAGAGCAGAGGTTATCCCAGGAGACCAACAAGGCTGGAGGAAAGCAATATGATAATTTGGAGACAGACCAACTCCCTGTGGCTACAGAGAGCTATGTGAGCGCCTGAGGGATGATTTGGGGAAAAGTTTCATCATTTATGAGCCTAACACTCCTTTTAGGGGGGACAGTAGTATGTGTGTCTCCATTCTCTTTGGTGTTTATTAGTCACAAATTTAATAACTCATTAGGATTAATAAATTAATTCAGAGGTTACTTCCAGGTTAACCTCATGACGAAATAAATGGCATTGGAAATCCAATTAGACCCAATGATACAGAAATTATGTAAGAACATAATCCCACCTCTGCAAAAGCAAGACAGGGGCAGAATTTCAAACCTTTTTGCCATGGAAAACCACTAGATTACACGCAGTCAAATGGGATTTGCAGCTGTAAATTCATGCATTCATGTTTATCCTCAGGTGGTGGTGGAATAACGATTGCTGAAGACAAGCCCAAAGATAAACTCACTTTCAGGGTCACAGGCAGGAGACCTGAGCTTATTAAAGTACGTTCTAATACTTTTCAAGTTATTTTCCTTTCCGCAGTACGCTGTGTATGGCATGAATTCAGAGGCACAGAAATTCTGTGTTATTTTTATAGAGATACTACTAAATCTGTTGACCCTGGATAGGTCCTGCAAAGAGAGGCTTTTTTATGAAAGGCAAGTGAAAAAGAAATGAAAAGGTTTCGAATCTTTGAAAACAGATCACAGAAAATCTGCTAAGAGCTGAGTATCTTACCTGTCGCAGACCCGTGTATAACGAGCCCTGGTGCTGCACAGACGCAACCTGCTCGTTGGCCACGCTGCTGCGTGTTGTGGAGCTGGGATGGAGGTGGCAAGTAGGTGCTATACAAGTTAGCCCAAATGCTCTGAATCCAACTAGCTAGTTTCCATGAAAAGCAGCCGGTTTCTGTACATCAGGTGCTGTACTGCCTTTGGTGGATGGGCTGCGGATACCCACGGACACACCGGGCAACCCTCGATAGGGGTTGTGCAATTACCAGCCCAGACTTCAGGCAGCTTCAGGACCTGGCGTTGCGGTTCGTGGTGCTGTCCAGCGAGGCCCAGAGAGCATCTGGAAGGTGAAAGACAGTGGGTGGCTACAGCCTGGATATATATAGCCTTAATGACCTGGGGAATAACGCCTCAGGAGAAGCTGCTGTGTATTCCTCCCAGGGTTGGCAGGATGCCCTGTATTCTTTTAATGGTTTTTGACTCAAAATGTGTGTGCCTTTTTTCCCCCAACTTTCACATCCTTTCTTCTGGGTTTGGGGAAATGCAATATAATGTTTTGCTGCAGGTTACAATCACAATGACAGGAAAATAACCAGGAGCAGCTGGGCTTTGCAGTGCCGGGAGGCAGCAGTTTGTCTTGCCTATAAAGCAGTTGAAAGGCAGGTCCCGAGGAGTAATTAGCACTACCCAGAACCATGTACAGCCACTCCGCAAGAAAAGAGTGGGCTCACTGCAGTGTTATTACCTCCTGGTCCTTCATGCCAATTTTCTGATTAATAACATCCCAAGCCACTTGATGCACTATTGATTCTAAATTCAATAAAAAGAACTGGCGGCTGCTGGCAAGACCACATCATTTTTCCTCTGGAAATGCAAGGCAGCAGCGTGTTTCCAGGCAGGGCAGGGTGGTGGGGAAGCCCCCAGGGAGCTGCCGTCTTCCCTTGTGGGAGAGACCGCGTCTCCTCCGCAGCGGTGGGGTCTCCAGCTCTCCCGGGGCTCAGAGCGCCATGTCCCTTGGGGTTTGGTGGCAGGTCCTGGTGTTCACTCCGGCAGCGCTGCAGGAGGGGAGGGAGAGCATTTCTGAGGTCCCCGTGCTGTTATTGATACAGCACTGCATTAAAGAGCAAACCTCGCTTCGTTTAGGTGGCTTCGATACCTGAGCACAAGGGTTTTGCCTAAGAGAGTAGCTCAGTACTATGGGCGTTTTTAATACTAAGCAGAACAGTTGTCTCCTGAGTTACTGAAAGTAGAACAAGAACAAGGTGTTGTTTTTTTTTTCTCCCAAAGAACCTGGCTTTTAAAGTGTCAAGATTTTTCCCATAAAGATAGTTTGTTGGTGTTTTAAAACACTCCAGTAAATCTAACACCAAGAAAGAGAAATTGCCTGCTGGTTTCCTTCATCCCAGCTGCACGTTGGTAGAGAGGAGAGGGGAAAGGTGTGAGAGAGGCCAGAGTGGGTTGTGTGGGAAAGGAAGCCCAACCAATAAACAAAAGCTGTTCGGTCCTATTAACAACCTAGGAGAGAAAGGCAAATATATAACAGTGAGCAGAAGGCAGCTCAGAAAGTGTGGAGAAGCCAAGAAATATTGAGCTTTGATCCAGAGAGAATATTTCAACAAACACCGAATGCTTTGCAAATATTTAGTGTTTGCAGTAACCAAAACACATGGCAAGGGAGGAGTAACGAGCGCATCCGCGTTATCCAGGGTGGGCAGTAGGAAAGGGTTAATAGGCTTGCAGAAAAGGAGCACGCATCTGGCTCATTGACACTGGGAAAGCATCCTTTTCTAATGCAATACTTCAGCTAAATACAATTTTCTGCAGGAGCTGCCACCAGTGGCACCTCTGAACCTGCTCCTTCTCAAAGCTGCATCTGTACGACATGCTGCTGAGCAGCGGAGAATATAAAGCATTTTGTTTCGAAGGGAAACAGCAAAGGGAGTTTTCTCCTGCTTTTTGGCAGGGAGCTGCATTTACTCAGGGCTGGATCTTCAAAGGGTGACAGAGGAGTCGTCGGGAGGGAGAGAGACGAGACTTCAGGTGTTGCTCTGGGTAAAACCAAAGCTCTGAGTGCTCAGCTCCAGCAGACCCCTGGGCGGGAGGTGATTTATAACCCAGATGTTCCCATTTTCTCCTGCTATTCTTGTTCAAAGCCACAGACCCACCACGGCTGGCCTGTTCTGCTGGGGCAGCGGTGCCCGGGTCTCCTACAGACCGCAGGCAGGGTCTGGGCAGAGGCAGGTTCGTGCTGCCGCCTCCCTGCGAGCCGAGCGCCGGGGGCTCTAATCCAGCACATCCTGCAGACAGGGAGCCCCGGCACTGAGGCACTCGCATAAGCACATGCAAATGTGATGTGCTGGGAATTAATAAAAGCCCAAGAAACAAACAAACGAGCAAGAAAAGGCGTACATGGTCATTGAAACAGTGGCCTCTGTCGGGGAAGCATTTGCAATAGCCATAGTTGCCGTCCTCACGGAGCCGGCCTGACCTGCCAGCCTCACAAGCATCCTCTAATAAAAGAGAATAAAAGAGGTTATCTATCTGCTCTATTGAGACCTTCAAATTTTCATCTTAATGGGACATGGTGCTTGACAGATTGAGCTCCACTGAGCAGCTCATTGTAAATTCAAATGCAGGCTCCGGGGCTTATTCGAGCCACTGAGCCTATTTTCTTCCCTTGTTTGCTGGCGGAGCAGGCGGCTGCCGGGAGTGATGACTGTGCGGTTTGTCAGCATCGGCTTCCTGAACATCAGGCTCTAATCTCTCTGCAGCCTCCCGCATTCGCTGCCTCCCACCCAAACAGGCCTGTGCAGGGGCAGGAGCTGCGTGGATGGAAAGGGGAGATGCAGAGCTGGGGGGGAAGGAAGGAACGACGGGAGGACAACGTACACACTCCTGTTCACGTATAGATTTAATTTCACACGTGCAGTCGTACCCACATAACGGGCAGAAAGCGAGCGCGCAGGGTCTGCCAGCCCGTGGGAGAAAGCGGGCAGGAATGCAGCGGGGTGCAAAGCAGGCAAATGATGGGAGGTACACGGGGGACCCCCTGGCCGAGCTGCCAGCCTGGCAGAGCCGGGAGCTCCGGCTTTGGAAGCACCAGGCAAAGGAGCAGGGATTTGTTTGGCTGGGTGGGTCGGGGCAGGGGGAGCAGCGAGCTCCAGCCCCGGCTGCCGCTGGCATTTCAGCGTGGTGCCAGCAGGTCTAAAGGCTGCTGTCGCTGCTGTTTGCAGCCTCACGAGGAAGGCAACGGAGTGCCGTGCCCTGTCCACCTGGCAGGAGGAGAGACGGGCTGCGGGTGTTGTGTGTGCTGGAAAACAGACTTTTTTTGTGCTTACCTCCCCAGGGGTTCAGCCCGAGCAGAGAAAGTCTGACACTCCCAAGTCTGTTACTCTAAAACCACGGGGCTTGTGCCAAGTCCCCCGGATCAATTGACCTGAATTCTCAGGATTCATCCCACTCCCCTGTCCCCTGAATTTCCAGGGGCTGCGGCCGTGCTGGAGACTCCAGCCTGCCCCTGCAGGGAAATCACCTTCCTCGGCTGCAGAAGGGCAAAAGCTTCTCACATTCAGGGCCTAATGCATTTCATAAAAACATATTCGAGCATGCCTAAGGAAGGAGGAAGAGTGTGGCAGCCGGAGGCGTCGCAGCGGGACCTGCCGCCGCGCGACCTCTGTGCCTCGTGCCCTCGGTAACTGAGCGGGTGCCTGAACAGCAGGAAGAAAAAGCCTTTAAAGCATGTCCTCCTAGGTGGGGATCTTCACAGAGCAGAAGTGGAGGGCTCGTTGCATAGGACCTGAAAGTCGGCTGGAGAAATTACTGGAAAATACTGGGAAAACGTGCGGCACGGGAAGCATCAAGTCAGGGGATCGAGCTGCAGGGAGCTGCATTGGCATTTCTGCCCCTGCCTGGTCTGAGCCCTTTCTGTGCCTGCAAAACACCCCACAAGTCCTAGATTCTTTTCTTTCCTTCTCCCCATCTCATTGAAACTAATCCCAGGCTTCTGAACACAAAAGACACATCGATTCTTCGAAAAAATTGAAAGGGAAAAGGACAGTTGCCTCTTACTGGTTGGAAATGCAGTTCAGCCCATGGTTAGATTTTGGCCGAATTCAGCAGAGGGGGACCATGGTCTTCCTTTAGCCATGTTTTGTCTTGTGAAAATCAGACCAAAAATACTAGTTTTGCTGCCTTATTTATTGTTCCTGATTTTCAGCAGTCTCTGGGATATGAATTATGCAGAGGATGCATAGCAAATGAACTGAAGCACTGGCAGGTTTTATCACAGCCGATCAACTCCCCGTGCCCAGCGTCCAGCTCCATCCCTCTGCAGCGGCTCCTCCAGCAGCTCGCGCTCGTCCCACCATCCTCCGAAGCACGTTTCAGTGGGGGCCTTTCCGAAACCTGTGAAAGCTCCGTGGGCAAAGGGGATGAAAACCTCTGCGAGTCCCCATGGCCCCAGAGAAGCTCTGCAGGGTGTAGGGACCTGCTGCGGGTGATCACACATCCGTGCCCTGCGTCCAAACAAGCCAAACATGACCCTGTCATATAAATCTCACCACAAAACCAAGGGTGTGAATCCTCGCCTTAAAAATAAACTCTCGTTTGTGACTTGGAGCCTGGGAGCTGCAGTGACTTTCTCAGCTTGCCACCAGGTCTCAGAGTGGCTGGCATTTTGTACATGCTTTTTTTTTTTAAAACCCAAAGTTCTACATTTTTTGTTGAGATCCCTATTTAAGCTTGAATTTGTGCGTGGTAGGGGACAAGGGAAAGGTTTTACTGCTTGCAGTATTTATGAACGGAATAATTTCAGGGCATCTGTATTAAAATAAGGTTCCAACTGGAAAATAATATTAAACAAGATAAGTGTGTACATTTGTTTCATAAATCCATAAAACCTGATTAACGATGATGCTCATAATGCTTGTTTCATCATTAAAAGACTTCCTGTATCTGTAGCACGGCGCGACACGGGATGCTCTGATGCATTAGGACAGTGCTCTGCAAAGCCATTTGCTTTACACCGAACTTTGCTGTGCAGCAGAGTATGCTTTAGTCAAGGGTTTGCTTTTGGGTTTTAAATATTATTATTTTCTTTGTCTATGAATTTTGGAGCTAATGAACAGTACAAGAGATTGAAACTTTACTATATTCTGCCAGCACAGCTGCTGGCTCCCAAAGCCGTGACTAATACTTTCTGTTTACTCTTAAGGTTTTCTTGCTGAATTCGTTGCTGTTCCATCCGACTGCTCGCTGGGAATGCTTTCTAACAAACACTGCCTCCCCCCCTCCTGTGGGGCTGGAGTGCTCTAGGATGCAGTTCTGTAAGTGCTAGGGGCTGACCCCCCACTGGGCAGTGGAACAGCCAGAAAAAAGTTTTCTATCAATTTGCCCGTATAATTTGGTAACAAAGACTGACTCCCAAACTAGAGCCTGAAGAGTAAAGGGCAGATGAGGATGTTTTCCTGGGTACAGCTAATGAACCGTCGGCCCCCTTTGGGTCTCCTTTCTGTGCTGAGTGCTGGTAATTTATTTCCCTGGGAACAGGGGCTGTCGGTCTGGAGGGGACAGAGTCTGCGAGGCCTGAAGGTTTCCCCGAGCCCGTGTGGCAGAAAGCAGTGATGTTCTGCCTGTTACAAAAACCTCATCCCCGGGGCTGCCGAATGTAAACCCGAACTCTCGCTGGCAGCATTTTAGTGGAGTCGCTAAAATCCTGAGTGATGCTGGGCAAGAGTCAGAGGAGGAAGAAGACTTCAGGGAGGCTGCAAGTGGTGGCTGCTCAGAGAAAGAAGGTAATATTTTAGATAAGAAAAATAAAAGGATCTCAGGAAATTCATATGCAGCTCTTAGTGAAAGAGCAAGTGTGTCTCCCTTGCAGTGCGACTCTCCATATGGCTCTTCCACAAGTGGTGATAGGGAGAATTTTCTGCTGAAAAGCATAAGCCTGGAGGTGACAACTTCAAAGGGGCCGAACTCTGAATCCAGCAAGAGCCTTATGCACATCCAGGAGCTGAGAAGAGCAAGTGTTGATAAAGCACTTCAAAACCTCGCCAAGCCTGTGATCGGGTTCCTTCTGCAGCTCCGCTGCGGCAGGAGACCGGGCTTTGGCCAGCCTTATGAACACCAGCGCCAGCGGGGACCGAATGCAAATCAAACCCTTTGAAATGACACACACCTATCACGTGGCGGGGGGTGGCGGCGAGGACAGCAGAAGTGTCCGGTGCAGAGGAGACAGAGAAGCCCAGGCAGGTTCTCGGCGAAGAAAGGAGCTGCACAGGACGGGCGGCAGAAGTCGGAGGAGCGGAAGGGAGCGCTGCTTCTCGGCACGACGGTGCCCAAGAGCCCCGTGCACTTGCTGGTGGCACACAAGCGCCGCGCTACGATCCTGCTGGCCACGGCTCAGGCACAGGGCATCGCAGTTTAAGGGCAAGACCCTGCTCTGGATTACACCAGTATGCCTCTGCCCTGTCTCCGTAGATCTCAGAGTACCCAGAGCTCGTGGCCGCCGCGGCCGCTGGTTCACCTCTGCCGGAGTGTCGTGCAAGGAGAAGCCACCCTGTTCGGCCCTGGAACTGCAGGTGGTGGTGACGAATCAAACTGAGCGGAGCAAGAGCCGCAGGAGCCCGGCTTCTCTGGAAACGAGGCCACCTCTGTCTCGATGATGCGTCCGAGCCTCGGTGCTTTGAAGCCTCTCGTTCGGTGCTGCCGCTCCTTCCAGGCAGGTGGAGAAGGTGCGCGGACCCGTCAGGCGGGGGATGCCGAGCCCCAGCCGTGTCGGGGGAGCACCGGTGCCTCGCGGCCCGTGCCAGCGCCACAGGCTGCGATCGCCCCCGCTTTCTGGTCCTTTCCCCCAGTTGAATTGCTGTAGTGCTGGCACATGAAAGAAATAGGAGTTTTCTTGCTGCAAGCTATAGAAAGCAGGCTTCATTCAATTCCTGAATAATTTAGAATACAAGCCTTTGATTAATTTCATGAGAAAAAGGAAACAAAGTTAGCTATAACTATAGGCCATTCAAAGTATGGATTGCCAGCAAAAATGTGCAAAGCGCTGTCATGAGAGGATTAATTACATAGATTAAATATTTTATAAGTTAAATAATGTGTATTTTTTGGAGACAAAATGGAATGTCATTTTTTCCCCCAAGACAGGGAAAGTAACTGTATTCACTTCCATTTAGCCCACAGAGCAACACAGACACCAGTGACAGAGGAGGATGGATCGGGGCTGTAATTCCCATCTGGCACCAAAATCTATATTCTGGGCAGCATTTTGTCTTCTCCCCAAGAGCCCGGCTCCAAGCTTTCAAGTCTCTGTCAGTTGTGAGGTTCTTCTGGGGGGAGAAGAAAAGGGTCTCGGCAATTGTTATCCTCTCTATTATTGTCTTCCAAGATCTGGAAGGAAAATGGACTGTGTAGGGTGGTTTTAATTACTGTGTTATTGTCCTGGAGGATAATGGCAGAGTCCTTCAAACTGTCTTCCTTTTTCCTGTGCAGAAAAGAAGACCTGAAGCAAATTTCTGACTCTGAACTGTCCAGAAAGCTAAATCCCTCTACAGAGGAGTTTGCTGAGTGGCACACAGGGCACCATCAGCCACTCTCCCAGGGGAGTCACTACCAGAGGCGCGGATGCAGCTGAGGTTTTCAAACCGTGAGGTGGATTTGGCCGTACGGGCCACCCCGCAAGCCCCGTCCCGGGCAGGACCAGCGCCTGAGCCCCAGCTGGCTGTCGGGTGCTGTGACTTCCCCAGAGCCGAGCACGGAGGCACTTGACACCACGCTCTGAAATCCCCAGGGTACCCAGAAGTTTTGTCTGCTGCTATTTGATGGAAACATTATGCACTTGACTCTCACTCCTAATTAAAAGCCTGCTCGCTGGGCTGTGTCTGCAGGCACCCGGCCAGGAACAGGACCACAGATGGTGGGAGCCTCGGCGGTCGCTGCTCGTCCTCCCCGCAAGAGCTCATCAGCAGGGACAACTGACAGCCTTTCTTTCCCGAGCACTGTCCAGTAGCAGTTCAGGGAAATGAAATAAGTCATTGGGTTAGAAGAGCGCACAAAAAAGTCCCTCTGGGAGACTTTGAGGGGGAGCGAGCATTAGGTTTTGTCTTAAATCAATTCTGCAAGACTGCCAATCTTGTCAATGTAGGACTGTGGGTACAGGAAAACGCTGTAGTCTGGATTCATGTTTAAGTGTCTAATTAATTTTCAAGATGCTTGGATAAATACTCCTTTTATTCACCCCGTTTTGGAGACTCCCACGCTGCTCAGGCGCAGACCAGCAGCCGTGCCCGGGGAGCCAGGGCCAGCGAGAGCAGGGAGAGCTGGCGCTGGCTCCCATGGGATCGCCCCGTGGAGAGGCTCACCAGATTATTTAGCTCGGGCACTAGTCATTGTTCTCTGCTAAAAGGGCAAAGTTTTGGCAAGCAAGGATGAAGCCTGCACAACACATGGCAAGAGCAGGTTAAAAGGATGACCGCCTTCCCCGGCAGCCAGGAGATCCACAGCTACAGGCAGTGAGCCTCCAATTAGGCTTTAACGAGGCAGGAGGAGGCTGGGTGGGGAGGAAGAGGAGGCGAAGGCTCACTGAGGTCACCTGCTTCTCCAGAGGAAATAAAAATGGCAGCACAGGCAGTCCTGAAGTAGGTCTTGGAGGGAGAAGGGTGGAGGAAGACTTGGTGCCTGCTTAGCCTGTGAGTAGTTGTTTTCCCTGTATTTCTTTCTCTTTTTTTGGGGGTTGGGGGGTGTTTTTATACAATTTCCTGAGGGTTTCTTCATGTTTTTTCTCCCTATTCAGAGTGGCAGGGAATGTGCTTTGGAGGTGGTGTGCGTGAGCAGTGCTTGGGCCTGTGATGCTTCTCTTAGCTTGGGTGGCTTTGCTGGTCAGGCTCAGGTTTAGCGCCCGTCAGTGCATGTGCCGAGCAGGGTGCTGGTATCATGGTTTACTTTGCTGTGTGTGGGGAGGTGGACCTTCGTTAGTACAGGGACATCTAAGCACTCGGTAATTAGTTAGCCTGGAATATCCCTGTGAGAAGGAAAGAGGGAAGCTGCTCCTGTGGTTACAGTCCAGGTGTGTCTGGTGCTGCACAGATGCATGTTGAGAAAGGTGGTTCTTGCTGATCAGCTTGTGCCCTCTCGGTGGAGGAGGGAGGAGAAAGGTCCCCAGGTGTGTGCTGCGCTGCTGCTGCCGCCAGCCCCCTGGGGTGGTCCCTGTCCCCTCCAGCATCTGGCCCAGCAGTAGTTCTGGCTGGTCTGGGGGTCTGTTGTCCTCTCCTGCAAGGCGGTGTGTCCCTGTGCTGCTGACAGGGCTTCTGACTCTTATGACCCCATTTTGTTGCATGTTAATGCCTCTAATGAGCAAAGTCGTGGTCTGCTGGGGTTACCTTTCCTCCAATCTCTTTGATTCTAAACGACATTAATCTTGGTCTTGCTATTTAGTGCTTGATTCAAGCCTGAAACATCTGATGACTATTACATTTTCTTCTTCTTGCAAATATTTTAGTTCTAAAAGCTAAAAAAAATTAACAGACCCTCCAATGCCTGTGTAATTTTCTCCACTTGGAGCTGACGTGTACACTAATAAAGGCATGAAGGAAATCACCTTTGTGAGGCAAGGGAGAGATGGAGCCCAGTGATGAGTCTGAGCCGAAGATGTGCCCGCTGCCTGATGCTCTTTACACTTATCTATAGCAATTATAATATGGTGTCTTGTCTTTTACATGGAACAGCGAGAGCTGCTAAAGAAGGGTGATGCACTCGTAGATATTCCTGTGAGCCTTCCACCTTTAAGTGTTCCTTCTGAGTTTTGAAAAATAAATTGCGCTTATACTTGAAGCGTTGAAACAAAAGGTGAGGTTTAGTTTCATATGGGGAGTTGTGTCATGATTGATTTCTCAGATGGCGCACCGTAACTTTGGATAAGGCAGCTAGGGATTTCATCTGGGCTTTCGTGCTACTGGGCAGGTGCGGGAAGCCTGGTCAGCGGTTAGTCTTCTCGGACAGAAGTAACGCCCTGCCATTATCTGTATTTTGATTCAACGATTTGCTGTCCTGCCTCTGCCTGCTCCGTCCCCGTGGGTCCTCGTCCCCCTCGCTGGGCTCTGGCACCACGTGCCAGCTCCATCTCGATACCGCTCTCCCCCACCTCCACGACATTCCCAGTAAGGTGTTGCGCTCCCCGTTCGATCTCCTTCCCCTGGCGTGCTGAGCCCTCACCTCTCCCCGTGCAGCCGTGCCGCTCCAGAGCATCCTTCGGCAAGCGCTCAGAAGCGGTGTGTGGGAGGTCAGAGCTGTGACGGAGCAGAAATCCCTCCTCTCCCTGGGGGGTGCTCGTCCCTGGTGCGAGCCGAGCCCTGCTCCGCCTGGTCTGGGCGCTCCCGCTGAGCGGGACCCCTGCCTCGGAGGCAGGGCAGGTTCATGCACACACGTGCACACTTGCTGCTTCGGTAATTTCTCAGCTGTTGTCCCCCATTTGTGCCACCCTTTCCTTGAGAAAAGGAATTCGAGAGGCAATTTGCTTTGGAAAATTACAATTATGTTATTGATTGGGTAAAAAGGAACTGTTTTATTAAAGCTTGCAATCCTGCATGTTTCTTTTCCTTACAAATATCCTATTACGTGGTCAGAGACCACCCACGCGCTTTACTGCTTTTACATTTGCCCTGCAATCGTTCATGCCAGTTGACTTTTTATTTCCAAATCCCTTTTAACATTAAACACAGACCCACACACTCTGACCCATTTTTCTTTGAAATAAATCCTAAGTCCATGCCAGGAATGACTCGAGGTGTTCTCCAGAATTTGTAAACAGCCCTAAAGTCTTGTGGGAAATGTCGCAAAGTGTTGGTCTGAATTCATTAAGCAGTTTCTCAGCTTAAATGTATACGTTCCTGTACGCGGCCTGACAACGTGCCTACCTGTAACGACATTTGATGGGCAGCTGGTCGCTGGGCAAAGCTCGGCTCCAGTGCGGGGGCCCCTGAAGGCTCACGCAGGGACCTGCAGGTTGATAAAGGGAAGGAGATGTGGCTGTGCAGGCCGATCTCATAAAGGGGCAAAGAATCAATTTTGCAGCGTGCTATTAACATTTCACTTGATAAAAGAGGAGGAAAAATGCGATTTCTTTGGCCCGGGACAGGACTTGCGTGGGTCTTGCCTGCTCAAGGGGTGCCCCTGACTTGGCAAAGGTGCCAGCAGTTAAAGCAGCCACGAGTAAAGCCCAAAGCTGTTTTCAGCTCTCCAAGGGCATGGGGAAAAGTTGCCTTACCTTGCAAAAGGGGAGTTGGTGCCCACGTTTTGCAGCTGGCAAGCTGGCCTGCAGGTGGTTCAGCAGCCCAGAAGTTCAGGCAGCTGCTTCTCCCTCTTATTTCCCATATTCTTTCATTCCCCAGCATTTTCTCTTCTGCCGAACTGTGTGCCCTTCTCAGTGCTATGGGCACACGTTCCCCACACAGACTGCAAACTGGCAGCGCAATAAATCACGTTATTCAGAAGGGACAAGATTTTTCTTTTACCCAAAAGGAGAAGATGCGATCTAGACCGTGCTTTCGTGCGCTGAGAACGGCCCCGCTCGGCTCGGCGGGGTCGCACCCGCGCTGGCCCGGTGGCTGTTGCGGCTGAGCCAGTTTCGGCGCATCTCAGCGGTGGTGGAGTGGGGTGTAAATCTAGGACGATGCCTCCTCATTTATGCACTCCCTTCTCCTGGCTCTGTAGAGGAACAATCTGTTTTCTGAGATACTTTCCAGTGTCACTGAATGAAACGCTGCTTGCAGAAGACGGGGAGCCACCCGCAAGGAGGGGTCTGGGTAGGTTTTTAGCATGTTTTCCCCAATCTCCAGGCCTACAGTCTTGTTTTCCCAGGGCATCAGCTGGAATCCAGCTGCTGCTGTAATTAGTAGCGTTTGTGGAGGTACAGAGGATTTTGTGGCCGCACCACGCAGCTTCCATCCAGCTCCCTATCCTAATTCGAGTGCGGCCTTGCACCAGCTGCTTAGAGGGTGTAAGAAATACTAAGTAGGCAATTCCGGCATCAGAAAGATGTATTTCCCATTGAAGCATGTTGGACATAAAAGCAGAACAGCTTTTAATTAAAACTTCTTCCACCAGACATGTAGGGCCTAAACAGGGAACAGGAACAAAAACTCCCGGCACTTCACTGTAATGAGAGAAAAGCGTCTTTGAAGTCAGGAGCAGAGAACGCGGACGGGGCGCGGGCTTTCCCTGGAGAGGGACACGGGGAGCCCCAGGCAGGACAGCACACGTGGCTCTTCATCAGCGTTGTGCTGAAACATCAGCTGCGGGAGCCCTCCCTTGAGCCTTGTGGCCAGGTCATCAACCACGAGTTTTCTGCATGCAGTGGCCATGCAGCCCCGTGAACAGGCCAGCTTCATGCTGATTTAATTTTAATTCGGTGTACATCGGCGCAGATGCTGAAAGAGGTGGCTGAGATGCCCAGTGATGTTTTAACAGCGTTGTGCCGTGACGGCTGCTTGGCTGTAGCTTGCAGGGAGGTGGGGCTGGAAGGAAGGTCCCGCCACCCCGTGGGCCAGGGCATCTCTCGCCCTACGCAGCGTCAGCAGCGGCTGTATCGGTCCGGCAGGTGTTTCACCAGTGCAGCCCTCCCCTGTGCAGCCTCAAAGAGCATGCTTTGCTCTAAGGTGGGCATCATGCCTGATGACTTGCGTGAGTGTAAAGGCTAATTTCATGGCAGGGAGCTGTGAGACAGCAGCGCTGCTTTCCCTGGGAAGGTTCGTACTATCAGTGTGTACTAATACAGCTGTTAAACAGTGTTTCAAGTTTACTGGGGATGAAAGTTCATTAAGAGTTTATTATACCTGCTTCTTTACTTTTAGAAGACTTTGACCTGACTTGTAGCTAGCTAGTACATAGGTGCTGCCTCGCTTTCCAGATCTATAGAGACAGAAGGCATCTGCTCCTGTGCCCTGAGCCCTGCAGCGCATCCAGGCTGTCCCTCCAGACACGGCGGTGGGATCCCGCGATGCCGCCCAGCGTGCCACACTGAGCGACCTGCCAACCTTCGCAGCTGGGACTAGACTCTCACGGCAGGGCAAATCACCCAGCGCTTGTGAAGTCTGGCTTGTGCTCTTGGCTTTGCCATCGGGATGCTTTTCCCTCTGCCCCTCGGGAGGGAGTACAGGCCTGTCCCTGGCTGTGACCAAGGCAGGTGACATCCAGGCAGGTGGGACCTGTCCCATTTTCCCTCTTGTTTCTCCCAGACTCTGGCCCTTTTGGACTGTGCTCATTCTGAGCAGTTTAAGGGAAAATATCTTGTGGCAGCTCTGCTCCTCCAGGAGCATCTCTGCGTGCATGGGCATGTTGCAAGTATAGCAAGTTCCTTAAGGGGCATGTTAAGTGTAAATATATAGCATGGCTGCTTAGAATGGTCCTCCAGAGAAAACCTGCATAAATACGCATTCTACAGAAATCAAGTGAGAATGATAAAGGAAATGTTAAAATATTGCCCTGAGGTCTTCCAAACTGACTGGGAGGAACTAAGAGAGGACTTTGCTCCACACACCAAGGGACCGAGATTATGCAGCAAGAGGAGGAAAGCTGATGGGGCAGGAGGGAAGGGAGCTGTGTGTTACCAGGAAAGCTCGTCAGGGTTAAATGCTGCTCTCTTGTTTCGATGTATCTGTATTCTTGAAGAGTTTATTGCTGGCAATTGCATTACAGCAGCACCCGAGGCTTTGAAATAAACAAGGGCTCCGCAGTGCGAGATGTGCGGATGCAGCCAGCTCGAAAGGCTCCCGGTCCGAGCAGGGGGCAGGACGGGGCTCGCTGTCCGTCCCGCCGCGCGTGCTGTGAGCGGGGGCTGCACTCTGCCACCGTTTGTCCTTTGCCAGGCTCTGGGCCTGCCTCTGGAGATGTGACTGCAGGGTTCGAGTGTCCCTGCAGCGCCCAGAGCTCTGGAGGAGCGTGGCGGAGCCGAGGCTGGTGCTTGCGGCTCACGGATGTGCCAGCGCTGCCAGCAGCCCTGTTCCCTGGGGCAGCGCCCGACCTCAGCTGGGCGGGTGCAAGCGTGGGGAGGCCCCTCGGCTGTGGGGCACCGGGCAGCGCATGCCGCAAAACCACAGAAGTTCAAAGAGTTTTGGCTACTGTAGCCTGACTGGCTGGTCGGTACACAGCTATGCCAGGGAGGACGATGGACATGCTCCCCAGTGCAGGGAGCAGGGGAGACCCTGGTCGATGAACAGCCAGGTCACAGCCCTCAGCCTCATCCGTCTTCCCAGCGAGGGAACCTCTCCCTCTGGCATCAGCCAGGCCTTACAGGTGGAATGTGTAACTGCAACACCTGGCAATTGTCAGGAGCCCCAAATTCAGTGTACGAGCAGGAAAAAAAAAAAAAAAGATGAGTCTATTCTCTTGGATTTAATGACGATGAGTGAAACGAGCTTTAGCTGGCGTCTGTCACTGATGATGTATTTTCCAGATGCAAACAGTGTTTCTGAAACTCCAGCGGTTACACAGAGGCAAGTTGGGAGTGCGTTAAATGAGTTCATCCTAGATGTTGCGTGTGCGATTCCCAGCTGATCAATTGCCTGCAGTGCCAGGCAGAGACATGCATTATTTGTGAGTTCCCCTATGGCCTGAACCCAAGATCCTGCTATAGATCAAGTTCAAAGTCAAGCCAAGCACCTTCCTCATAGCATGGCGCAGGGGCTGTGCCTGGCCCCACGTCCTCCCCTCCTTGCAGCACTAATAGCAATTACAGTGTTTAGAGGAGCAAGAGGAGGGTGGTTTTGCTGGGAGCAGGTCCCAGCCCTGCTAAGCCTGCATGGCAGAAGCAGTGCCGGAGGAGTTGATTCACCTTCCAGCACCGCTCAGCCCATGCTGGCTTTGTTCAGACAGAGTTTTCCTCTTTGTTCACAGCGCCAATTACTGCTCTGTAAGACAGCATTCATCCAGCCCAAATTGTTCTACACTGAACAGAATCCTTAAACAAATAGAAATGGAAAGGGCCTCAAGTTCCTGGGTCTGTGCAGAGAAACCCATTTTCTTCTGACACTGCCATCTGCGCTGCTCTGCTGCCTTCCTCGAGTCGCCGTGCCAGGGAATTCTTGCACTCAAATTAATTGACATCCTGTCCCTTGTTTTCTGTCTGCTCCCAAGATAAGCTTCATAATGCCAAAGCTGCCTTATACAGGGCTCCTTCTCAAACCTTTTTGGTTTGTATCAATTTATCTGCTCTTGGCAAAGCCAGCAAGTGGTTCTGAGAGTCAAGGAAAAAAGCCCCATCCTTCCCTCCATGCATTTAGGCTCTTGCTGCCGCACATATACCCTCACCTTTCATCGCTTCTTGAGCCTCTGCTGGTGTTTTAGTCTCTGTTACTGGTGCTTCTTGAGCCGCCTGCCCTCCCCAATGTCTCTTTGGGGTGAGAAGTGGCTTCAGGGATCACTTTTATCCACATCTGATGCTGTGTTTTTTTTCTCAAATTTTGCATCTCTGAGCTCAATTTGCATTTGACATCCCTTATCCAACAATACTTATAGGAATGATAGATTTTTGAAATTAAAAAGAAATACACAGACTTAAGGGGAAAGCTGGAGCATATAAAGCTGTGTGATCTGGTTAGAGCACAGGCTGAGGAGACATAAATGCCAGCCATGATCTGAAAGATGTAAGCGCTGAAGAGGGGAGAAGAGGCCAGAGTGCACCACAACGCAAACCCCTCAGTAATTAATCAGTTTCTCCCCCTGATCATGTCAAATCCCTGTGCTCATCCCTGCTGCTGCGACGGCACTGGGATTGGGCCCGGCTCCATCAGGGATGTCTCGGCTCTCCTGCGGAAAGAAGCCGCCAGCAGCGCAGGGCCGGTTCTGGAGGGATGCAACAGGAAGCCTCTCCTGGGCATATCAAAACAGGAGTTTCTGAATGTTCCTAGGGACAATCTTTGACAGGACACCGGTGCCATACACTGCGCTCAGGTTCCCCATGGCTGCTGTCTCCACCCCAGTGCACGTTACAGGGGCAGCGAGGAAGGGAGGAGGGTTGTCTTGGTTCCCAATGAAGCAGTCTTCAAAAGCTCCAAGCCGCAGGACAGGAGGGCTGCTCGTGTTGATGTGATGCCCCATGCTGATGGGAGAGCAACAAGCACAGGCTTCTGGCAGAACAACAGGCTTTCACTCCTTATTTAGCTTTGGGCGGCCACTCTGCGCCTTCTTGAGTAGGTGCCACTGCTGCTCCATCTGTCCTGCCTCCTCTCCTTGCTACCTGCTCTGCTGGCTTCATCCTCCTGTTCACGAAGAGGCTGCTGTGACCCCTTGTAAAAGGTCTCCGTGGGTACTGGCAGGTGCTTTTCATCGCTACCAAAGGAGCCAGACCCCTGGAGCTGACTCTGAAGGCACCGCTACTGACAGGCAAGCCCAGCTCTTCCCCAAGGGCAGCAGCGGGTGCCAGTGCTGCTCTGTGCCGTTACCCTCTGCGGGGCTCTTACCCTTTGGCGCTTCATCTTAAAGTAATGTTCTCATGTTGCGTAAGTGTTGACAAACCAAGGGGTTTTAATTGCTCTCCCTGGCAGCCAGCACGCTGCAACCTGTCCTCCTGGCAGCAGCGCGCCGCTCTGAGGGTGCTGGTGCTGCCAGGCGGGAGGCAGGGGAGGCAGCGCGCTGGGGGCTCCTGGCAGGAGAGGTGACTTCTGATCGCTCTCGCCAGCTGCCCGCTTAATCCTATTTTGATTGGCACTTACTCTTCAGCAGAGCAGCCTGACTGACTTGAGCAGGCAGAGAGCCACCGGAGCAGATGGGCAAGGCTGCAGCCACCCAGCGGACCGTGTGCAGGTCCTCAACTGCATCCTTAGTCCAAGAGCACCGGCAGAGCCAACCTCCATGAAGACAGGAGACTCCTAATTGAAGGAAATGCTTGTGGAGAGGGACACGCACTCAGTGTTTGCCTGGGGAAGGATTTAAAGACATGCCTAGCAGTGCATCTGCACCCTCCGTGTAGCATCAAGAATATATGAAGTTCATGTGGGTAGTGCCTCCTTCCAAATAGCCTTGTTTATTATCTGCAAACATAATTATTGCTGGCGACAAATATCCACTGCTGCTCTGCTTGTTTCTGCTGGCCTTGTCCTCAGAAGATGCGGAGCCTCGTGGGCTTTGGAGAGGTATGTGGACACGGGCCTTTGAGGAGGGGGTTTGAGCTCAGGGGCTGGGCTGAGAGCCGAGGCTTGTGCACCCCTCGGTGCTGCTGACTCTGCCCCGGAGCAATGCTGACCGAGAGAGGGCCAAGAGCATCTTCAACACAGGGGGACTGCTCTGTCGGTGGAGAGAGTGGATTTTGTGCTGCTGTAAGCTCACGTGGAGAAATGTCTTCAATTTTCACCTTTTCACCTCCAGTTTTTGACTAGAAGGTCAGTTTCTTTTGTCAGGAAATAAAAATTACCATTCAAATGCTTCTTTTGTAAAAGGGGGCATCTTTTTGCCTGTGACGGATTCACTGCCACTGTCCCATGCTGCACTGGCCCTTCAGTGGGGGCTGATCCCTCGGTTAAGTGGCACCCCTTGATCTGGGCTGGGGGCGATTCCATCCTGCATCCCTTTGGCACAGGTACCCTTCCACAGAAGGGTGGGAGAAACAATCCGCCGGTGCTCGTGCTCCCTTTGCACATTCTACAATTACATGGGAATTAATTTTAAAATGTTTCTTATCTTATTTGTGACTTCAGCGTCCCTTGGGGTAAGAGAAATCATGTTCAAACCAATTACTGTTCACCCAGGAATTGCTCTACCAGTTTCCTCCCATGTGGATATTATCGGTTAAATAACAGGCAGGCTGAATGCCTGGGACAAGGTGGCAGACTTCTGACATCAGCTCCGATTTGTACAGAGTGCATCATTTACATTAAAATTGTAATTATATTCGTGTTCTTGCGCATGGTACTCATTGAAGAACTCTTAGGTTTTTTCCCTGCAATCTCCATCCCTGGTCGCTCCCTTGAGCAGTACCGCCGGTCTCCGCTGCTTTTTCAGGCGCCAGTGTCTCTTGACATACATGGGGTTTTTCTTTTTAATCAGATGTGCTATTTCAGATCGCTTTATTTTCTGAACCCATACAACTGAGAGAGAGGTACTGTCTGTCTCCCAAACATCAGGATTCATGATTGTGCCGTGAAATGTTTGCTTTTTGTGCGCTCGTAAAAACACGGGACAAGTCGAAGTGGAGCTGTCCCGGGGTTCAGCTGATCAGTAAATCACGGCTTACGGGGCTGGTGGTTTTGTTCCTGATCTTCTTGCAACGGGATTTTATGGGTACATCTTCCCCCTTTCTTTGTAGCATAATATAAAGCATTAAACAAAAACTTTTCATGGATGGAATGCAGATTTTATTTGTACTGGATCAGTGAGAAACAAACTTTTCTCCCTAAATCATATTACCTCAAGAAATGTACTAATCTCAGGAGTAACAAGATTCGCAACAAACAGTTTATGCCTGCAGTAGATCTGCAGACACCCTCTACTATTATATTAATGTGATATATGATAATGGGTGATGTAGTATGTACTTATTTTTCTTCATTTGTAGTAAACCAGCTGCAGATAAATAAGGAGAGGATCAGGTGATTAACCCTTCGGGCTCTGAGTCAAACTGCTGAACTGGCTGCGGGGTTTGGGTGGGGTGTGGATTTTTGGGGTTTGGGTTTTTTTTTCCCTGTCCAGATGTAGAAGAGATTTGGGCAACTGAAGATCTTGTCGCTGTCACTTCAGGAAACTCCATTCATCCCCCAGCTCTGGTCTGTCCCGCGGTAGCAGCGTGCCCTGCGCCGGAGCCTCCCTGGGTGGGCAGGCAACGCATCCAGTTCCCTTCTGTGCACTAAAACATGGCACAGTTGTGCCATGGTATTAAATACGTGTTGTGTGGCACCAAAGCAGCAACGGCATGCCAGTAAATGCAGGACTGATCAGGGTTCATGGTTTCTTCTCTCGTACATGGTATAGCAGAGCAAGATCAAATAATGTCAGCAGAGCCCTGAGCAAGCCCCCGGACTGAAGGTCTGTTAAAGCAGAGTATGAGGATGAATGAATAAAAAATGGGGGCTAGCGCATATGGGTTTGTGAATGCAAAGTGGAATTGCAATGAGAGCAGTATATACATGGGGGGGTTTAAAGTTAAAATACCCTGTCTTCCTCTGAGAGCGCAGCCCAGCTCCTCCACGATGCTGTTCTGCTTCAGCTGCCACGGCTGGCTCTGCTGGGGATGTGTCGGGAGAGTCTGTCCCGGAGAGCTGTTTAGATTTTGACAGCCGAGGAGTGGAAATCTCCAATATCTTTCAAACATCCAGGATTTGAAATAATCGTGTTTATAATTCCATACTTCAGAACATTTAAAACTTTTAGTACTAAGTAATTAAAATGTATTTAAATAACAAAAGAAATATTTCCATTTAAAAATACCAGAGAGTGGCGGTAAAGCATGTCAATGTTCTCCAAAAGTGTGACGACTTGGGACCTTTGTCGTCCTCCTCTGCAAGGTGTCCTTCTGACCCCTGGGTGTTATTGCAAAAGGTTTAACTGGAAAACCCTTCCTGCTCTGCTGCTGCACCTCTGGGTGCAGCGATGATCTCGCTGGGGTCCGAGAGGCCGAATGCTTGTCTGCTTCCCCGTGCCTCGTGGAAGCTGGTGGCCAAGCCCCGGTACCTCTGGGACAGGACACAGCATTGTGCATCTCTGACCCGGCCGATGCCGGCGAGTCCCACCACAGCCCGTGCGACGGAGAAGGGAGGAGCTTCCCATGGCCCCTTCGGAGCCTTTTGGATAGAGATGGAAGAAAATTCCCTCTTGGGCCATGCTGCCACCACTTCACTCCATGTAGGAACCGCTCATCCCGCCAGCGAGGGCATCAGCAGGGCTCCTCTGGGAGGGGTCGTGCCCCGAAATGGCTTTTGTAATTGTCCTTCCTCTGTACGCAGAGAGGATGAGTAAGAGGAAAAGGCAGAAATCAAAACAGGATAAACATGGAGCTGCCTCCTGACAGCAGCTATTGGATGCTAATATTAAATTCATATTAAATTCAAACCAGCTCAGCAATGTGCAGTGCGCTTGCTGCAAAGCACCGTAACTCCTGATATTTATGATGCCACGGTAACATAGAGGACACAGCCAGGAGCTTCAGTGTGTCAAGTAAGGACCAGGTCCCTGAGGAAAATATTCTGCCTTGTTTAAAGCAGTGGATGCTGGAGGCCAAAATGCCACTTCACATATCCAGTGTTGCCACTAAACGATTTTATCCTTGGAAAAGAAGTTTTTGCCTTCCATCTCACATTCCTTCCCAGTAACATTATTCTAATGGTAGTTTATATTTTATGGGACCTGTGTTCAGGTAACAACAGGTTTGATAATTTTGGCTGTCTTCATTAATGCTGTGGTTTGTGCCCTCACTTCACTGGAAGCACCGTGTTACTGGTTTAGCACCAGCTGAGACTCCTGTTGCACAGGGGTAAATGGTGACAAAAAATGTGCTCAGAAGAAGCTGGGTCCCCGGGAGTCTCTGGTCCGAGATGCTGCCAGGGAGGATGGAGCTTGTGCTTTTCTTGCTGCAGTGCCACATTCAGCTCCTGATAACAAAATGAGCTTTACAGGAGAGCCCTATTTACTTAAGTGTCTCTGAGATGCTCCAAGATATATAAAGAAAATCAATTGCATGGAAAAGAGAGAATGGCTTGTAGCTGCTTCATCCTTCTGCAATTTCTAATGGCACCTTGGAGGAGCTGCATTTCCAAACTTGATTGAAAGGGCAAATCCTGTGTATCTACAGTAGCTGCGTCCCCACTCTGTCAGCAGAAGCTGGGCTCGGAGGCAAGAGATTGCTCATTTCCTAAAGCAGCCAATTTATGTTTTGAGCACAAGCAAAGCATTACAGAGAGCAAGGAGGAAGGTGTTGAGAGAGGCCAGGGCTGCAACAGCAGAGACCATTCTAACAAGGCCTTTGTGGTAGTGATGATTAATTCATATTTTGCACTTCCTACTTTCTAAACTAAGCGGTACCAAAGATTTTTATTGTTCTTACAAGTTACTACTACATAGGCTTTTCAAAAGGGCATGCAAGCTGGGGTCACCCCAGTGGCTGGTGCTTGTTCAGCTGCAGTGTCTCCACCAGCAGCCGGCTCCTTTCCCAGGTCTCCCATCCCGCACATCTGTGCGTGGGGCTGGGGACCTCTCCTGGCTCTGCAGAGGCTTTCGTGAGGCTGAAAATGGCAGGAGAATAGATACCAACCTTCTGCTTTTCATCCAGGTTCTCTTGCTCATCTCCAGAATAAGGTGAAAATGAAAAGAAAGGAGATTAACCCAATTACTTCTGAGCTCAAAACAGTTTTATGGTTGGGCTTGGATTGCGTCTAACCACTTTTTTTTTTTTTATCAGATCTCGTTTTATCTCAGCATTTTCTACCCAAAGCCAAAACGAGTATGTTCCAGCTCGCACCACACTGTCCAGAACGGTTTGGCTGCAGCAGTTAGACACCAGCAGGATAAAAGGGGCTGCTCACAGCAAAATCCAATACATGGAAAGGCAAGGAAAAATTCAAAGCACCAAACCCCCTGTACTGCTGAACCTTGTTTTCTTCTTTGTTTCTCTTTGTTTTACCAAGGGAAATTTGAGATGTCGGAGGTTATTAATGTTGCTGGTGTTGGAGGAGCAACAAGGACCCTGTCTTGAAAGGCTCCAAAAAAACCCACCACGGATGGAGTGAGGGAGGTGGTTGCTCAAGGCCAGGCTCGTGAGCTCTGATCCTGCCCCCACAGCGGGGCTGGGTGGGCTGGCAGCTCGGCCAGGCGCGGGCTGGGGGTGCCGGCAGGGGAGCGGGGATGCTGCGGAGGGCAGGGGAGGCCGGGGACCAGCTGGCGCTGGGCACGCAGGATTGGGCCGCGGTGTGCTCTGGGCGTGGGGAAACGCGGCAGTGCGCGGCTCCGCGCGGGAGGATGCCTCCGTTTCCAAAGCGAGAGGTGGAAAGGGGACCAAGAGGGAGAGGAAGCGCGCGCCAGGCGTGCTGAGGGGCTACTTGGGAGCTTTGTAAATAAAGTCCTCCTCAACATAAAAACTAACCATGTCGTTAGTGCTCCCTGTATTTCGGTCGGGCTACAGCAGGAGCTGCTCCTTAGAGCTATTTTTTACCGTCTGCATCCAGGCTGGAGGGCGCAGCCGCCTTGCGGAGACACCACCTTGCAAGGGCAGCGCGGGGCTGCAGGCTGGGGGTCCCACGCCCCCCGCCCCTCGTGCCCGCACGTGGCGGGGGCTGTGGCACCCCCAGCCTGGCCGATGCGGTGGAAGGCGCAGGCCCTGCCAGAGCGGGGGCAGCGACCCCCTCCCTGCCTTTCCTCCAGGTGAGGGCGGATCTGTTCGATGCACCGAGAGCGTGTACCCGTACCTCCGTGGCTCGCACCGGGAGGGGAAGGTGGTTCTCGGGGCTGATGAGACGTATTGATCTAAGGATAATTAAAAGCCTTGCATTAAGCAACTCCAGCCTGCAGTGATGAGAATAATCTAGCCTGCTCGGAGGAAGGCTGAGGAAGTAGCACCAGTGAGACATGAGATGTCAAATTACTCCTCCTTGTTAAATTACCTGATTAATTTAACCATTGTTTTGCTTGTGGCTGACCCCTGTTTCTATGGATGTACCTGTTATTCATCAGGACCGTCCTGAATATTTTAAGCAAACAACTGTTGTCCTGCATGGTCCTGGGTGCTGTTGTGTTCTCCAAGTTGCTGCATGTGACGCAGGTCCCAGCAGAATCCCGCAGCGCGGCTCAGGAGGAGAAATATTACCTCCAGGCTGGAAACGTCTGCAGAACTTTATCAACTCTTTTCTGCAGAGGTACAAGGATTGTACCTGAAACCGTACATAATTAATTGCATAGTGGGCTATTAATAGGCAAATGAAGACGCCAGACAAAGAGGGGCATGCAGGGGAATCAATTTTCTTTTTAGCGCATTCGAGTATTTGTGTGTTACGATAGATGTTAGCTGAAAGCAGATTACGTTAGACGCAGCAACTAATAGGATGACAGTCTGAAGAAGACAAATATATTCATTATTGCATTATGGCCATAGCACTTGGAAATGCAAAGGTATGGGTTTGGGGTACAGGCTTTGTTCCAATGACTTGATTATTTTTAAAGGAAGCTTGAAATCTTGCAGTTAGCAAATTCTTCTGCGTAAGGTATGCAAAGCTTCCATCCTATTTATTTAACCGTGGTTACCCAAAACATCATCATTCTTTAAGTGCATATAGTTATGTCTCCGCCGGGGTGGGGGAAAAGTGAATATATCTAATTCTTGCTGCGCTTCGTTAAAGCATATTTCCAGCTCTGGTTATTTGTCAACAAAGTTCCCCTGGGTATAACCAGGCGGCAGATTCCCGGTGAACCACGTGAAAGGTGAACCAGTGCAGCCCTGGCTGCGACAGCCCTGGCTGCGACAGCCCTCGCGCCAGTGCCTTCCCCAGCCCCGGGGAGGGGCGGCGAGACCGGCCGATGTGTGCGGCAAGGAGCAGGAGCCTCCCCTCAACTGTCGGGTGCAGGGCACTGAAGGGTTTTATGCAGCGATGGATAAAGGAATCCCATAGAAAAGCTGTTGGGGTCTTTCCATTCATTCTGATAGCCTTTCTTACTGTGGCACCATAACCCTGCTGCAGAGATGGGCACGTCTCGCGAGGACGAGCCCGAGCAAAGCCACGCTCAGTCTTTGCCGCCCTACGGCCACAGCCCTCCTGGGGTCCAGTGCTGAGTCATTGGAAATAGTCCCCAAAACCTGTCCCCTCTCTCTGGGGAAAGCGTTGACATTTAAATTCTTTGCACCTCTGTCTTGAACACAAATATTTTATACGGTTCTCTGGATAAAAGACACTTGCAAGGTTATTTTGGGAACAGTTTTGCAAGCTGGTTTCAAATTCAGCAGCACACTAGAGGGCTGTGAGCCATGACTTCGCCTTGAGCCTGAATTAAATACATTTCCAGTTCACGAGTACAAAACAAGTGCATGTCCTAGTGTCACTCAGAGGTGACAATAAACAATTCTGTGGCTGCTTGGAGGCAAACCTTTCCGCGGGTGCGTTTGCGATGGGTGCGCGGCGCATCCCACCCCACCGTGCACCGCTGAGGGACAGCAGGGCTGGAGTACGCCTCGGTGAGACCGGTGCAGTAGTCACGCCGTTAACTCTGAAATACTTAAGCAAATTATGTACTGTGATGTTGTAATGATCCATTCCTCGTACCAAACTTCCATGTTTGGTACAAAGCCTGTGTCCCTTTCCTGCGTTTTCACTCAGGCAGCTCTGTGCTGCAGAGCTGGGTCTGTCTAGAGTGGATTTGGGCTGTGGGAGTTGATTTGCATGCGTCGGCAGGAATCGGATACCGGCGCCTGTTACACACCAAGGTGTTGATCAGTAGCTGCTGAAAATCGGTGGCTCGGTGAACTGCTGGGCAGCTCGTACGACCGGGTGGAGGGGCTGCAGCAGCCCCGTCCTGTCGGTGCTGTGGCCGGTGCTGGGCTCTGAGGCCGCACACCTGGTTATTTTCCATTCATGTTGCAGTGGGGCAGAGGAATTACGGTTTGCAAGGCTAATTCCTCCGCTGTGAAATCTGCCTCAGGGTGGAAAGATTCAGTTACAGGTTTAGATCTTGGGAAGAAAAAAAAAAAAATAAAATCAAAATTACTCTTCTTACCACCACTCCCGCTGAAATGAAAGTCCTTGCCATAGTCCCGGCGCAGCGTGTCTTTATACTAGTAATAAATCACGCCACCTCGGCATCATTTTTTCTGGCTGTGACCAGTGATTCATGTTAGAAAAACAGTTCTCGGCAATGAGCGATGCTGACATTTCCAAACATGAGCGAGGTGGTGGAGGCAACCCCAGCGAGATCCCGCTTCACCTCGAGCCCCTGCTCGGCTGTGCCAAGCTCCAGCCCTGAGAGGTCCCGCAGCCGGAGGAGGCATCTTGTATTGGTGTTTCACAGAGTGGTATGTAGAGGCAGTTCTTCACCAGAACTGCTTTTGGCACCCAATTGGTGCAGGTTCTCCAGGTTCTCAGAGATTTCTGAGATTTATAGAACAAAAACTTACCAATAAATGAAAATTAAAAAAAAAAAATATTAAAAAATCACAGAGACTGAGAAATGAGAACCCTTAGAAACAAACCATCGTTCTTTGGCAGGTTCTTTTACGACTACCTCCACCAGCGCACATGCGTGCCCAGGGTGGCGCTGGAGAGGGACGAGCGGAGCCTCGGGGTGCCCAGCGGCTTTCCAAGCCTGTCCAAGCACCTCCTGAGGAGAGCTGCTGCTGAGCCGGAGGGCACCCGTGCGGAGGAGGCGCTCGGTTGGAAGTCATTGGAAGCAATGACTAAGGTCTCCCTCGTGCTGTGTTTGGGGTTATCTGGGGACCGCGGGGAGGTTCTCCATCTCAACGCAAGGTGCTGCTCGTTAGAGGGCAGCGACTGCCGCTGGGCGCAGCGGCTGCAGTACCCCGGGAGCGTAAATTCCTGACCTGCGATTCCAAAACGTGCATGGCAGGGACTTCTGGGGAGAAGAAGGCAAAGTCAGATGCGAGTTGTAAGCTTATTTCTAGGAATTTCGCAGGGTTTCAGCCCCCCAAGGACGAGCTCAGCTGTGCCTTGCGGCCGTCCTTCCCCTCCCTGAGCTGCTGTCTGCAGCCTCCAGCACTGCTGGCAGCTGGGCCAGATGTTCTCCAGCAAAACCGTGCCCTGCTTCTGCTCCCCTTCCCGCTGAAGGGTTGGGAATTTCTGCAGCTCACCCGGGCGGCAGCTCAGTGACAGATTTTCTTTCACCCTGTAACTTCTCTCTGGAGAGCTCTGCGCTAAGCTTTCCCATTCCCCAGCGCCTCGTTGGCGCGAGATGAGCTTTCTCAAGTGGAAGCAGAGCCCAGGTAATGTCACGGGGAGAGAGCAAGGGGGGTTACAGCAGGCACGCGCGTCCTCCTCCCTTCAGCGTCCTGGCTGGGGCGTTCCACATTTTCCCAAAAAACAGAGAATCCTTCTCTTGCCTGGTTATAGAAGGGGTTTCTGCCAGAAACGCAAAGCAATGCTGAGTTCTCCGTGAGCGCGGCGAGGCAGTTTTAAAGGTGGTTGCCTTTGGTTTGTTTTTAATGGCAGCCCACAGCACCCCGATGAGTGCAGCCCTTTCCAGTGCTCCTCCCTGCCCTTTGGCTTCCGTAACTTCAACAAACTCCGGTTTTTAAATCGGAAATGAGTAATGAGCAGTCGATGCAGCCAGGGGGGTGCAGTGGAGCGGTCGGAGGGACACGGCATGGGGCGGTGATGCTCTCCCGGCGGGGCGGTGGGACGCCTGGGCCCAGCCCAGCGAGAAGGGGCTCGCCGAAACGGGAGCAGCTGAGGTGAGGATGGGGGATGCGGGGCCAAGCCAGCTGCGGGCAGCCTGGGGTGGTGGGGGATGAGAGGAGAGATGCTGTTTAGTATTGTGTGGACAGCTGGCACGGAGAACCACGGTATGTGCTGCTGCTCCTCACTTATCTAGCACAGCATTTATCATGGTAATTATGGTATGCATTTCCACATAAGCACTTGTCCTTGAAGGGCACTCTTGCTGCTGATACTTGGTTTGTTTGCGGGGGCAGAGACATGACGGATGACTCTGGGAGGGAAGCAGCCTTCCTTGAGACGCCTGGGAAGGCAAAGGTATGCATTACCACGAAGGCGCTCCGCAGTGCCTTCTGTTTCATTGTTTTTCCTGTGTATCTTCATTTTGCATCTGATTTTTATCTGCACGAGTGTTTGTTGTCTCAGGTCGCTAATGTCAGCAACACAAATCTGATTTTTCAGGCTTTGGACTTTGTTTCGATACCCCTTAGTGAACCCCTTTGTTTAGATAGCCCTGTTTAGTAAATGCTTCCCATCGGGAGGCTACCTCAAATCCATCAATAAAAGATTGTTGTCTGCCAAGGCCCCTCGAAGGGACCTGTCACACGTAACGAAACCACAGGCTCTACCCTGGAGAGAGCAGAGCCTGAGCAGGGGAGAGGGGGAAGCGGGTACTGGAAAGACCCTGGGACACACGGAGCGTCCATGCGGCAATCGTGGTCTGTGGTCGCATCATCTCAGGCTGCATCCACTTATTTTTTTCCCCATGAGAAAGGAAAAACCTGATGGAAGGCAAAGTGTGGCTCAGTTAAATTCAAAGAAAGGCCTTGGTGTCTATCAGGCATCTATCTGTCATGGATCTGTCTGTCTTTGGAGCTATCGTGCATGTCGCTCACAGGCAGAGTACGGAGATAACGGTCTTATTGTGAGGACGAAGGTCATTCTCTGCCTGGTTGTCCAAGAAACACTTTGGAAATGAAGGAGAGGGAGCAATTTGTGATATTGTATTAGCAGAAGTTTTGCAGGAATTCCTTGCTGGAGGTGAGGCATCCGATTTAAACAGCTTTCTTTCCCTTAACCGAGGTTGCGGAGGCTCCAGCGATGTACTGGAGTGGTGACAAATGGGCCTGCGCTTGCTGCGCGAGGCAGGGAGCAGGGGGGGATGCTGCACTGGCGGCGGAGCTCAGGCCCTACAAACATGCGGTATCTTCATGGACTGCAGCACCTATTCCCTTTTCACTCGGGGAATAGCAGCCACCATGCAGAAAAGTAACATCACTGTAGAGCGATAAGATCTGGCTGCTGCAGGCAGGGCTGCAGAGCTGGGGCTGACCGCTAGAAGTGTGGTTTTACCAAGGGGCCAACTCGGAACTAAGAAAGGATTAAGTTTTTAAACAAGCTGCGCATGCAACAGCAGCCTAGTTTGCCCACGCAGCCGGGTACGGAACTGGGAAGCTGAACATGCAGATGTGTAATTGGCCACAGAAGCGAGTGTTTGCATATGTAAATCTGCTGGCTGAGTAACTACTCGTTCTCTAAAACTGGGCCTTCATCAGAGCTTTAGGTCAAGATGTTTTGCAATGAAGCATTGATAACTGCTTCCTCTAAACTCTGTTTTAAAGAACAATAGAAGGGACTGTGGACGACACGCTAGCGAATGGGTGCAGCTTATGCAAATATCTAACATTGCAAATGTAGCCCCGTCACGGAATGCACAAATTAGACATAAAATCAGCAAATGAGACACTTAGTTTCTACTTACATACATTCGAGCATACCCTATAGTCATTAATCCGGGAAAATCCTCATTGAAGCTGCATCGTTAGCCATTCACACCCAGCAACGCTCTTGCAAAAGAGGAAAATCAGGAGATTAATGCTCCCCCTCTTCTGTCCCTGAAACTTCTCCCAGCAGCAACGCCAACAGAACATGCAAAATTATTCAGGAGACACTTGCTCCTACAGCAGCTGTATGTTCAGTTATTAATGCTGGGTCCCAGGCACACGCCTAGGTATGACCAACAGGCCATTGTAGCTTGGAATCAAAATTAATTAAACCTTGTTTACCATTTGGAATTAGCGAGCTAATGAATATCACCCCTCTGAGGCATCCATCTTGGTCAACTACATTGTGCCTCACAGTTGTTGTTTTTGTCTAGATTAGGTTTGTTCCAGTTTTTATGAAGATGTCTGCAAAGTAATAAGCCCTGCACTTATTTGCCTCAAAAAAAAATTATAAAATTTTTATTAGCTTCCAAGGAATTGGGTTTTCTACTTTTTCCCTGGCAATAAAAGTTGATTTGTTCTATATCTGCCTGATTGAGTACTTTGGTGCTGGCTATTACTTAAATCTAATGACTCTTCTTAAAAGACATTAAGGTTGTCTCCTGTGAGCAAACACACCGGGTTTGTGAAATTACATACTGATTACTCCGTTATAAATGTGGTCACACCTCTGCTATTAAATTTTACCTGCATAAACAATTCCAACACGCAGACATACTGCTATACAGTTATTTATACCCACTTTATTAAGGTTATTTTTTCAGCAATCACACTGCTTTTAAATCTGCTGTGGCTTATTTAGTACCGAGTGACAGAAAACGCAGTATGTCATGCGGAAGCATCGCTTTTACCCCTCTATCTCTGGCCACCTGGCTTTATTTAATGCTGCGGGTGATGACAGAGAGCAAAAAGAGAGGAGATAGCACTCTGTCTTCCCAGATATCTTGCAGGCACTGCTTTTTCCAGCGCACGTTTTCCTGGCCAGGAGGCACGGCAGTCGCCTTTCTGCCAGATGGAAGTTTTTCTCCTTTCTTGCTCTGCGGCGGTCTCCTGGCGTGACGCGCAGCTCGGGGCCGCGGTGGCGGTGCCTGCGCTGTGCAGGAGAGCTGGGGGGGCCCCGCCGCCTCCCCGCCAGCCCTGGCAGGGCCGTGCATCCCGGGGTGCCCAGCCCGGGAGCGGGAGGCATCCTTGGCACGGCGCCGCGCGGGCGCTGCCCTTCCCCTTGGGAGCGGGCATCCGTCACGGCGCTGGGAGCGCAGCGCTAGTGCCGGCAGCCCCCGGGGAAGGCAGGGCAGCCCTGAGCCCACCCGGCGGGGACCTGCAGGGAGAGAAGCTTCCCAGCAGCCTCTTCCCTTGAGAAGCCATTAGGTGAAAATCACAAACTCTAATCCTGGCAAAGCACCCTGGTCAGAGTAATGTGGATTAAAGTGGGCTTCCCTTATTGACATATTGCCTGTCAGAGCGAGGATATATATATTTTTCAAATGAGCATCCACTTCAAGCAAGTTCAGATGAGTAATACTGCTGCCAGCCCCACAGAGGAGCAGTGTTTTGTATAGAGATTAGCTCTTAAATAAGTGGTCCCTCACCAGATAAAAGCCAGACCGAGGTCCTGATTGCAAACTCCGTGTTGCTTAGCACTTGTTGCCACGCTACGGGAGAGCCCAGGAGCCGCACAACCGTCATCCCGCCGTGGCATGGTCCACTGGCATCGCGTTAAGAAAAACTGCCTGGATTTGGAGCAAACGGGCTGGTTGGTTATTGCAAAGGTAGCCAAACTGAGAAGTGCAAATAGTAATTCAGTTTTGGTGCTTCCCAGATGTGGTGGGAGCAAAAAGGGAGGAGCAGAGAGGAGAGAGCTGTGTCAGGGATGTGCTTAACTGTGGATGTGACCTTGCTTTTGCTCGTCTCTTCCTTTGAGCTCCCCAGTAAATCACTTATCTCTGCTTATTGCTTATTTATGACTTCATTTAACCTGCAGTGCCAGCGAGGGGTGGGGGACGGGGGGGCCACAGCCCCGCTTGCAGTCGCATGTAGCTCAGTGCTGTGCGCGCACACGCGCGTGCGCGTGTCTCTGCATCACCATGAAAAATGGTAAGTGCAGTAAATGGTAACAGAAAGGCCCTGCTGGGGACCTGCAGGCTCCGGCAGCAAATGTTACTCAGCCATCTGTTCAAACCAGTTGAACTCCTGTCCTTTTGTGCATTTTGAGCAGACTTCACAACCTCGCAGACAGCCGGCGCTTAGTGCACGAGCCCTGCGAAGTGGATGTGGGTCTCGCTCCCAGGGGCGCTTTGTCCTCTGCGCCCCGAGGACCAGGCTGCGTCCTCAGCCCCGGCCCCCCACCTGGGCTGCCACGTCCCACGGGGTCAGTGCAGAGCGGTGAGATGCTGCATGAGGATGCTCCCAGTGGCGGTGGTGTTTCTGTGGCATGCGGCCCCACCTGCATCCCGCAGCAGAGCCACGTGCCACCATCCTGCACAGCCCTTGGTGCACAGGGGTTTTAAGCACGGAGTTTGATACCACTATGCTTTCTGGGATCGGGGAGCCTAGACCCTGGCTAGACTTACCCCTCCAAGGCAGCCAGTCAGATCGGGATGCTATATTCTAGGCAGTCCTGTGCCGGAATCTTGCAGGAGACCAGACTAGACGATTGCAATGGTGCTTTCTGAGTTTGCTTTATGCTGGATGTAAACCTGATGAAGCACTGTGGGATGTAAGGATGTGTGGATAAACGCGGAGAGGAAGCAGATGGAGGCACACTGCGCCGCTGTCTGTGCTGCTGTAGCTCAGGGTGGGAATACACATGTCCTCATATTGATTTTCTGTCCAAAATGTTTCATCTGGAGTTCACAGTACTGGCTAAAATATATATCTGGAGGAGTCTTGCAGGCTTGCTAAAGAGGAGAAAATACAAATCACCTCTACGCAGCGGTCTGACTCAGCCAGCGTAAGAACCAGTCCCCTGTCTCCGAGATGAAAGGCTATTTGTAATCATATTAATAAGAAAACTGGAGATGAGCCTCGCCTAGCCTAAATGAAATGTCCATTGACTCCAGGTCTGACCCTGGATTCAGCGTCCATCAGCCCGCCTCACCCCTGCTCATCCCCCCAGCCCGCCAGTCTCCGCATCGCCTGCATCCTCCAGCTACAGGACTAGGATAAATCGGGTCTGAAGTGTTACTGTGGTGCAAAACTGGTAATAAGGCATTTTGTTCTTCCTTCAGTACGGCATGGGAACAGTGGAGGAGCCGGCAGGCGACGTTCGGTGCAGCAGAGCCGCCCGCCTGCGAGCACCCGTGGGGCTGCGGGCGCCCGAGCTGGGCGATGCAGCGAGGCAGGTCTCTGCTCCTCCCTCCGCAGAGGCAGCTCTGCAGAGGCGTCGCGGTTTTCTGGCGAGCTTCGTACGCTGCCCTCGGTCGTCCAAAATGCTTGGGGAAAGGCAGCGAAGCTTAACAGAGCAGTGAGCATCCCTGCGGCTTGAGTTGGGGTTTGCCTGAGGGGTCTCTTGCGAGGAGATGCACGGGAAGGCGCCGGGTGATCTCCTCCCTTGGGCAGCCCAGCCCAGCGGCGATCCGGATTAGGGCGGCAGCCGCTCTCGGTGCATGGGCTCTCGGTGCCGCTCCTGCCCTCGGCGGTTGCTCTGAGCTTGACTCCTCAGGCGCTGTTTTCTGGCGGAGTCCCTTCGAGTCCGTTCCTTCAGAGCAGACCCGCGCTCGGCTGCTCTTTGCTCAGAGGCAATATGCTGTTTGTTGGCTGAGCTGTGCTGGCACGATGCTCTCAAACCCCCTCTCTGCCTGCAAGCCCAGCGTCCTTTCATCCTCTTGCTTCAAACTATTTCATCCTCATCCTTACAACTATTTTTAAACTAACCAGCCAAGGGGATGCGCAGTGCAGCGAAGAGCTTGTTTGGGGGTGCTGCCCAACGCTGCGAAGTTTGCTCTGATTAGAGGCGGTGGCAAAGCAGAGGGGGGGAGACGGCGGTGAAGCTGCTCCTCTGCCTCCCCCCGCGCTCTGGGGCTGTTTGGGGTTTTATCCTCCAGATGAGCGATTTACGCAAAGGCCTGTGGGAACCATCAGCAGAAGTACAAGAAATGAAACTTTCATTTAAACCCTAAAGCTTCGCTTTCATGACCATTATTATTTTAAACTCCCTTAGCTTTTCCTGCATTCATTTCCATCCAGAATAATGAGGGCCGTATTAGCAGAAGGTGATTTAATTGCAGGAACTTCCGCAAAGCAAGGAGTCTTGTTTTCTTTAATCCAGAGCGTTAGCAATTCCCCACATGCTTATGTTCATTTTAAGAATCAATAAAGCACAAACATGTCTAATTACCCTAAAATATTTTGCAAAATCAGAAGTCAGATTAGATTTTGCTTAAGCATCAAATAGAAATTTTAATGTCTGCCAGAATCGATATGTTACCCACGGGTCCTAAGATTTTCACTTACATGCTTGATCATACATTATAATGAAGGTTTGTAATAACTTTAAAATCTTCTTGAATGCATTTTCTGTATAATTTACTTTTTTTTCCTCTCTCCATACCACAGAGATTCAAATATAATTACTCAGAAAAATAACGCACAGCTGCTTTTCTTGTCCTGTATTCTGAATTTACTTGCTGATGAACATCAGCCTGAAATATTTTGACTATTTAATTAATGCCTTACTAAAAATACTTTAGCTGCATTGTAATTCTTCCAAAAAGGGGGAGAGCTGCATGGCTGCCCTTACCTTTCATCACAGCGAGTGAAGCTGGGCAGGAATTATTTTCCTCCATCCTTGAAAATCACGTCAGCTGGCATCAGCTTCCAGCCAACACCATAATTCCCAAAGACCCCCTTCCTTCCTTCCATGGTGCTGCCCCGTTTGCTGGTGTCCCGTGGGCGAGGGGGCGGCCGTGGGGCTCAGCCAGTGCCGCGGGAGGAGCGGTGGGGCCGGGCGATGGGCGCGAGGGCAGCTCTGGATGAGCCGAGCTGCTTCCTGATGCTGATCACGCTCCAGATGCACGCAGAACTCTCTTTCCTTATCCACGCTTTTCCTGCCCTCTCTGCCCCCACGATGAACCGTATCGTGGGTGGATGGAGGATGTAGCTGAGGATGGACTGGGACAGAGCAAGCCTCACGTTCTCAGCATTCGCCTCCTCCCGAGGAGGGTCTCCATGGCCTTTCTCCGTCCCTTGCCCCAGACACAGTCGGTAAGAAGGACATGGAGAGTTATCGAGCAAAGCTGCGGTGCCAGGGGGACGAGCTGCAAACAGATTAACTGAAGTTTGCTAACACGTTCCACCAGCCATTACCCTAATTACCCCACCTTCCTTGGCAGCCATGGTGGGATTTCTCCGGCTCTGTTTCCCCCACGCAAATGAAGAAAGCAATAAAATCCCCTAGTCCGGCTCCTGAAAGCCAGATGCTCTCTTGACCTCCAGCCCGGCAGGCTCAGCGCCCAGCTGCACTGGGGGCTGGCGGGGGCTCCCCTCCCGGCAGCACTGGCAGGCGCCGTCTGCCCTCCTGGCTCCAGCTGAAGCAAAGCCGTAACCCCCAGATGTGCCAAAGGTGGGAACAAGGAGGCAAAACCCAGTGATGATGTAAACAGAGTGGCTGGAGTACGAAGATCAAGCAGGATTGATTCACCTCGATTGAATGTTTTTTCTCCGGCAGAGGCTCTGCTGCAGCTCAAGCAAGTATCCTGCGCAGGAGCAGGCTCTGCCAGTCCCCATCCCCGCGGCGTGGCAGAGGTCAGGCTGGCCAAGCTGGCCGGAGAGCGGCGGCAGAAACGTGCCCAGGGGCACATTAAAGTGGGCAGAGATGCTCAGGAGAGCCAAGCCGACAGCCTCGGGCGGCAGCCAGAATCTCCTCCTGTGCTTCCAGAGATGCTGCCTGTCTGCAGCAGAAGAGCTTGCAAACAAGGGGGCTGTCGGCCCATTCTCCTGACCCTCCCGTCCCTGCTCTTCTCCTCGCAAACGCCTGGCTGCGAGGGTGGGACAGCTCAGGTGCAGTGTCCAAGTAGACCTGGGCACCCGCACGGGCCACGAGTCGCTCCGGGGGTGAGCCAAGAGCTGACCGAGCGTCTGATATTTGGGGGAGCGGAGCCCCCCGCCCTGCGGCAGCGCTGGGGGCTCAGGGGCTCGGTCAGAGCAATCCTTTCCCATGAGTTTTCCCTGGGATGAAACGGGGAGGACGCTGCCGAGTGCCCCAGCCCGGCAGCAGGGGGGGGACCCCACCCCACACAGGCAACTGAGGGGTCCCCCAGACTCTGCTCTGGGTGCTCAGGGAGATTCAGGTGACTGATTAAGGTGCAAGTTTCAAGCAGTTTGCGTAAATTGCTTTTAGCTTCCATTTCAATGGTGTTACTTGGAATTAAAGTGAAGTCAACGAAATCAAGTTAGTCCTCCTTAATTCTAAACAAAAGTGTCTACAAAGGTATTTAATGCAATTTGACTAATCCATTTAAAAGTTAATTCAGATTATTTTCCTGATATCCTTGTGCACACAGGCCCTCATTAACTTCAGCAGAACTTGGCGACAGACCAAGCCCCGAAGAGGCCTTGCAGCCCGGCCTGCAGGGCTGACTTCAGCGATGCAGCGCGAAGCGGTTTGCTGCCATCAGTGTTTATCATTTATATTTGGCTGAGTTTGGGTTTTCTTGTTCATGTGTTTCACAAGGCAAAGCAGCGCAGCAAAAATTCCCACCTCTGAGCTGTGTCGTGCAGTGAGAACGGCCGAGCTGCTCTGAGGCGCTCGCACCAGCCTGGGGAGCGCCTGGATTTGCTGCTTCACCCCCTGCGACGGCTGCAGCTGCCCCAGGCTGGGCATGGGCACCGCTCTGCGAGAGCTCCCAGAGCTGCCCTGGCGTGCGCGACGGCGACGGCTGCTCCGGCACTTGCACCCAAGGGCGCTGCCAGCCCCACGGCGTCCCCGCACCCCGGGACATGCCCCAGTGTAACCAGGGCGATGGAATTAACCAACCATGGATGTTGCTGTACTCCTTGTACAGCCCGATCCAACTGGACGTTAAGCCTGGGGACATAGAGTATACAAATCGGTGTATTCTTTGACCTGTATTTTAGTCCCCAGGTAATCATTGATGTGAACGAAACAACAGACAACGTGCTTCTGTCAGAAAAGGATGACAAAATGCGGTTTTGTGTAGTGGACTGAGAAAACTGGCCAGGACCGCCAAGAGTAAGAGCCAGGTAGGTAAAAGGTAATTCCGGCAGGGGGAGATCGCAACCACCGACCCAAGTAACACCACCTGCTCAGAAGAGGACAATGAAAAAGGACAACTGAGCCTGCGCAGTGATTTACATGTGAAGTGAGCAATTTTGTGCCAGTCACCGAAGAGAATAATATCGAATATGTATAGATGAGATGAATATGTATATTTTTGGTCTATATAAATCACATGGGAAAGGTGTGTGAGGTACACACGCCAGGAGGAGCGATCCCCCGTGCACCCAGCGCCGTGAATAAAGAATGCCTGCTCTTTAATACTAAATTGGTGTTAAAGAGCTGCTTCAGATTTTACCTCGTTTTCTGGTGACACCAGGGCTCACACCAGCTCCCAGCGCACAGGCTTGGGTCTCTGCTTGAAGGAGGGCTCAGAAGTCCTGTTGCCGTCCAAGGGCCCAGGGTGTGTGTGGGCTCTGGAGACTCCCTCCGGCCGTGGCAGGGTGTCAGCGAGGCACGCGCTGCAGAGGCGGCGGCTCTGCCTTTGCTGTCCCAAGGGTAACCAGAGGGTTACCAGCAGAGTCCGCTGAGCACCGCCATTACTTAACATAAATCCTGACTGCAATGCAGAATTGCAATTTTTTCCCCTTCTGTCTTAGCAAAGGGGTAGGATCAAGTAGCTTCAGAGAGCGGTCTGCCAAGTGTGCAGCAGTAAGCTATTATTTCTTCCAATTAAAAACCATATTAACATTTGTAGAGTACTGTCATTGAGTCTGTAACATCCTCTGCTAGATCCGCTTTACGTATGAGTGAGAACATAACAGTCCCTTGCGGACAGATGGAAAATCACTCTTCTTTCTCATCTACCCTGTTCAGAGATGTGGGAGCAATAAAAGCTATAAGCCTCCCCTTAGAAAACCCAGCTTTGTCAATCCTATACATGCCACCAGTGGGAACAGCAGCATTAGCTGAGCTGGGTCCAAGCCCAGCCGTCAGTGGAGTGTCCGTCCCCCAGCATGGAGGCGGAGGAGGGAGGGGGCTTTCTCCCCAACCAGAAAATCCCTGCCAAGAGTTCCGTAGTCTGTGATCATAAGTCACATGTTCATCTCTGTCCCTGAGCAAGAGAGGGATGTTTGCGCGCTCCCACACGTGCCATTTGCCCCTCCATCATGTCTGAAGATAAATTGCTGATGACCTTACTCAGAAAGAGGAGAGCCAGTGGCCCTGTCTGCACGACCCCCCATCTCGCCGTGCACTTTCGGATCTGACCTAGCGTCGGACAGGAGGCGATTCCCCGGCCGTGGCGGGGAGGTCTGACTGCCGCCGCGGGTCCCTCCTGCCCGGCACAGCACCCGGCGCCGCCCGACCCGTGCTGCTCCCACTGACTTTTTCAGACCTCAGATGAAGACGAGTGCTCCAGCTGTGACCTTCATTACTGAAGTCCAGGGATGCGAGTCAGAGGGAGCTCACAGCAGGCTCCTCGCTTTCAAGGACCAGGCACTGGGTGAGGGCACAGGCTGCCCATGGGGGCGATGCTGGCTGTCGCAGCCCCTGCAAGGCATGCAGCGCCCGAGCCCATCCCGCCCCACCGCACGGCTACAGATCCCTTACGGAGGGAGGGCACTGCTTAAGGCGTGTAAGAGCTCATTGCCTTTGCAACCTGCATATTTTTATCCTTCAATGCTCTGTCTGCTTCTGCTTGACGTTAATCAGAGGACCATATGGCTCTGCTCAGTGCCTGCGATCCCTTTGGTGTCCCTGTATACAGCATGTGACATAAAAATGCTAATTATTTAAATTTGATACACTTGTTAATAAAGGGCCAGTGAATTTGGTTGTGATTGATTTAACCTTTCCTTGGGGACCTTCCTTCCAGGAGGCTGAGCATGACCGAGAGGGAGAGAAGCCTCCCTGTTCCGCCGGCTGGTTTCAGTGGCCATAGGAGAAGCTGGGGCTGGAGAAGAGGTAGAGTTTTAAAATATCCTTGTTTTTTGGCTGAGCAGGAAGGGCTGTCCCAGGCTTGGCAGGAATCCCTCTTGGCCAGCTCTACCAAAGGGAATGCAAGGTGTGTGAAGTGGCTCACGTCTGTCCTCCTCCTGGAAGGACAACTGTTGTGTTGGGCATGGAGGAGCCCCCCAGTGCTCACCCCGCTGCCTGCTTCCACTTGCAGAACCCCGTGCGGAGGAGACGGCCGTGCAGAGAAGCCTCTCCTGCTGTCAGCACCCCCAGCCCGCCGGTGCCTGCGCTCAGGGACAGTCACGCCAGCAGAACCAAGGGGCGACGCCACCCACCGCGGGGCTCTCCTCGCTGCCGGTAATTCACATGGGTGAGAAGCGGGGAACGGGCAGGCCCAGGCGCTTTGGTTTGATGGAGGAATTAGAGCATCTACCCTGCCGAGCAGCACCTTGGCTGCTGCGGGCGCTGCGGCCGTTCAGCCTGCCCACCCGCGTTAGCGGAGCCGGGGGGTGTCCCCGCTTCTCCCCCTTGCAGGTCTCCCCCTCCCCGGGAGGCTGGGTCGCACCGAGGGTAGTCACAGGGCAGCTGCCCGTGAAAGCCACCAAACGGTGCCAGCCCAAGGGGGCCGGGACTGTGGCTGCAAATGCTGTGAACGGTTCACTGAAAACCAGTGGGGGGAAAAAATTGCCCATTGATTTCTTCCACCTTGGCCAGAAGGAGCTGGCACTGCCTGCTCCGATCCTACGCATCCCATCCATCACTGCCATTCGGGCTGAAGCTTCCCCAGCGTCGCTGAGGGTGAACTCACAATGTGTTTTTTCCAAACGAGCCTGACAAACATGACTCCTCGCAGGCTTTTGTTTCAAGTTGCTTAATTAATATTACTGAGTCTATGGGTGTGAGTCAAATTTTGCCTGCTGATCTCGGGCAGTGGGGAGGCTGTGATTCATGGCTCCTGAACTTTTGCTCTATGTAAGTTTAGTGCAGCCCAATTATCACCAAATGAGTTGTAACCGGCTGTTCCAGCCTAATGCACAAAAGCATGAACTTTCAGGACTAAAGCTGTAGACACAAGCGCTGTCTGTCATCACCCTCAATATTGTTCCCAGAAAAAATGTAAGCTGTCACATCAAGAGAGCCTTTGCCTCGCTCTCCTTGGACTCGCCAAGCCCTCGCAGCTTAAGAGATAACTAAAAGTTGTGCTGGTTTTCTGTAAAGTGCGAATGACCCTCATTTCCACATCCCTCCTTCCCCTTAATTGCTTCATTCTCCTCCAGCCTCTCAGCTCGTTAAACCCAATGGTTTTGCTCTGTACATCACAAGCTGTTCCCCTTCTTGAAAAGATTCAGTTAAATGCCTTTTGCTGCTTTTGTATTGGAAATCTATGCAAAATTTGTAAACAAGATTTTATTTTCTCACTTTTTTCTTCTAAAAATATTCAGAACAGGACTTGTGGAACATCAGGAATAATGATTCAATCCAGCTAGATTTCAACAGTAAGGAGGAAAAAAAAGAACCTCTTGAGAACGGCACATTGAGAAATGGCTACATTAAATATAAAAAAGAAAAAGAGTGTGTAAAACTTCATAACTTATCAAATTTCCTGCCGCAGATCTATTAAACAGGATGTAACAGAGCCACCGAGCCCTCACGACTTCCGAGCAAAGCCCTCCTCTCAGACGAAGCCCCCAGGACGGCGTCCGCCCGTGTCCCCGTGTGCCAGCGCAGGCTGGGGCTGGGGCCCGCGGGGGGCGCGTTGCTGGGCAGGGATGAAGGAGGCAGGTGAAGGTGACCCACAGACCGGGTACGGTCCGAAACCGCCGCAGGCGAGCCAAGGGGAGGCTGTGCAGAGCATTATTCGAAGGGACAAGGAGTGCCCTCGGAAGCGAGCTCCGCTTCGGAGCCAGCACAGAGGATCGACAAGCCACGCGGCAGCCTGCGGGGAGCAAGGCGCCTGCTCGGCGGTGCCGCGGCCGGTGCTAACGCAGCTGCCTGCCATGCTCTCCTGGCTGGGGTTCGGCCTCCAGTGTCGCCGGCTTCGCACCTGCTCTGCAGAGCGAGGGCTCCGACCCCTGCGATGCCCAGCATCTCCTCTCCCCGCACCTAACCACACCTGGTTATCCAACCCCTGAAACCCTTTGCCGCCTTCAGGGTTTCTCATTCTCCTTGTTACAGGCTGCATTTTGGCAAAGGACGCCTTTGCATCAGTCAGAGCACCTCTACCGATGCCCGTGACACCAGATTAACTCACACCAGGGAAGAGAAACCCAACTAGTGGTATAATTTCCAAGAAAAAGGAAAGCCTGGAAAACTGGAGCGCTAGGAAAACTTGTTAGCTCTTCTTTGTTTTGTTTTTTAAAATTTTCTTGGCTTTTTACAGTCTGTCACGATTAGCGTGTATTGCTGAACCCGATCGGGCTGAGCAGCACTGCACATCACTAGAAACCCTCCGCCCTCACCGTGGCGTTAGTCGTCGGCGGGCAACGTGCAGGGATTTCGCTCCCCGACGCTCCAGGCTTCACCGTGAGGGCCCCGGGAGAGGCAGCAGCTGCAGCCCCAGGAGATGCTGCAGGGGGCCGGGCTGGGAGCTGAAGCCAAACGCCTCCGGAGCCGGAGCATCACCACAGAGCCGGGCCAAGAGCCGTCCCGCCCGGGGCAGCCCCCGCTGCTGTTGCCATCCTCCCGCAGAGCAGGCTGCCTTGTCACTGTTCCCAGCAGTTGCCACACGCAGGATATGGCAGGTTATTTATAGCCGGTTCGTTTTCATTTTCCTCGTAGCAGGGATGAGATCCTACACAGAGATTTCACTCCGGGGGGATGCTCTCATTACCCCTGCGGGAGTGCTTGGCACCTCCTGCAAATGAGCGCCTTACCAAGACGTGGGCCCGCAGAGGCAGCATGGGGACCTGCTTCCCATCAAGGATTCGCATCGCTTCAGCGCCTGCTCCTCCTCCCCAGTTTGTGCTGCTGCGCACACGGTGTTCCAGCTGTGCCAGATGTGGCATGGTGGCACGGCCGCTCTCGTCCCTTCAACCACTTGGGATGTGCCGCTGCTAAATGCCGAACAAATGCATCGCTCTGTGAGCATCCTGCGTGCTCACCCAGAAAGCAGCTCCATGAAGATCTGGGGTGTTTGTCATTTTTTTTTAGTGGCTCCCATGAGGCAGCCCAGGCTGGGGCACCGAGCGTCCCAAGCTGCTTGGCTCCTGCGCAGGGCTTGCTGTGGCCGGCAGTGCCCTGGGCAGGGCATCGCTCGAAGCCGAGCGCGGGTGCCCAGGGGGGCAGCTGACAGCTGGTGAAGGAACAAGACAGCTTTCGGTGGCCTCTGCTTTCCTCCGTCACTGAGCCCTACGCGCGCCTTGCAGGGGTTCGCTCCCCTCATCCTTTGGCCAGGGCATGAAATCTCTGAAGGCCAGCAGAGTGAGACGACAGGTGTTTTGTCCCAGCTGCAAGGTGGAATATTACAGAGAATAGAATAGAATAGAATAGAATAGAATAGAATAGAATAGAATAGAATAGAATAGAATAGAATAGAATAGAATAGAATAGTTGGACAGGACCTACAGCGATCATGCATTCCAGCTGCCTGGCGGCGCTACGTGATGCGGAGGTGATGCTCTTACAGGCGTGACCCAGAGTAGCCATGCTCCGGCACTGCCAAGTGATGCTTTAAGGAGAAGGGGCCCGGGTTTCCGCTGCCTGGCCCCGGGGCGGGCACTGGGGGGCACTTGGTGCCGGTGCGGCAGGCGACACGCTGGGCGAGGAAGGCGAGCGGGAGCTGCCAGCTCGGCAGGGAGGTGCCGGCTGCCTCTGGCAGCAGGGAGGTCCTTGAGGACTTTCATTCCTCTTAGCAAGAAATGAGCAGAAACAATCCTCACACCAACACAAACCATGTTTAAATACAGGGCTTACTGAAGGCAAAGATCTACCGTGCGCTTGCAATTAATGAACTGCTGTTTATGTCTAGTATTACCTTAAGTGCTCTATCTGCTATGTTTAGTTAACGTAACGAGTGTAAGATGACATACAGCGCCCGTTTAAAACCCAGGGTGTATTTCAGGGCCGAGCACACACTACTTTGGTGTGTGCCCCCCAGCAGGAGCCCAGCGCAGACCCGGCGACGTGAAGCTGAGCACCAAAACCCAGGTGCACCCGCAGTTCTGTGCGTGGGGCGCGGTGCTGCGAGCTCTGGCGCCGGCCGGCCTCACGTGAGAGCTCGAGATGTTCCCCGCATAAGGTGCTGCCCAAGCCCTGGGGCGGCACGGCGGGGGTGCACGGTTCCCCCCCAGCACCCTCCCCAGTGCCTCAGTTACTGGGCTCCTCTACAATTACTATTAATGTGTTAATTAAAATGCATTATTTACCTAAAATATAGCAGTAATGGCTTATTAATTATATATAATGTCTCTCAATGGCTAATTATTTTATACCCTGCCCAAAGTGTGTAGTGTTTTTCAAACATTAAGAAGTCTGGTTCCTTATTTTATCCCAGTGTCCATTTAGGTTTTAAAAAGCTAATGCCAAAATAGGCAAAACATGTGAAAATGGGAGTGGGGCTGCCAAAAATCCAGTTAAATCCTTCGTAACTAAAGTGCCTAACTGCAAAATCAAATGCCAGTGATCAATGCTTTGAAATGTTGCAATTTTGCAGTGACAGAGCGGTGAAGCCCAGCGGCCCCAGTCTGCCTTCCCTGCCTCTGACCTCCGGGTAATCCTGACCGAAAGAGCACGCCGTGGGCCCGATCCTGCAAAGGCTCCGCGTGGGCAGATGCCAGGGCAGAGGCAGGAACCGGGGCTGTGGCAGCGCCAGGTCGGCCCAGGGTCTGTATTTTACGCAGACTGGTGGGCAGGGGCGTGTGCCCGGTTGAAGAGTCACCGTCCCTCAGCCGCACGAGGGATGTCTCGAGTAGAGACCCCCAGACTTCAGAGATCTTCGTCTGAGCAGTGCCGTGAACAGATCCCACCTGGAAAATAAAAGAGGGTTTGGGGGGTGCAGGGTTTTTTTTCCCTTATGGCAAAGTATTACTTGGGGACAGTTTTTTAAAAATCAGAAGATTCAGGCAGGCACCTAATGGAGTTCTCAGAAGCTCCTGACTCGCACTGATTTCACGCCTATCTACACCTTTCAGGGCTTAAACACATTTAAGAATCTGGCCGGAGGATCTCTGTTGCAGCATATTTTGGCAGGGCTTTCACTCGAGATGGTGGGCCAAATCCTCAGCTAACATAAATCACTGACACAAGTGGAACTATGCTGATTTGCACCAGTCACAGCCTTTAAATTAAAATTTAATTGAAAACTTAAGCTGTCATTAATTTTAAATGAATGGCTTTTGCAAGAATGCAGCCAGCTCTCCACCAGTTCAGTCTCCTGCGTGGCCGTCTCTCACAAAGGAATAAAGAAATGCTTATTACAACAGCCACGTCTGATGTATTCTGATCCTCTGCCTTTACCTTTCCCTTCAGTAATGTCTGCTGGCACAGTCTGTGTGATCCTTTGTATCAGGAAATCAGTTATTTCCATGCAAATCTCATTAGTTATCGTCACCCTCTCCTACAGTGTAATTGACTTTCTGGGACCTTGGCTGTATCATGGCTTCCCCAGCTGGGGCTTCTATTGTGGTGCATCTTCTGTTAAGTCTTGCCCTAGAAATGAAAGGAAAAAGCAAGGATTTACGTGATGGGGGGAGGGGTGTGTGCATGCACACGCCTGTATATGCAGGGACATACACACAAATTTATGTATATAAATTTATGTGTATACCAGTATATTTGTTTTAATGGTATAACGAATTGATTTTGACCTTGGACAAGGGATTCCCACACACTGCTTAGAGCAGATAAATATTTCACTTGGATTTTTTCGGAAGCAGCTTGCAGTCTGGAAGAATTCCTGTCTGCAAGTAACAGAACACCACACCTGCTTGCCAGGCTGACTCCTGCTCCCATCAGGTTATGTGTCTGGGACTCTCAGTATAAGCACAAGATACTTTTCTTCCACAGATATAGGTTTTCCTGCCTTTTAAACTAAAGAGCAATCACGCATTATAAGATAGCCACACACCAAACAATGGCAGAATATTGAGCACCATTATTAATTGGTTTTGAGTTAAACCAGCTGCCAAACATCAAGGGAGAGTCAATAAATCTAACGCCAACAGCAACACCTGGTGATCTGGGGCTGGCCACGGGGAGCACTTGGGCTGCAGGAGCTCTGCTGGACTCTAAGCTGATTTGGACTGCAAAAAGTAAGTTCTGGAAACAAAAGCTTTTAAAGGAAGGTTTGTGTTGAATATTTGTCTGTACTGAAAGTATGAAAAAACTTTTAAGTGATTTTTAAGTCTTACAAAATTTTTTCATCTGTGTCTACGCCTCTCTGCATTTCTGTGCTAAGAATGTGCTCGTGAGCCCATTCACTAGAAGCAGTCATGGAAGAGGGGGTTACTTTATGAGTGGGGGTATCTTCACTGAGTCTCAAAGAATTACTCTTCTGAGTAAAATTTCCTCGTGTAACTAAGACAGTGCAGTCCTGAGGGATAGGCTCATCCCAAAGGGAAGAGGCACGTGTCACAAAATAGGGGTTCCTGTTCAAGGCACAAAGAGTGAGCAGCTCAGTGATCGTAGGCAAATTACAGAGAAGACTCAGACACTGGGATAACTTAAAAAACAAAGACAGCGTTAGCACTGGCTGTTAGCAGGTGGTGTCTGAAGAGAAAACTCCAGGGTTCAGGTTATTTGCTGCCAGCCACCCCTGCTCCGCTCAGCGGCCCCGTCTCCCCAGCAGCGTCCTGGTTGCTGGTGCCCAGCTCTTGCCACCCCGCTGCAGCAAAGCTATCTGGAGCATGAAGTAACACGGGCGGCAGAATGATTGATGTAACGAGTGATCTAATTTCCCGATCGGTTAATCCCAAATTAAAATCCTTGTGGTGAGATTTAGGTCTTTGCATAGCATGAAGCTGTGGTTGAAAGGAGAGCCTTTCTTATAATGAAGTGACTCCCATTAGCAGGGGACGGCAGCACGCAGTATCCCTCATTAAGCACTATCACTGCTCCTGCAAATGAAGAAAAATCCTTTAGACAGGATGTACCAGGCACGGAGAGGAGTCGCACAACAAAGGCGCCAAAGTTAAGATGACTTCAGAGAGACGCGGTTCTGTGCAGCAGCACGCAGAGGCTATGCTGATGAGGCTTTAAAATAACACAGAGATAAATTTGTGTTGAAATTTTCATAGAGGGGAAGTATTTCTCACCCCAAGGTCTGTGTAGAACTAACTTAATGTTAGTATAAGCTTCAGAGGAAGATAGATGTTGAGAGGCAGAGGTCGCAGGGAAGAGCTTGGAGATATGAACTGTGAGGATAATTGAAGGAGGAGGAGGGGAGGCCGGCGGCCGGCTCCCGTGAGATGCTGAGGCCGGCTGGATGGAGGGAGCAAGTGGCCAGGATGTCCCCAGCCCGCTAACAGGAGGGCCCCTGGGATTCAAGGGACATGGGGAGATGAGGCTCCCCTATTTTATCAGCTTGCAAAGTGTGCCAAGTTATTTAATTATTAATGATGTGCTGGTTTGCCCGGAATGGCTTCCCAACAGCTGCGCTTACAAGCAGCAGGCTTGGTCTCTGTCATGTGGTTTTATCAGATGCTTTTGGCCCAGGGAGGCAGATTTTAAAAATGCTCTTGGAATGATGCGGTGGTGGGGAGGCAGTGCGGAGGGGCTGCGGTTAGCAGGCAGCCAGCAACACCCTGTTAGAGGCTTCGTGTCGTCTGAGAGCCCAGCCTAAGCCCATCCTGTGTGCTGGTCCAGTGAGATTTTCCAACATGCAATGCATGAAAATGGTCCCTCTGTGTCAGCAGCTCCCCGTGGGGCGGTCTGACAGCGGGTGAGGTGGGGAGGCTGCTTGGCTTTTCCAGCAGGTTTGTTTCTAATTCCATCACCAGCCGTTTAAAGCTATCGAGCGAGGTATTAATTCTGCAGCTTGGCTGTGAACTTCAGGTACTTGTCTTCTGAGTTGCTCTAGGAAAATGCCGAAGCGAGGGTAACCTTTTGCAAGCGTCAGTTGTCTCAAAACGTGACTCCGCTCCCCTTTTACAAGAATAAATGGCAGCACGATGCAGGCAAAAGAGCAAACCTTTCCTGTGCTTTCTGCGGCACGATGCCTTGCTGCCTGACTCTCCATCACGCTGGGCTGGACCGCTCCGGGCGAGGAGCTGCTCGGCAGATCCTGGCAATAGGGCCCAAAGGCAGCCTCGGTTCAGAGGCCACCAAAAAAGGAGGGGTTCTGTCAGCAGGTGGGTGAGGGCGAGCTGCAGCAGCCACCGGCACTGCCTCTGCCCTGGACCTCGCAGGAGATGGGCCACCCCAAGGGCTCGGGGAAATAACACAGAAACCAGCTCTGGATAATTACAAAATGTAAATTCAATTATAAAATTGAAAACTTCACCCAGGTAAAAATTACATCTCTCTTGTTTCTCCTTTACTACTAGAGTTGTTCGAAGTGAATAATTTATAATGAGGCTTCTCCTGTTGCCAAATTTAGGTATCTTTGGCCAAATTTGTTGTAGATTGTGCCTGGGTTGCTGTACTGGTGTGTCCGTTTCCAGCAGGAGTGGTTTGTCTAATTGTATTGTGGTTTAAATCTCACCCTTCCTTGCACAGACATCGTCTCTGTCCCTTTTTGTCTTCATTCCTGTTCCCACGCTTGTTTGTCCTCATTCACTCCTGAGCTCTGCTCGTCCCCAGCCAAGCGCTTCTCTCTCCACTGCTCATCAGAAACGCCTCTTTGAGCTGTCCTGCTGCCCAGCACATCACTGTGATTTTCTGAAGGTTTCTGTGTGGGAGTTCGTGGTTTCTGGCACAGAGGAAGCATCACCGCCCAGTTGACAGGGTTCAGGTCCAGGCACTCGAGGTCCATTCTTGGCCTTTCAAGGTTTATTGCAAACAAGGTCTGTAATAGGTTCAAACGCACTCTGGCTGTCTCTAGACCTGGGAAATGTGGAAATGCAGGAAATTAGTACAGCCTGCAGACTCCTTTGTTTCCTCGATGATGGAAAGTGTCCACAGGCAGACGCTTCTCTGTGCCCTGCGATTGCCGGCTCTGTGTGGGCTGGGCCACCAGGGATTGTGTCACCTTGATTCATACTACATGCAGACCAATTGAACATGATAATAGCCTTAGAAAGTGCCGTGCCACAAACTGTTCAAAGCACATTTCTTTTGGATTCTTTTCCACGCACTGACAAGATAAGGTCATTGAGCTGACAGCAGCAGTCTGAAGCCAGAAGGCGATGTGCCTTGGCTGACCACGCTCCTTCCAGGCTGTCCTGCTTCCCCCGCTGCAGCACGGACTCCAGAACTGCACCGACCATCCCCAGACGCGCGAAGCTTCAGTCGCTCCCCCCAGCGACCGCTCGAGCACAGCGAGTGCTCCATTCTTCCAGCTCACGCTGGCTTCTCCGTGCAATCCATTTTCCACTGGTGCCCACTCCAGAAGGCAGCTTTAGGATCTTCATCAGAGACAAACTCTGTGCTGAAGTATATCCAGGAGAGATAAAATGCCATTTTCTCTCTCTTTGATCATCTTAAAGGGACCAAACTCTGTTTATAAACTGTCCCTCACTTCCCTGTGTTGCTTGAGAAATTCTGATGAAATACCTGGAGGTGCTACCGGAGAGATGATGCATGTGGGAAGCCAATAGGTTGGCTGCTTTTAACGCAGGGGTGAATTAGGACCTAGTAAATGAGTGTTTATTTCTAAAACAAACAAAAAACCCCAACAACAATAAAAAAAAGGGAATGAGGAAACATCTGCCTGCTCCACGCCTGCTGCTACAAGCATTTGCTCCCGGTGTTCTGCAGAGCCTGGAAGCTCGGTCTGGATCAGCATCCTTGCAGGGCTGCTGTATGCGTGCAGGCACTTTACCCTGTAAGATCCTCAGGCCAAGGAGAGGCTCTAAGAAATCACAGTACACAGGAGGGAAAGGGGGGGTCCTAGCTAACAGCCTCCCAGAGCAAGAGGGAATGCAGGGCAGAGGCAGAAACAGGTCACAGCGCTTTGGAGTCTGTGCAGCTTCCCAAGACATTGCTGTCCCGTGTTCTCCCCCTGCAGATCTGCCGTGCAGCCTTGGAGCCTAGAAACCCTCTGTGCTACAGTGTTCAGGCTTTCTTCTCTCTTAAATTCATGGAGGCATTTCAGCTGTATTTCTAGTGATTTGACTGTCAGTTTTAATAAACAGATTAAACAAACAGGCACGTGCCAACCACCCTTAAAGCCTCTCGCTTGCTCAAACAGTTGGCAGATTTGAATATTGGGCGATGAATTTCAGTGAAGCATTTCTGCTGATTTATTAAGCGCAGTTGCTCTTGAAACAGCTCTGCTGGAGCAGCAGGCAGGGCAGGCAGCACGGGGGGTGCGAGGGCTCCTGCAGCCCTGGCTGGTGCTCTCGGGTGCTTTGCTCTTTGGACAGAGCGTGCCGCTCTGTTCCCCTGTCTCATCAGTTGCGATCAATAAATCAGATGCACAGGGACCCCGGCTGCTGGATCCCCATCCTCAGCAGAGACTGGGACTGGTTTTACTGGTTTGTGGCGGTCAGTGTGGGAAGGTCTGGGAAGCGCCGTGCCCCCCACACAGCTCCGCTGCACACCTCTCTGGGGTGAGAGCTGCTATTTGGGGAGGGGTGATGGCAGGGGAAGGGAGACGGGGTTAAAGCCAGCGGGGAGCTGGCGTGTCGGGATTGTGCACAAATAGCTCAGGGCTTTCACCCAAAGGTGGTGAAGCCTGTCCAGCTCCTTCTGCATAACCTGAGGTATTTAAAGGGCAGCAGCCGTGAGTCCTGTGGGATTGAGATGGATGGTGAAGCTGGCAAGAGGGCTGAAGAGGCAAGTGACTGGGAGAAGTGGGTCAGGATGGGATAAGATCTCATCTATGCTAACACAGAAGTGACTGCCTCCTCCTCGGGAGGCTTGCAGCTTGTTTACTTTTCAGTCACAACAGGCCTTAAATTTCGTGTTTATCTTTTTGCAGTACAGTCATAAATTGTAATCCAAGATTTCTTTGAATAATTTATAGAAAGCGCAAATCACATTAAGCAGTAATCACCTGTGTGCTAGGAAATGGCATAAAGAACAGGGATACCGAGTTTAACCAAGACCGTGGTTAGAGAGGCTGCGTTTCAGAGCCCGTGGGAGCCTCCCAGGGCGCTGGAAGTGTGGCTTTATGGCCAAAGGTACGTTGTTGCTCCCGACGCACCAGCAAGAGGCAGCCAAAAGCTCCTGGAATTCCTTCAGTTGGCCTGGAGATCTCATTTAATAAAACAAGTGACCAAACCCAGAAGTATATAGATTGTGATGCCCTTGAAGCACTGTGTGCCTGGGAGTTTCTCTTTAGCTCAGTCAAGAGCAGACGAGGCTGCAATAACCCACCCAGCGATAAGAACAAGAACAGCTCTCCTAGGAATGGCTTTTTTGATGGCTCCTAAGCTCTCGGTCCTTACATCCTTCTCCTACTTGCTTGTGCAAGTGGGCTGACCCTAAAGGATCTCCCAAAATCCTTGTGCTCCACAGTCTATTAGGTGTTGTAGACAGGTTATCTGCTGCCCACCATGGACGGAGAGGCGGCACGCGAGGCCCCGCACGGTCCGAGGCTGCGGGAAGGATCTGTCCCATCACCTGCTGCTGCATGGTGCAAGGTTCGCTCCAAATCTCAGCAAAGCCCGTGCAGCAGCGAGGGGAAGGGCTGGGGGTGATGGCGTGCAAAAAAAAGCGTGATAGTATTTGTCTCAACTGCCTTAGCCTGCTTTTAGCCCTTTGAGGGGAAAAGGCATTCCTTCCTCCCCGGGACGGGCACTGCTGATGTGCTGGGGTGGTGATTTCTTGCTCCCTCCCGTCCTGCCATGTGCAGCACAGTGCGGGTCCAGCAGAGCATCCTGGCTTCTACAAATAATCTTCACCGCTTCCAAACAAGGCTTCACATCCCAGCCTGCTCGGTTTGCTTCTCTCGTGTGAACCCGTGTATAGGCAAAATCACACTGTCCCAGAGCGCAGCTGCAGTAACTTTTCCAGCATTTCCTTGGGTGCCACATGCACTTAGCAAGCTTAGAAAATACCCTGTCAGGCTGAGCTGGAAGTGCAGTTTTTCCTTCAGACAAGAGCTTTCAGTGGTCCTCAGCACAAACATGAAGAAACCCAACTCTGATGGCTTTCAGGGTAAAGTCTGTTCTGTATTTCTCATTGCCTCAACTCAGTCTGGTTATTCACTGCAGCTGGTTAGGCGCGGCAGTGGTGTGGATGGATTGTACCGTGACATCAAGGGAACAGATTTCCAGCTTGAAACCAGTGTTAACTTTGAAAAGATTCTCCTAATTCAGTAATTTTAGGCAGAAATTGATTAAACAGTCTGGGGAGACAAAGAAAAATAGCAAACAAAATAGGCAGGGATTAGGGCGGACCATTTATCCTGCCCCCCTGCTCCAGGAGGTGGTCAGCAGTTCTTAGGCCAGCTCTAGCGGACATGTCCGGCTAATTCCTGAAAGCCTGCATGGGCAGGGATCCCACAGCTCCCCAGCACCAGCTCTGTGTTTAGTGAAGGGCGAGGTGCAGCGGCTCAAGGCAGCCGTGAAAGCTGCGGGGCTGGGCAGAGGCGACCCGTGGGGACCCGCAGCCGAGAGCAGCCATCGCCCGCGCGCAAGGATGCTGCCAGTCAATACTCATTAGCAGGGAGATTGTTATTGCCCTCTCCTTAGACGCCAAATTCTTGCCCAAACAATCCAGTTATATTTAAATTGCTTTAAAACCATTAGAGATAATCAATTCGCATTAAAGATCTGCAGTTCTCTGCAATCAATTTACTTGTCTGTCTGCAAAGTTTTCCCGGTTAGAGGAAGATCCCGGAGCTGGCAGGTGGTTTACGGGGTGAAATAGGCTGGTGTCATTGGCCCCAGTCCCTGGAGAGGGGCTCCTCACCTGCTGGGTGAGCCCTGGGGAGCTGCCAGAGGATGGGCGAGGCGTGACGGCATGGACCAGGGCTTGGGGAAAAGGGAAAAAAACAGGGGGGGATGGAAGTCGAAGGAGAAGCTGTTGTTCTTTGTATCTTTGCAAGAAGAAAGGAGGAGAGGAAGGATTTATCCATCCAGCAGGTAGGGATATGAGGAAAAAAATTCAAATTGATCAAAAAATTAAATATTCATAGGACATTATTCATTAAGATTCATCTTGCCAAGTGGGTGAAATGAGGCAAGGGAAGAAATTAGCTTGCTTGAGAGTGTCAAAGTGATTATGTGATTAAATTGCAATTTATAATTTCTCCTTCAAAAATGTTACTCCTTGATTTGTGTTTCTGCCCCCTCTCTATTTTTCTTGAAGTGTCCCATTATGTATGTACGGTCAGTAAATGCACAGGGCTTGGCTTAAAGAAAGCAGGCATCTTCGGCACGTGCTTGTGCGGGGCCAGCAGGCCCCTGTCCCCAGCGCACATCCTCTGCCAGCTTTTCCTGTTATTTATTTTTCCTAGAGGCCACTTGCACGTCTCGTGACCGGCCTCCCCCACCTCCCTGCAGACCCATGGCTTCATTTACCCATTTCACATGCTCATCTCTGCAGCTGTAGGAAGGAAGCAAGCCTTCAGCCTCTCAGACCATTGTACAGTGTAATCCATACTCGTGCAAGGAGACCTGGTGTAGAAAACCAGTGTTTTGGTGCTCGCTTCTGTAATTCCCCTGATGCCGGGGAGGCTGCAGCTCAGCCCCTTCCACGCGTACAAGCCTCGCTCCTGCAGCATGGTCCAGATGTGCTTAGTGCAGGCAGCAAGCACGGGGAGAAAACGTGTTCTGATATCTCATGCTCATTCAAAGAACTCAGCCTCTTGTTGTTGTTGCATCTAACCTAGAAAGGCGAGCTATTTCTTTTTTGCTGCCCAATAAAGATTTAGTGGTGTATGTTGGCTGAAAAAATACAATATTAATTCATGCCTTGTTTAACAAGGCTTGCGCAGGTTAATTAGTTGAGGCAGCCTTTTCTTCAGGTGAATGAGCAGGCGTGGGGTTTATAGCTCTGTCACCCGGTTTATTTGTTCACTTTGTGTTTTATTTGGAAATACACTTATACAACAATAAATAAAATCACGTGTGACAAGGCTTATGTCTGCAGCAAACATTTAAGCCCTGCCAAGGCAGTAATCTGCAGACAACTTGCAGTTATCAGCCCCGCAGGAGCTGGGCGTCTCCGAAGTGGTGGGAGAGGTGCTTGGGGGCGCGGGGGCTGTGCCCAGCGGCTGTGGAGAGGGACGGGCAACGGGGGATGGATGCGAGAAATGGGTGTGCAGTGAGGGTGCAGAGACACCAGCAAAACACTTTTGGCTGCTGCTTGTAGGGACAGAAACCCTCACCCTGAGCCGTCTCTGTGGGCTCTGCCTGGTACCACTGAAGCCGATTCATCTTTGCTAACAGCCACCCTTCTCCGATCAAACGTTATTAGTGGATAGATGGGCCACTTTGCTCTGATGAGATGAAAAAACAGTTAGCCCTGGCAATTAAGCCAAGCATCCAGCTCGTGGTGAAATTAAACACTTCACCACTCATAGGGCAAACACCCAAGTGAGACGTGGAGCACCACGATGGAGGGAGCTGCAGGGAGGGGGATAGAAGGGAGTTAGGCTTGGAGAGCTTGATCCTTGCAGACGCTGCAGGGCTTGGAGTAGCTGCTTCCCTAAAAGAGACAGAGCTGCAAAAAAAAAAATCAAATATTTCCAATGAGATGCCAAGTTTCTATCAGTTTTTATCAGCACTGGTGTGGCCAGCAGGAGCCGGGCAGGGATGGGGCCCCTGTGCTCGGCCCTGGGGAGGCCCCACCTTGAATGCTGGGCTCAGGTTTGGGCCCCTCGGGACAAGAAGGCCCTGGAGGGGCTGGTGCGTGTCCAGAGAAGGGCAGCGGGGCTGGGGCAGGGTCTGGAGCACAAGTGTGCTGGGGGGCGGCTGAGGGAGCTGGGGGGGTTTAGCCTGGAGAAGAGGGGGCTGAGGGGAGCCCTTCTCGCTCTCTGCAGCTGCCTGAGAGGGGCTGGAGTGAGGGGGGGGGTTGGTCTCTGCTCCCAGGTCACCAGTGACAGGGCGAGAGGAAACGGCCTCAAACTGCGTCAGGGGAGGTTTAGGCTGGATATTGGGAAAATGTCTTTACTGCCAGAGCGGTCAGGCCCTGGCACAGGTTGCCCAGAGAGGTGGGGGAGTCACCGTCCCTGGGGGGGTTCAAAAAACATGTAGACGTGGCACTTGAGGACATGGTTTAGGAGGCCTGGGGGTGTTGGGTTGGGGTTGGACTTGATGGTCCTAGAGGTCCTTCCCAACCTTAATGATTCTGAAAGTCTGCAAATCTCATGTACAATGGCCGCTCCCCAGTCGGCCGTCATGAGAGCAGCAAAGGGCACGAGCTGGAACACGGGAAGTTCCACCTGAACACGAGGACAAACCCCTTCCCTGTGCGGGTGCCAGAGCAGGGGCACAGGCTGCCCAGAGAGGCTGTGGGGTCCCTTCCCTGGAGACATTCACCCCCCGCCTGGACGTGGCCCTGTGCCCCTGCTCTGGGGGTGCCTGCTCCAGCAGGGGTGGGACGGGGTGAGCTCCAGAGGGCCCTTCTGACACCCACCATTCTGGGATTCTGTGATATGAGCTGGCCAGACCCTGCCTTCTCAAATGGGGGGTACGAGCCATCTCTGCAGCAAAGGTTGAGCCAACGTGCAGGCATTTCAAACAAAACACAAGGAAACCCAACACCAGACAACAGGAAGAGCAGAAAGCCCTGCTGTGGACGGGCAGTTTTACCCCTGCCTGCTGCAGAGCCCAGGGTAGCTGCTGAATTGTGGGGTGCAGACCCAGCCCTCAGCGGGAAAGAGCTGGAGGAGCATCTCTGCAGGAGCAGCCTGCTGTTGAGAGGTGCGTTGCTCACTTGCAGTGCCATCTCCTTACCCCTGGTTAATAGCGTTGCTCTTCTAATTGCTGTTACTTTAATCGTTACGCTGAGTCCCAAGAGCATCCCCCCATTTATTGCCAAGCTGTTGAACTGCTAAGCCACTGGCAGAGGAACGGGTTTTTCCAAAGGAGTCCATGTCCTAATCCAAAAACATGTGATGCTGACCTTTTGCAGTCACTGTTGTAAGACAAGTATTACCTGCTAACCTCGATGCTGTGTTCTTGGGTTGGAAGAATGACACAGAGCTTTGTCTGAACCAACATGGCATGAAAATGTACAGGCTGGTCTCCTGCTCCCAGGATAAGTGTACGACCAGTGAGCAGAGAGCTGGAAAGGAGGAGTAACTCCAGCAGTGCTGGGGGGCTGGTGTCGTGTGTAGGGGGGCATCTTCTTGGCAGTCACAGAGGGGTTGGGGGTCTTCTGTAGCGTTTTTCCTTCTCTTACCTTTCCCCATGTGCATGGACAGCTCAGTGACCTGTGGCACGGGGGAGATGGTTGAGGAGCAGCCTGGGCTAGGAATGTCAGGGTCAATGCCCTGCATCAATCTGGGGACAGCGTGTAAGTCATTTACCCCTTGCTTCCCCTTCTCTTAAGCCTGAAACAGAGGCAGAGGAGAAAGAGTAGGTAACGGAGAGAGGGAGAGGAATAGCCTGATGTATCACTGGATCTGAAAGCAGAATGCTCCCCGAGTCCCCAGCTTGGAAACCCAACAAGAACATCTAAAAAAGCGCAGGTTTGGGCTGATAAGTTAGAGGTAGAACATTGGAAAGACAATGAGCTCAAGGAAAACTCAGCCCGATTAAACTGCTTTAAATCAGTTTACTTGGTTGATTCTGCTTCACTTGCAAGACATCGTTATAATTACTTGGCATCGGCGAGCCATTACTCAGAGGTTCTGGGCTGGGGTAGCATAAGACATGATTGTCTCATAAACCTAATGAGCCATATTGATTACTGGAGGATAAGGACTGAGCTATAAACAGCCCATATTCTTTATTTGTCTAGTTGTTAGATCTGTATTTGCAGCCCGAACTTGACAGTGAGTTATGTGGGGATGCTGTGTGCTGTTACGGTACTTCTCACATAAAGCACAGTTAAGCATTTGCATCCCCTTCCGTTGTAACCAAAATCAATAAGGGATGGAAAGTGAATTTGGAGCCTGCTTTGAATGCTGCCTCCATCTAAGATGATGTTGGTGGGAAGTACAGCCCAGCGCGTTCGTGAGCGAATGACAGCGGCACTTTAGGAGTTACGACACTTCCAAAGTCGTCTGCAAAAGGAAGGTCCATCATCAGTCGGTATCAACGCGGTTCTGCCGGCCTCCGCCCGGTAAAGGAGGAAGTGTTCGTGGCGGGTGTGAGTGCACGTCCCTGCTTTGGAGTTTGATGTCTGCTTCCAGGATAGAAACAAGTCAATAGAAAATTGGAATTAGATCAATTATTGAAATCGCCCAGTTCAGCCTGCCCGAAGAACACACACCCTGACTCCACAGCAGAGCTTTGGCATCATACCAGTTGCTCCATTTCGCGCTGCAGAACAGCTGCCTCGTTAGGGCCGTCCAGCGCGGAGGGTCCCCAGCACTCCCAGTTAAATCCGGCCAGTGATCAGCTGCTAACGCCCTCCTAACAAGAGGAGAGCACCCAAACTGGCTACCAAACACTTCCATCCTTCCCCCTGCACCCCGCCCAAGGGCCTGCATGGACTGAGGTCTTCACCTCAAGATGCCCACCCGACCCGGCATCTCCATCCCGGGGTGATACCCCCTCTCCTCCCACCCTCAGGCCCCTGGGCAGGGCAGGTTTGCTCGGTGCCAGCCGAAGCTCCAGCCCAGCCCCAGCGCTGCCGACACCTGCGAGTGGAGGCGGGAGCTGCCTCCTTCTTTGGCCATGGTTCATAAACCTCCTCGGCTCCTGTCTGAAGAGGTTTGGCCGACGCCATCTCCATGCCGGTCGGGGTGTCGTGCTGTCAGTAATCCCACGCAACTGTGCGGAGAAATTGATTTTTTTTTTCCTGAAAACAGAGGCGTGGTGCATCTGTGTGCATGAAGCCTGGATTAACCCATTCCCTGCTGGCTCCCCTGCTCTTCCACTGGATCCCCGAGCGATGGGAACAGCGGGGGAACCGCTCACAGCAGCTCTCGTGCTGCAGTTGCTGCCACGCCGTGACTTTTGGACCTGGTGGGGATCACTGCACAGCACGCCTCGGCCATGTTGTTTTCCCCATTGGTACTTCTGCACGCAGCAGGATTATGGTTTTAATTTTCCTTGCTCTGATGAATACATCGAACCGTATGAACACTTCACTCCCTCAGCATTTGGGGTCTGATCAGGGCTTTTTTGCCCCCTTTACCTGGCAGTTATCCCCGCGCCAGCCTGCGCTGGAGGGTGCCGGCCGGGGCTGCCGCAGCTCTGCCGAGGGAAGCCGAGCACAGCAATCCCTGCAAAACCAGGACAGATGCATTTTTTTCGTTCTGCATCCAGCACATTTCTGCCTCTCTGCTCTGAAGGAGGCATGCTACGTTTGGTGGTGCTGGAAATTATTTTTTTTTTAAGCTAAGTGAATGGAAACAGATAGCATTAACTCTTCTTTGCTAGGCCTCTGCAGGAGTAGGGAAATGGCAAAAGCATCTCTTGGTGCTGGAATGGCATTCATTAGCCTCAGAATCTTCTTCCCCATGTTCAGAAATCCCTTCTTTCTGCAGCGCTGTTTGGCTCAGGGACAGGAGTGGTGCAGCAGGGCAGCTCCTCTACTCAGACACGTGGAGCAGGACGGTGCCCTCGCCCGAGGGGACCCCCACGCCTCCCGGGGTCAGTTTTCTGGTGTAAGAGATGCAGCTCCTGTGAAGATGTTTTTATCTGTCACCTTCAGATTTCCACCTCTGCAGCTGCACAAAACTCCCAGTCCCTTCTAACACCCCAGCTCCTCGCAAGTGGGAGGATTTTCTGTAGAGCTTTTGCCAACCATCTACTCATAAGATTTTCTTTGTTGAGTGTTTTTTTTTCCTCCTTGAAATCAAGGCAAAAAAACCCTGTATTTTCTGTCTGTACAATACTGGCTGCCCACTTGAACTCCGAGGGGCCTGTGGCGTGACTTTATCTTGTGTGGTCCAGGAATGATGCTGGTGAGCAGCAAAGCGTGCAGGATCCGGCTCCGCGGGCTCAGCTCCCCCCTGCACCACAGCGTTTCCAACTGGGAAATGGCTCTACTGTTCCTGCTCTTACCGCAGCTCTTTTTTAATTGGGAATGACTCTGAACTGCAAAATTTGGGCCTTACTCTGCATTTTATACCTTCAAATGAGCGACCTTTGATGTTGTGTGGATTAATTATTTGTGTAGTTTGCTGCTCCAGATAGTAACAGGGGCACCCGGGGGGAGGGTGGCCTTGCCCAGAGGACCCTGCAGTCGCCGGCGGAGGTGGGAGCCTCAGGGTTACAGCTGAGGCGGCCCCAGGATGTGGTTCCTTACTGAATCCCAGGGTTTGATGGTGCTGAGAGGAACAGCATCAGTTCAGATGCTTGAGGGACACGAACCAGCTGCAGAGTGCTGAGCTGAGCCCGGCCAGTGGCACAGCGCTGGTCCTCGCCCTGGTCCCTGGGGACATGCTTAGAAATGCTAGTTGCACAAAACAGTTGAAATGAGGCAGTAGGAAATTAAATATGCTTATTAGAGCTAAAAATAGCAGCTCTGTTCTTTGGTGATGCATGAAAAAAGCCCCTTGTACCAGAAAATACTTTGGGCCTCTGCCAGGCAACAGACGCAAGAAATCTTTTGCTGCCTCGCTGGGGCAGCTGGTGGCACTGCCTCTGAACCTTGGAGGTCTTATTTTTAGCAGCGGATCAATGTAGGCTTTTCTGCCTGTGAAGGGAAAGGCAGGCTGTCCAGCCAGCATGGCAGGTGTGAAGAAGCCTGCATTAAATATTAATCTATGTTAGACAAGAGCCATTTTGTCTCTGTCACTCGGGTGACGCAGGTGGAAAATCCATGTGGGCTCTCGAGGGCGGCGGCGATGAGGATGGTCTTGGTGTGGTGGGGGCATGCGCGGCACCTCGCTGACCTGGCAGCAGTAGGGCACTGCCATCCTCGAGGAGTTCCCCCTCCTCGAGCGAGCAAGAAGCCTGGGGCTGAGTGCTTCGGTGAGTCGCACTGATTGATGGGTCCATGGATTAGGTGACAGACACGGATGGAGGTGGCATGTTCTCAAGCAGGGCGTTGGGTACCACTTTGAACCTGCTGTCTGAGGAGCTCAGTCCTCCTGAAAACTAATTAACCTCAGCAGTGCCCTTTTTCTTGCAATGCCTGTACTGTCGACCAATGCAACCATCCTTATACCTGACGTGGGGAAACTGAGGCAGCCAGGGATGAGCCAGCTCTTCTGTGCCCTCCAAACAGAGGCAAAGCCAGTGTTATCTTAGTTACCAATCCAGTCACTTAGTAGACATTGCTCCTAAAGACTTGTGTTGTTCAGACATCCTACAAAGCTGCTCTTTTCCCAATAGCCGCTTCCCTTCAGATGCAGCTTTGAATCCCATTTCTGCCTCTACGAGAGGGAGCTGGAACACTGGCAGAGACAAACCAGCTCCATCCCCCTGGGCAGAAGGTGCAATGCTGCACCCCTGTGGGAACTGGGAGCCTTGGACATCGAACCCGGGATCTCTGGGTGAACATACATGAGCTTTCTGTGAGCTACAGCATCCCCATCTCTGTCTACGTGTGGCCCAGGCACCAAAAGGGGGGGGGAAGGGGTTCCTGGGCAAGCATTGTATCAGACTCCTTTCTCAAACCCCTGGAAGTGGTGGTGCAATTCCCTGTGACATGGAACGGAGAGAGCTGAGATTTCAACAGCTTGCAGGGATCCTGGAGTTGTATTTTGCAGATAACAAGCAGTCAGCATTGTCACTTCTTGCAGGCAGGTTAATCCTCTAAACTCAAAATGCATTTCATCTGGAAGTAGGTATATTTGTTCATACAAGGGGAAAAAAAAACTAAACAGGAGCCCCGTGCAAATAGGAAATTATGCAAATCACCTTATATATTAGACTAATAAAGTTTGCGGTTGCTATTTCAACTCACGTTGCCTGAATGCATATTCTAAAGTAATCTGCTAAATGTGAGCAAGCCTGACATGCATGATAATATCAGGCCAGTTCCCTTGGTCCTCCATGCTGAGGCCCTAAGCATCACTCGCCGCACGAGCATTCGGCTTTTTGCAGCAGCTGCTGGCATTTATCGAGTAGCCTCCGCACCCCCGACACCCTCTCTCCTTGCTGAGCAGATTGCCATTTCGGAGGCCACAAAGCCAAGCCTGGGAAGTAACTTCTTTCATCTCACAAAACAGAAATGGTGAAGCCATCGATGACAGCAGCTTTCCATGCAAATTTCTTCCTTTTTGCATCCCAGCCCTGGGCTGCCGGGGAGCACGGAGCGCCTGCAAGCTTCGTCCAGGGGGTGCTGACTGCGCCTAGGGCAGCAGGGAGGTTGTAGCAGCTCTTGTGCTCTGGGCACCAGCCGCTGTCTGAACAATACGGTCTTAAACCGGTACTTGCCCAGGCCTGGTTTATACCAGCAAAGCGTTCTCGACCCTATCTCAGGTCCCAGGGACTGGCCGGTGGGCTGCGGGGCACGGCGAGCCTCCTGCAGAGCCTCCAAACTGCCCGGCAGGACGCAGCGCTCGGAGCTCCCCGGTCGCGTTAGGGCAGCGTCGGGCCTCTCCGCTCCATGAGAGCCAGCAAGCAGCATCACTGCCAAAAATAATTGCCCACTAGCAATATGAAGGATCTTGACTGGAGAGCACCGCTGCTTCCCTCTGTGCTGGGTGGAGCAAAAATATCCACTAGCTGCCATTTCTTCAGTTCCCTGCAGTATTATACGTATTATAACAGTATTTTACAGCCTTTTGGGCATTTTCCTTAACTGCCCTCCTGCCCCCTGCCTGGGAGGGCAGTGCTGTTCAGCTCCGGTCGGGGGGAGTGTGCACACCGGTTCGCAGGGGGACCGTGGGCTGCCTCGGCAGTGGCCCTTAGATTTACTTCATTGGCTTTATGGAAATTTGCTCTCTGAGCTCCCTTTTGCACTGGTGGTTTTTCAGGAAGGTCTTTCACATGGCTGCGGCAGAGCTGCCAGCATAATTCTGCGTGCATGCTAGCAAGCCTGGGAACTTTCAGCACTGAATTAGCAGGCTCCGAGATGCAGGCAGGCTGGCCTGGAATTAATAGGGGTGGCCACACAAGTGTCCTCTCGTTATTAAACTGAATGAGTCATTTTTTCAATAAACCGTTACATGTGCTAGAGAAAGGGTTTCCTGGGTAATAAGAACTCAGCCGTATTTTCTCAGCAGACGTAATAAAACGAGAACTTGACCACGTTCTGGAGCAGTGTCCAAGATGCGATCCATCACCCGTGAAGAGTCTCCAACTCCCTGTTGCACGGCAGCGTTTGATGCTGTAGGTGCTTCCCCACGAACCAGCGATTTCCTGAACCATGTAAGAGGGCTCCAGCCTGACTCTTCTCATGCTGATTTAATGCTATTGTGACCGTGCTGAAGTGCAGGGTAATTTATGCTTTCTGGGAAAAGAATATGCATTTAACGAGAGAGTTTTAAATCTTGCAGCTACCAGACTGAAACAGTCACCCCGTCTCTTTCCCAGGTGTTTCTCACGTGTACCTGTAATGCATTAGCCGGCTCCCTGCGGTGTTCGTATTTAAACAAGGACCTGCCCTTGCGTCCCCTCTCCTGCACTGGCATCTCCCTGGAGCCGTCCTGCTGCACCTCTGCTCCTCCATTTCTAGAAGGAAAGTAATCTTCACCAGTCACCGTATTAATGTTTTAAGATCTAAATCTGAAGAGTAAGAAATACTATTGAACGGCTGGCCCTGCTGCCTCCTTCTGCCTTTGTGCTATTAAATATGTTAAGGAGGAAATACCAGCCTCGGGTTTTACCACTGCCCAGATCTTGTTTGGGTTGGTTTGTTTTCAGAAATATTCTTTTTTTTAATTTTCCCCTCACTGCCATTGTGAAAATAGCAAGTGCCTGAGAGAGGAAAACTAAATATGCTCCTGGTGTTTGACTCTATTGTTTATCTTGCGTTTTAATCTTTGTGGAGTGCGCACGTGGAAGGGCTCTTGCTTTCCCTCCCATTGCTGTCTGACAGCTCTTTGCAATGACTCTGCGTTTCTGCGTGATGCTCGCAGGGTCTCATTTCCTAATGGCAATGGTTGAAGGCACCAGCCCGTGCTGCTGCCGGACAATGAGCCGATACAGCTCAGGGAGCAGGGACGGGCACCCCAAGAGCGGTTCTTAACAACCACAGTGCACCGTGTCAGCAGCCCTGACCTAACACCCGGGTGCAGGTGCAGCAGTGGGCGATATTTCCTGCCCCACGCAGCTCGTGCTTGCTGTTATTGTCATTATTTATTGATAATGTTTAGGTCTGAGGCTCGGCTGGCAGTGGGAGCGGGCTCCTCGCAGCCTGGCACAGCTCGGTGATGTCCCCTCTGCAACGAGGCGAGGCTGCAGGGGCCGGAGCCAGCGGCTCGGTGGTCCTCAGCACGTCACTCCCAGCAGCGGGTGCTGGGGATGTGGGGATGCTGCCCATAAAACCGGCCATTTTCAAACACAAACTGCTGCACCGTGCTCTTTGGTAGGGTCTACTTGAGCTCCTCTCCAGGGAAAGCAGCATCTCTGGTTAATGGATGAGAGGTCTGATGAGAGCACAACCGATTTGTGAGGAGCTGCGGTGTTAAAAAGCATCCGTTACTAAACATTCTTCGCACCGTGGCTTCCTGCAGGCAGGGATGCATCCCACCGCTGGCAGCACCCGGGAGGCAGACGGTGCCGCGGGGGCTGGTGGCTGAACCCTCCAGCTGCGCTTTGGGCTGGTGGGACTGAGCTCCCGCTCAGCCCTGGGCCCGGCCGGGGCGTGCAGCCCCCTCCCCGCTCTCTGTGCATCCAGAAGTGCTGGGAGGTGGCCGGGCATCTGGGAGACCCAGGCCTCGGCAGGAGAGGGAGGAAGCAGGGCACAGGGGTTGGGACAGCAGCAGCGTGTGGCTGCCTGGAGCATCGCTCCGAGGTCAGATGAGGAGCGAGGGTCACAGATTATCTCTATTGGCAATTTCAGAATAAACTACTGCTGGAATCCTTCCCTGTGAAAGGCAGAGCCTGTGAACGTCAAAGGTTTCTGAAAGTCAATAACCAGAGACACGTCTGCTCTAGGCCTTCCCTGGAAACCGGGCTGGAGGGGGAGAAATGTCAGATGAGCAGCTCTGGTCTCACTTCCCCATGCTCGTGTCGAATTAACCCCTAATTGCCTCTCACCTGCGCTGGCAGGCTTCAGGGCGGCCGGTTGGGACAGATGGAGATGATGGAGGGCTCTGTAAAAAAGGGAGAAAAAACCTGCCTTTGAAAACTTGCTTCTCATTTTCTGCCCTGTTGAAATGCTGAGTGCGAGGGGAGAGTCAATCCTCTTCTCCCTGAGCAGGAGCCTCCGAACGGCCAGTCCGGCTGCAGGTGGAACACCACCAGCAATGTTGCTTTACCTGCTCTCACTTTCGCTCACGCTGCGGCGTGTGCCGTGCTGGGGATGGTGCACGGCTCCTTCCCTTGCCGGCCGGGATGCTGGTGGGGCGAGCTGGGGGATGGAAGCACTGGGGCACCCGCGTGCCCCCGCCTCGCTGCCCACCACTTGCACCCGAGCCCCGTTACACTGGGAAAGCTCTTGGCCAGAGTAGACACATAATTAGTAAATGTTATCAGAGCATTAGGTATGTGAGCAGTGCATAGCAGAAATCACGCTTATAAGCAGCCTCCAGGACTCTGTGCACTACGGTTTAATCGGGTAAGAAATCACATTGATCTCATAGCTGCCTTCCATAAGTTATTTATAAGTGAAGTCCTAATACAGACTGGGGCGCTTATTATTCCTCCTGACTTGCCTCATTGCCTGTGGCCTTTAAAATGTTCCTCTCACATCTTCCTTCTCTTCTACCCCTTCACCAGCTCAGAAATAATCAAAGCAGGACCTGTGTTCTCGGCTGACTTCTGCTCCTCTCGGAGCTGCATTAGAGCTGGCTGACGTCTGTCATGTTCCTCAGAAAAGCAGGAATCCTTGAGACTCCTGGGATAAGAGATTTGCTAGCGGCAAGGGAGGGGAGGGAGCCCGGCACATTAAGTGGCTCAGAAATGCCCCATGTTTGCTTTAAGCTCTCGGGCCGGAGTCTCAGGGAGACGTTTCCTCAGCCCCACGGTGCCGGCAGCTCCTCCCAACCCACCCCTTCCCTGTAGGGATGCTGCTGGGACACACTCGGAAAATCCTTCCAGGCAGAAGTAAAGTTTCTTTATATTCTTTCACATTCTCGCCATTCCGGAAGACTGTGTGTGTTGAGGCTGAAGTTGCTGTTTCATAAAGACACCGCTCGGGAGGAGGGGGCTGCGTCCCTGCTCCGCGACCGGGCTCTTCGCGCTCCCAGATGCATGCAGCCGCTCCGTGGCTCAGTCCAAAGGTCTGTTTTGTTGCAGGATATATTTGTTGTTTATATATGTTGATGTAGCTTGTCAATCAGTATATAAACTGGACCAGTAGCGATCTATCCCTGGCCGTGGCGGCACTGGGCTGGCGGTGTCCATCCCACGCCGGGTCAGGGCTCGCACTGCGAGCGTGCCTGCTTACGGTGCAAGGTGTGGGCAAAGGCGAAGCCGTCCTGCAGAGGGGCAGAGGACGTGCTTTGAGCAGCTACGAGGAGTGAGGCACGCTAAAAGCGTCAGGGGTTATTTATTCTCAGCATTTTTGCAAGTCTTGGCTTTGAGATAGGGCTGCAAATTTTGAGGCAGTTCGCTGGCTGTGGGTCTGCTGAACCCTCTGCCTCTTGCTCCTGACCCCAGCAACTCTGCACCTTGACAGCTTCATAGATGAGGGGAACTACCTCGTGGCACACTCATCCTTGGTTTAAGTAGCCGCTTAGTGAATTAACCCAGAATTTCTGGCCATAGTATAACTTTCCCAGTTTGGGAGGGAGAAGGAGTTCAGCCCAACAGCAGCTGGTCACGAGAGGCTGCTGGAGGATGGATGCTGCAGAGCACTGGCTCACTGTTTTCCTTCTGCCCCATTGATCCCCATTAGGGAAGCCCTCGGTGCAGTGCTGCCTGCTGAGAGAAACCCTCCTCAGCACATTAACATAGCAGCAAAGCTGGCACACAAATAACCACCAAAAGCCAAGAAGTGCAGAGTCAGAGGGAGCTGCTTGAGGATTTTTCCGTTGCTGGCAGAGTTAGTGTGGAGAGCTCCGAAACGCGGAGGCTAGGGATGAGGCAAGGGCCAGCTTCTGTGGGCAGAGGATGTTCCGTGAACATGCAAGCGGATAATCTGGATACTGTGACACCAGAACCTGAGTCACACGCGGGAGCAGCTTTGGAAAGCCTGGGCTCCCAGCTCTGCCTGGGCTGGGGCAGGAATTTAAAGCTGAGCAAGATGCTACCCCATGTCTTGCAGATGGCTGTGCCCAGCACCAGCCAGGGTGAGGAAGAAGCAGAAAGTCCCCAGACTCGTGTGCTCCTGCAAGGTTGGATCCAGCCTCTTCCCAGCACTATTGCCCCTCCTGTGACAGCGGTTTCCCAAGGACTCGTGTAGGGGAGGCTTGGGAAAACTGATTTCTGGAAGGGGCTGGAGGAAAAATCTAGAACTTGTGAGCTTGGTTTTTAAGTCCCCAAATGTGAGGTTTTCAGAAGAGATGTAAATATATACCTCCGAGGGCAAGTCTGGGATTACAGCACACTTGTGCTGAGAGGAGAGGTCCAAATTCTGAATGTATTTCTTGTGGAGATGCAGGGAGGTGGTTTTTAAAGACACGTTTAAAGTCAGACCACATGTATCATTAGGGATGTGGGATTTTAAGAAGCTTAATTATTAATTAACATTTATATTACAGTAATGCCTAGGGAACCCTAAATGAAATCAGGGTCCCGTTATGCTAGGGCTGAACAAACACGCTGCGCAGTGCAGCCCCTGCTGCAAAGAGCACACAAACCAGACCGACGGAACCAGCGAAGGAGGCAAACTGCACCGGAGACGAGCAACGCAGCCGTGTTTGGGGCGAGCCCTCAGCAGATGTCCCAGACGAAACACTGCCGCGTCCGGTGCGAGAGCCCTTTGGTTTCCCCTGCTAATTCTTCTTTATTGATCACCCTGTGCCTGTGAAAGCAGCGGCCTGTCTGTAGAGCCGTCCTTCTGTCACCGTGGAAGGTGCAGGTGGTCACACGTGGCCCTGCGGTGCCAGAGCTGCCTGTGCTGGGCTTGGATCCTCCACCGCGGGATGTGGGACGGTGACCTTACCCCTCCGTGTGAATGGCACTTGGCAGTGCAAGAGCCCTGCTATCCACGGGCATGAATGCTGCTGAAACATAAGGTTACTGCTGTAGGCACCAGCTGTTCATCCCCTCGTTTTCATGAAAAAAAACCAACAGTGAAGCGTGGAAACTACTGGCTGCTGTCCCACACCGAAAATACACCTCTGTATCTGCATTGCAAGCGAGGCTGAAATGTGAGCAGTTCCTATCCCGGCTGTTATTTTAACTGGTTGTGTTTCTACGTAAACCAAGATTTAGCATTAGCATTTTTTTTTTCCCTTCAGTGATAGATCCAACACATTTTGCAAGCTGTCTGCAGGAGCATTTCTGCTTCCCAGATGAAGTAAAATGGAGTGCAGAGTCCTCCCCATGCTCCTACGGCGAGTTAGGCACAGGGCAAGGAGCCCAGAGCTGCTGCTGCCGGTGCTACAAGATCTGCCCCTCCTCGCCAAAGGCGCAGAGTTCTCCCTAAAGATACCGAGTTCCCAGAGCAGCCAGCATTTCTTATTTTCAGGTAATAGCCATAGAAAACAAAGCTGTTTTCTACTAACTTCCTCTATACCCTGTGATGCAGCATAACTTCTCATTTTTGCATCCTTGGTAAGTCGCTGCGGGCTCCGTCTGTTGCGTTACCACAAGACGTATGGTAGGCGAAGCGCTTGCCCTGGGTTCCCCAGAGCCAGCTCCTTGCGGTGCTGGTCCCACCGCCGGCACTACTGCAGCAGGTGAGCTGCGTGCTTCGGCAGGTTCCTTTTCCAGAAACTTTTCTGCTCTGCGAGCCCCGGCCAGTGCTTGTGAAATGGCCAGCAAAGCCCTTCGCCCCGGGCTGTTGTTTGCTCCCGGGAGCTCCTTGCGCCGGGTCTCACCCGAGCCAGGGGCCAGGGCTGTGCGAGGACCGCGGGGCGGGCGCTGCCTGCCAGCCACGCGCGCAGCTGGATCCCTCCGTCCCATCCTCCTCTCGGGGTTCAGCAACGCAGCAGTCCGGGCCCCAGGCCCGAACCTCTCTTTCTGTGAATTTTGCTCCTCCGTAGCGAGGTCCAAAGCGGACCAAACCTGCGCATTCGGCCAAAGCAGTTTGCTCCCCACGAGCGGGGCTGGCAGCGCTCCCCACGCAGCGGGGTGCCAGCTGGACGAGGTTTTGAGTTAATGACTTTCTTTTGAATGTTTGTGTGTTTGTTTTAGCGCTGGTAGGTGTTCTATGCTGTAGTACGATTAATCAAGTGTCAGGATGCTTGCAGCCCTTGTATAGGCATCTTTTATTAACTGCTATTTAAATTGAGATCGCTTTGCTCATTACAATGGGTTCGACCAAGCCTCCTCATCCCAAATCTCCGAGCTGTGCCGTGAGGCCGGGAGAGCTAACCCTCAGCGTGAATGCTGCAGAGGGAGGATTTTTTTTATCTCCTATTTTAAATGCAGGAAAGAGATGCTCCGACGCTTCAGACAGTAATGTAAAATAATAAATGAGTTTCCATGAGGGAGAAATAAAACAAACCCAGCTGGCTTGCAGGCGCAGCGCAGCTCACCCCGGCTGCTCCAGACGCAGCAGCGGTGCCGCTCCCCCCGTCAGGGGCTGGAGCCCCGGCTCAGCCGCGCCGTGGGGTGCAACCTGCTCCTCGGTGGGGGTGAATGCGGAGTGCGGGGCCACGCTGCTGGCCAGCAAACACAGCCCAAAGCCAAGAGCGTTTCCAGATGCACCCCAGATGAATATCCAGGCTGGGTCCGCACCCCAGGGAGCACCTGTCTGCAGAGGATGAATGGTGCAAAGCCCTGAAAGGTTACCTCAGCTGTTAACTGCTGAAAAACACCTTTGGATAGAATATTTATAAGGAAAAAATGTTAACGAGTGCTCATCCCCGCTAGACTGTGTTGCACCAGCCCTGGGGGCGTTTGCAGGGCCCGCGTGTAAAGACCGCGGGCCCCCAGCACACACTGAGGTTATTTTCTCGTCATAAGCTTCTCAATGGAAGAGGAGGGAAAATCACTGTGATTGCTGTGTCCAATTGTCAAACACGGTCAGTCTGGAAATCAATCCAATAAAAATGGAAAGCAGGGTGCTGGGGGCAGGGAGGCTGGCGGGCAGAGCCAGGAAAAAGGGTTTGCTTGGAGTCTTTAATTAAAATGCCAAAGAGGTTTTCAGGACACACAGCAGCTCTTCCTACTTTGGCGAAGAGATAAAAGCATCTCAGTAAACACCGACACGCGCTGGGAACATTTCACTGTTCCCAGGACGGTTGGGAGATGCTGTTTGCGGAATCGTCCCTGGGGGTGCAGAGGGACCTGGGGGCTGGTTACGTTTGCGTTGGATGCCTTAGCACAGCTTTGCCAGGGGGGTGAAGCTGCAGCATCGCCGCGACCCGCAGCCTCTCCCTCCCTGCGGCACTTGCAGGACGTGGAGCCTGGCAGGCCAGGGCAGTTCGGGACTGGAAAAATAGGGGAAAAAAAGGAGGACACTGGCAACCTGGCAAGGTTTCCAGAAGCTCCTTTTTGAAGTGCGCTGGAGCCTGGTTTGGACCGCTGCGTGCTTAGGCGGGCAGACCCTCGCTAGCTGGCAAAACCAAGGCGGTCATTAAGTCTGTTACTCAGAATCCACCCAGGGTGTGCTCTGGAAACAACAACTGGTGAACAGCAGAAACCTTGATGCAACTGAGTCTGCTTACTCATTGAGCTCAGCTCTTTCCTTGCTAAGATCATACAGTCTGAGAGCTCTGGTGCCGAACTGGAGAAGCTGTTGATGTATCAAATTACCTTTAGAAACACCACTGGAAAAGACGAATAAGTTTTCTTGGCAGTACTTGTGCAAATGTACTCGTGCACACTCAAACTGTCACTACCCAGCTGCCAGAACTAGAAAAATGATGTTAAATAATGCCAAAACCTCTTCCATACAAAGCAGGTTTACAGTGATTTAAAAGTTATAATAGATTTTTTTTTTAATATGTCTGAGATGTTTCATCCCTGACACATGGTGAAGGCAGGTCACTGGGACACAGGAGAAATAAAGCTTGGGAGTAATGGCAATAGGTGCTGTGCAGAAACATGAAACTCTCAAAGTGACTAGGTTTAAATACTCAAAAATAATCTGAAAAAGAGATCATGTTCACTATCTGAAGTAACTAACATCTATATTCCAGGGCCCCACTCAGCAAAGCAACACTCTACAAAACAGGAACATTTTTTCCCCCAGATTACTCAGTAAAGTATCAAAATACAGATTTGAATAACCTGTAATTACTTCATCTCTCCTGTAGGTACGTACTTAAGCTAATAAAATCCTCAGTTCTGGGTAACAAGGTGGCGACTGCTGTGTGAAAGCAAACAGATCTCGCTCTGCTTCGGAAAGAAATGACAAATCGGGAGATGGTAAATCCATACGCTAACTGCCGCGCTTCAAACCGCGCACATTAAAGGTATGATTTTCATCTAGGTGTAGAAACTGTCTAATGAAGCGTGCCTAATTTTGGAATGGATTATTTTTAGTGTATCACATGAATCGGGTTCGTTGTCAATAGCACTGCTATTTGGCAGTGCCGAGGCAGGAGGCTGTTGCCTCTAGCTGGTTTAATGGCAGGGTTCTTCCCTCCACTTAAGTCCCTCCTGTTCTGTGTTTGAGACTGCCCTGAAAGTCTTCCCTGAGCAAAGCCAGGCATTGCCTAGTCTCAGCGTTAGGCAGGGCATCTGTCTGAGACTCAGTTATGCCCCATGAGCCAGCTCTGCTGCTCCTGAAGCAAGTGGTGGAAGGAGCGTGCCCAAGTCTAGCTCGGAAAAAATGTATTTTGCCCACATGTAAGAAAGTTTCTTCATGACTCAATGCACTCCCAGAGCATGAAGGACATGAGCACCGTGACCGCCGTGTGCATGATCCTGCTCTTGCTGAAGTTCCAGGAAACGTCGTTCTCGGAGCAGGGGGAGGTCTTTGGCCATCCGAGGCAGAAGGAAAATGAATCTTGTGAAAATGAGGCAAAAGGAGGTTGTGAGCGGTAGTTTGGTGCTGCTGCCTGCTCTTGTGTCAGGCACCCGACTGTTTCCTCCTGCCTTCGTGTCTCAGGGAGAAGTGCCTCCACCCTGGCCCAGCAGCCTCCCAGCTTCACAGCCCCGTTCCCAGTCAAGGTGCTGGAAACACCCAGACCCGTGGTCTGAATCAATCCATGCAGGACATGCTCCTCGACCAGTGCCACGAGCTGTCACTCTGGGAAGGCCCGCGATGGTGCTGGACATCCTCCCCTAGGAGGGAAAGGAAATACCATAGCAGAAGGTGACCTTGCCCTCAGCGTTGGCTTTGCTGGCCTTGAGCACGTGCCTTGTACCATTGGTCTGAAAAGTGTTATTTTTGAAGAAATGGCTTAGAAATTGCTATGTTGGACACAGTCGTGCTGTTATCATTCCAGAGAGGAAGTTTATCTTCTGTGAGCAAAACGCATCTATTCAACGAACTGCACAGAGTTTAAGTTGTAACAACAGACTGGTGGAAAAACATGTCATTTGCCTTCATCTATTCAAGAAACCAGAACAGAGTTAAAGCAATATAATTTTTTTTACTCCGTGCCAGTTGGAAAAAATTGGAGCTTATTCTGTGTTGTTTTGGCCTGAAAATAAGGCGCACAACGTTTCTGCAAACGCTTTACCATTAGCAATTATCTTGTGCATCAAACAGTACTCTCTATAAGCTACGAGGCTGCATTTAACCTGAAGGGCTTGCATCTCACATACTGTATGCGATATCAGTCAGGCCTTCACAGGGAACAGCTCTGGGCTGAATTAGAAAAGAGGCAGAGAAGGGCAAAAATAGAGGTAAGACTTACGGAAAGACTTCGGTATGAAGAGGGCCTAACGAGATAATGACTGCTCAGCTTGCAAAGGAGATGCTGGGCAAGGGAGTTACAACAGAAATGTGAAAGAAGCTTCAATATTCACAAATTCAGATTCAGAAAACCTCTTCAGAAAATCACAGTTGGGTATGGCCGCCCCTAACCCCAACTAATTCAAATACAAAGTATTTCAATTATAACAGGAAGAAAGTTTTTGGAAGTTTGGCCAAGGAGCTCATGCTCGTATGCTTGTTTTGCATTTTAGAATAATTAGATTAGATTCAGAATAATTAGATTTAGAATAATTTGATTTAATAAATGCCTTTCACATCAGCTGAAAGTTAACTGGAGGACAGCTGAAGAATTATCTCTTCCCAGCTCTGTCACTGCGCAGAACAGCTGATTCCTTCCGTTAGGACAACCTGCTTCTAGACCGTGGGCCGTGTCACCTCTGCAGGCTTCTCTGCAAGTGTGCTGCCACTGCTGGCTAACCAGCCTGCGCTGGATATAACGTGATTTTTATGTTTTTTTTCTTGATCCTTTCTTGGCGAAAGAATCCACCCTAGTCCTGGGATTTCTGCAAGAGGCAGCCCTGGCAGATGAGCTCCAAGGATGCATTTCCCCAGGAGATACCTGCGGTCGCAAGGACGGCCTCACCCAGGAGAACCCAGAATTGCCGCGAGCTTTGAGAGCAAGGACTAATTCACAGAATCACAGAATTCACACTGCTGCTGCCCGCGAAGCTGTGTGAGCACCGCACAGTTCCTGGTCTTCCCTCTCCTTTCCACTTAGAGGGATGATTAGAAACCATTAGCCAGCCAGCCGCCTGCCTGTGCAGTTCAGGGGCAGTTTGTCCTTCCCATTTCTTGTCCTGGTTTTCATGCTTCTCTCCTCTGCTCTGCTCTCCCACCTGCAGGAGCACAGAAATCCATCAGGGTCCCAGGGCTTGGCAAGCAATCGTCCACCAGAGAAGGCAATTTCTCAATGCGTGGAGCACAGGGTAATTCAAAGAAAGCGAGACCATGGGCTGTGTGGTTACGTGAGGGTCAGTCCCAAGTATAATTCTGTTTTCTACTTCTTTTATGGCCTGGTCTGGTAAGAACAGTATTATTTGCTCTGCAGAAAGAGCCCAGCATGGTAAATGAGGTGGCAAACAAACTCCTGCTTCTTATCAAAGCATTCAATCACTGTCAGGAAAGTCATCCACTAAACCAGCAGCTCCTCGAGTGCTTTTTCCCAGTAAATTGCTAAAGAAGTTCAGGAGCGCAGAGCAACTTTTTTTCCTTGCTGCCCGTAATTAGCATTTTAGGTGCAGAAAGAAGCCCCCTGCCCAGGCCGGGCGCCTTCGCCCAGCAAGGCTGGAGAGTTCAACGCCACGTGCTCGGAAGCAAAGGCTGCGGGACACACGGACGGGCCCCGCGCTGCCCCGGCAGCTCCTCCAGCCTGTCCCTCTGCTCCTGGCAAAGTGGCATCAGGTCTGCCTGAAAGGCTGGTGGATGAATAAATGCTCATGGAGAGAAAGAGAAATTATCTGAAGAAATTAGAAAGCCTGGGATGGTTCCTGGGCTGGGGCTGGGACGGGACTGGGCGAGGGCTTCATCTGTCAGCTCCAGGTGAGACAGCACGTGCAGAGCAAAGCTGGGGGCGAACAAGTCATTCCTGGAGACATAACGACCAGCTTGTTCAGCTGCAGAATTACGTGAACGCAGGCAGCGTCCTGAGGGGTCTTTATTTAAATCTGTAGGTGTGAATACATATGATATGTACGTATAAAGATAAAGAAGATAATTTTATTTCCTTTCAGCAAGTATTTCCATTTATCAGAAATATCAACAAAACCTCTTTTAGTTTTTTCATAGAAAAAATTAGTTATTAGATCAAAGTTGCATGAAGGATGTACCGACAGCAGTCATTTGGTAACAACGAAGAATCAGCTTCCCAAATGAGAAACCTCCCTCTTGTGTCATAAAGAAGACATTTCTGTATTACCTTTGGAGAAGTGATGGCTGTTAAATCTTACATAATGTAACATAAGCCTTTCTGAAGTGCTGAGAAAGCCAATTCAGAGGGAGTTAAAGTGCTGAGGAATGAAAGGGGAACACTTTGCGACTGAAATTGCAAATTTGCCTGATTGGAAAAAGGATTTTTCCAAACATCCTTTGTGCTGGAGCTGCTTCTTAGCTGCTCTAATACACTCACTCCAGCACTTCGCATCCTTCGTCAAAAGGCAGAACACTCAAGAGACATAAGCCGCAATAGCCCGGCTTTCAGGCAGGGAAACCTTGGCCAAGAGTCATTTACCCGCTGAGCCGAGCGTCTTTTCCCACAAGGTCATAACGGCAGCTGGCAGCAGCACCAAGATCTCCCACGTGGGTTTGATTTAAGGGCAGGAGCCCGCCACTGCAGCCCCTTGGCCCAGGCAAGGGCCGGGCATCGGCAGCCGAACTCCGGCACGGCGTGGAGGTGCCCCCCACGTCCCTCGGTCCTGGCCTGACGCCAGGGTGGCCGGTCTGTGCTGTTGAGGTCTGGCAGCACTTGGGCTGAGACCTCTCTGTGGCGAGCTGCTGAGCAGCTGCCAGGCACGACCAGGGGCACAGGGGCTGGGTCCAGGGCTCCTGCAGCCCGTCACTCCTCCCCGGGCAAGCTGAGGCTGGTCAGAGGCCTTTCTGGTGCAGAGGAAGGGCTCGTGCCAGTAGTTCAGGTACCGCAGCGTTCCCAAGAGAGGGTATTGACTCAAGGGATAACGCTGAAAGGATTTTCCCCTTTTTGCTTTGTTTCTTTAGATACCATATACTTTTGTGAAATGTTTCATTCCTGTTTAGGTATAATTGGATTTTTCTCAATAAGCCACAAAATTAAAAAGGAGTTTATAGCATCTCTTCAGCGTTCACTTGTTTAAAAGCAAACAATACCCCAATGCTTAAAATCAAGGGTGCATTTTTAAAGGCAAGGTGAGGCAGTAACTTCTACTTTATAAAGCCCTGCAAGTTTTATGAAGCCATTTTGCACAGCTCCAGAGTTTCAGGAGAGAAGACAAAAACACTCAGTTGAAAACAGAATACATTTTTATAGCGGCAAAATTTCTAGAATGAGACTATAGATCTTCTGCTAATACGGGGAGCCTTCAGAAACGCACGCCCACATGCCAGCACAAACTACACACAGCTATAGAGACGGATGTCACGCAATATTTAAAAAGAAAAAAATATATGACTCCCAGGGAAGAAGGGCTGGCTCTTTTCCCAGATGGGTTCTTGTTCCGACGGCGTCACAAACATGACAGATGTGCTTCTTTCTAATTGTTTGCATTTGTGGTTTATCTCTCTCGCCTGCGATACTTCAGGAGAGAAGTCGCCTCTCTCCTACCACTGTGTCCCCTTCTTTTGGGCATTTGAGGCTTTTTCGGTTGTTGATGTTCTCCAGCGTGACACCAGCCTGCACCGCGCTGGCTGGGGCGCCTGTACCCCGGCCCGTTTTCTCCTCTGGGCTCCCCGCAGAGCTGAGACCTCCCACTCCCACCCCTCGGCCCGCGGGACCCCCGCCCCAGCCAGCCCACAGCCCTCCCCGCTCGCTCCTATCTTTGACTCGTGCCACACGCTATGAAGGGATGCGACGAACACGGCACACCTGCGCACACTTGTGTGTATCCTGACGTACGGGCAGGCGCAGTAGCCGTTTGTATCTGCCCTCACCTTGCACTCTCTGCTGTTTCCTTACGTCCAAGATCCACGCTGCAAGCACTCTCGGCAGGTACATCGTGCTTCTGCCCAGACCTGACACACCTGGCCATCAGCCGCATGCTAAAAATAATAAACAAGAAGGTGGCCAAGCAGCCTGGAGAGAGACGTCTTCCAGGCCTGAAAAGCCTCCTCCCTCCTCCTGTGCAGCTGATTTATTTCCCCTCAAATGCAGACCAGTGGGCCACTGAATATTTTTTTTCCACGTGGGCATGTGGGCTCTGCTAAGAAATATTTTTTTTTTCTCTCGTCTGTACTAATTTGCTGGGTTTCAAGGCTGCAGTTGTTTAGTTTGCCCTCCCTGGGACCACCTAGGACGTTCAGGACACTCAGTCCCTTCAGATGTTTGCTCTTCAGCTGCGCTGGGTCCATCGGATGTCCTCACCGAGCCCCAGAACAGAGAGGCTTTTGGTGCCAGATGTTCCCTGATGTAACTCACGCATCTGTGACCTTTACGTGCTCGATTCATCGCCAGCCAGTCATCAGCCGCGCGCAAGGCTCCTTCCGCACAAAGGTCTCCTTTCTCCTGTGTTTCCAAGAGCGGGATCGGGCAGCGACAGGAATGTTTGCAGCAGCCCCAGAAAATAACCGACCCGCTCGCAGACGTTCTCGCGCCTTTAATTTCTGTCAGTCTGCAAATACGAACCCTTCCTTGCCGTTTTCCGATGCAAACGCGAATAACGGCGTAGGCACATGTTGTATTTGGAAAAACGGCTCCCGACAAACCGAAGCCCCCGGCGTGCAGCGAGCGCTGCGGACACGCGGGGGAGCTGCAGCCACGCGAACGCGGGGAGCGGGCCCCGAGGGCACCCCCGGAGCCCCGAGGGCACCCCCGGAGCCCCGGCCAGCCGGCTGCGCCGTGGGCTGGGCTGCACACGCCGCCCCGACCCGCACCCACGGCATCTGAACCACCCCCGTGTCAGAACGGGGGCTCATCCCCGCGCTGTGCGAGCGTGAGCCCCCGCTGGGTGCCCCCACTCACTATGGTTCTCTGTCCCACATTTTTTCCCCAAAGCCCGTTTTTGGGGTTTTTTTTTCAGGGGACGGCGTGCTGCCAGCTTACAGCCTAGATGTCCTTGGCAGGAGGTGGTGACTTATGTCAGCTTTTGCCTCGTCAGACCTCCATCATTCGCAGCACCCTGCTTGCCCCCTTCCTCTTTTCCCCGGCCACAGACAGCGAGCGAGCCTCCTGCAGACAGCAGGTCATCCTCGGCCAGCAGCCACCTCCTCCCCCAGGGCTGTCCTGGAGCATCCCCCTCCTCTTACACCCTCTCCAGCCCATCCTTGCTCTTCCAAGGGCTTCATCCAGCACCATCACCTCTCTAGCAGGGGTGGAAAACAGTGCATAGGAAGCAAAGCCTGTGGGCAGGAGCCTTGACATGAGCTGCTACCGTTTTTCATGTACGTGATGAAAGGACATCTGCCCTAAAACCATATTCCAAGGGTAAAAGAAGAGACAACAGGTGAAAAGCAGAGAGCCAGAAGAAGCACAGTGTAAGAGAAAGGTAATCACAATTACAGGTCTTACCGTACCGGCTGCTCGGCAGTGCCACAGGGCACCTACAGCCTGGCACAGCTCAGGAGAGGTAACCCGCAGGGTTTTTTTTCGACCCCCTGGGCTCTGAGATTGCTAGACCAGAGGCACTGCAAAAGTTCCAGTAGCTACAAAGGCTGGGAAATAACACTCAGACAATCCCGCCTAGACAAAACCTTCTTCTGACGATACCAGACAGGAGACTGCAATAGTCAGAGGTGCGGTTTATTGCTAGTGCTGTCACCGGGTAAATTCCTTTTACTATGTGACACTACTTTTTGCAGCAGGTTCAGAAATTTCTACTTCAGAAACTGCTGGTTTCGTAGCACCAGTCACCACCCAGCAGCGCAGGCCCCGTGCTGCGGCACCGTACGGACCCAGCGCTCCCCCGCACTCAGACCCCTCGCAGTGGGGAAGGACGTTAAACGCTGGTTTCAGCTCTTCAGAACCGAGCGCATTAGCAACGCCGGGCACATCTCGTAGGAAGGCCGGAGACAGAATGATTCACCACGTTCTCCAGAGGAAGGGTTCGTTCTCGTTTCAGCTGCCACGCCGGCTTAGCAGACTGCTGGGTAAGCAGCTCCGACAGCAAAAAAACCTGCTGCCCTCAACAGTGTCAGCAGCCCCGCTCCCGCCGTGGGTGACATTCCTGCCAGCAACAGTCTCCCATGTGTCGTGGGCTCTTTCCTCAGCTGGCAGCAGGTGAATAAAAGTAAATAGAATCATGGAATCATTAAGGTTGGAAAAGACCTCTCGGATCACCAAGTCCAACCCCAACCCAACACCCCCAGGCCTCCTAAACCGTGTCCCCAAGGGTCACATCTACGCGGTGTTTGAACCCCCCTAGGGATGGTGACTCCCCCACCTCTCTGGGCAGCCTGTGCCAATACCGGACCACTGCGTTGGTGAAGACATTTTCCCTAATCTCCAATCTAAACCTCCCCTGACGCAGCCTGGGGCAGTTTCAGTCTATCACTTGTGACGAGACCAACGCTCCCCTCACTACAACCCTTCAGGTAACAACACACAGAGCTCCCGAGCACCCCGGGGCCGCGCCTGCTCCTGCCACCACCGGTCGCTCAGCGCTTGCGAAAGGTCCTCAGAGGAAAGCTGTGACAGAAAGTAACGCGCCCACAGCGAGGGCCTGCCCAGGTGAGTCACACCACGCAGTACGCGCTAGAGTACTCCTTCACAGATAAAACAGGAGCATTATAAAACACCCATGGGCAAACCGTCAGCCTGGAGGGCGAGGCCAGCTCAGGCCCGGGCGCCGTGAGGGGAGCGGGCCCGGGAGGGGGCGTGAGGGGAGCGGGCGGGGGCGGGGCGGGGTGGGCGGCACCGGGCCCCGCCCAGGGCCGCGGCCGCACCCCCGCCCGCGGCGGAAGTGACGCGCCAATCACAGCCGCCCGCTCCCTCCGCCGCCGCCGCCGCGAACAAAAGGGATTTTCACCCCCCCGCCCCGCCCTCCTCGCCCCGGTTCCGCCGTCTGATTGGCTGCCTCTGCCGCCGCCGGCCGGCCCACGCCCTCGCCCCGCCTCCCCCGCGGCGGATTGGGCCACAGCGCCCCCGGCGGCGGTTGTGATTGGCGGCGGCGCCGTCCCTCAGCAGGCGGGCGCGAAGGGGCGGGGCGGCTGATGGGGAGCGGAGCGGCGCGGTAGTGGCGGCGGCGACGGGGCCAGGTCGGTGCGGGGGCGGCGTCGGCTCCTGGTACGGCGGCGGTGGGGTCCCGCTCTGGGCAGCTGGGCTTGGCGCTGTCCCCGTGGGTGGGCGCGGCAGGTGCGGGGTGGCGCGGCCCGCGGCCGGCGGGGGCTGAGGCTGAGGGGGGCGGTGGCGGGGCCGAGCCGAGCCCGGCTGCGGGCGGGGGCGGCCGGGCGGGACGGGACGGGACGGGACGGGGTGTTACCGGCGGGAGCCCGGTGGGGGGCGTTCCCGGCAGCTCGGCGTCGCGGGCCGGGGCCGGGCCCGGCGGGTGGGTGGGCGCTGCCGCGGGGCGAGGAGGAGTGGACGGTGGGGCCGGCTGTGGCCGCCCCGGGCTGCGGCCGGTGCCGCCGTTCCCTTTGTCCGCCGCGGCTCTACCGGCGCGGGCAGCTCGGGAGTCCCCTCCCGGGGCGCTCGGTGCAGGTGCCCCCGCCGCCGGCCCCGGGGGGAGGGCGCGGGCAGCCGGTACCGGCCGGGCAGCGCCTCCGCCGCGGCTCCGTGAGTGCGCGGGGGCTGAAGGAGCCCCTTCACCCGGGGTGACCCGGCCGGTCGGTGCCCCCCTGGGCACGACGGTGTTCCCCGAGGTGGGCTGCGGGGGGCGAGGGGGCGGCCCCGGGGGCCCCGGAGCCTTAGGACGGGGAGGATCGTCGTAGTGCCCTTCCCGGGAGCCCCCGTTGCCGCACGGTGGTTGTTCCAGGGCTCCAGCAACATTCTGAGCATGAGCTTCGTGTGTCTGCTTCATCCAAGGCAGAGCCTCAAGCAGTGACCGGGTGAGGGGGGTTTGGGGGGCAGGTGCCCCTTCCCCTCCGGGCCCTGCGGTGCGGAGCTGGCAGTGGGATGCACTGCTCGTTTTAGCCCGGATCCCTACAGCTCTGATGCAATGCCAGGTAGCGCTGTGGGTGCGTGATTACAAAGCGTATGTTAGCTATTTTTTATTATATAAACGTATCATGTAATTACCTTAACAACTCAAACATCACGCCACACATGCAGCAGCGTTTTCAAAAACTTGTCCATCAGGAGTTTTCAAACTACCCATTTAGGTTCTCATATGAATGCGATTACGTCCGTGCAAGCTCCTGGAAAATATCAGTTCCTCTTCAGGGACAGGAAAAATAAAATATGAAGCTGATTCAGGGCTATAGACATAGAGGCATTGTTGTAGCTGTAACCATGGCTTATGAAAGGAAATACCCTTCTTCAGAGAGAAAAATGAACAACAAGCTACGTTCTTTGCAATATTTTTTAAAAAGTAGAAGAGTTTTGAGCCACGTGCTTGCAGATGTCTTGAAGCTTCCACTTGACAAAGTCCCCTGTCCGGGCCTCGGGCTGTGCGCTCCGGCTGCTCTTCGGTTGGCGCCCGCCGCGTGGTGACCCACACCTTGGCTGCAGTCGGTGGGTGAGGTTCCCTTGCGCTGGCAGTGCTGGTTAATTTGGTTCGTGCTTGTATGTATGTGAGCCCCAGCGAAATGTAACCCCTGATGATGGTTTCATAACCATCGTAGCGTGATTCAGTGCGCGGAGGAGCTGCCATGGTCTAGGAGCTTATCTCTGTTCCTGAAGTGGCACATGCCAAAGATAACTTACGCTGGTTTGTTAGCTTGCATGGTTGTGCGTACGCTTAAAATGGTAGTGATATTTATTGCAGTTAAATACTAGGAAATAGCTTTCGAAAGAAGAGTTTTAGCTCTGTCAAGGGTAAGTGTGGGTCTGCTGAGGAGACTCTTGAATGGTCCACAGCACAGCTAAAAGGAAGTTACCTTCAGGCAAGCAATAAGTAATTATCTTTGTTTATGCTCTGAACTCTTGCTTGTTATCCAAAAATGGTGGTCTATCTCAGACCGAGGGAAAATATTTATCCCATCAGACTAAATAACGAGGTTCTTGCGGTTTGCGATCTGTATGATTGGCCTGGTCAGGATTTTTCACTGAGCATAGAGGGGTAGTGTGCCCTGGGTATGTCTAGATCTTGTTTCTAATGCTGTGAAACTTTATCCCTTGGTTAAAGGGTTTGAAATAATGGGTCAGGTCCCCCAGCTGGCGAGTACAGATCTGTGTGGCAGAATGGGACTGTTCGCAAGGGACAGCACTGGGTAATTGAATAGGGTTGGTGTGATCCTTTATTAAAAAGTGGGACGAGGGGAGGCAGAGGGACATGTAACCGGAAAGCAGCCTTGGAAAGGTCAGCTCAGGAGCCTGTGACGCTGGAGGGCCAGGAAGGGATTCGGATTTGGGTAGGGGAGGAGGAGCTTAGATATGTGCTTATTAGCTCTTTGATCCAGAGGTGCTTCTTGTCAAATAACAACGTAAAAGGATTAGAGCTTCTTCCCGTTTTTCAGCTCCCTGGTACCAAGTGCCCCAGCAGGGAGCTCTTGGGATTGTTACAGATTCAGCGTGAGAGGTACATGCCAGGTGTGCTCTGATGCATTAAGAAGTTCCCTGTAAATCAGTGCAGAATACAAGTGCAATTCAGTGGGGTTTTTTAGGGCAGTGACTTTATTCGTAGCCTCTGCTCGCCGCCTGTCGCCTCAGCAGCATGGGATAACCTGTGCAAGCAGAGCAGTTACAGGCCGTCTACAGCAGCAGGCTGCACACAAGGAAGCTGAGGCTGTACCACTTACACATCTTTAGTGTTACCTGTTGTATAAATGATTGCTGTGCAAACTGGCTCCTGCTCTTTAGTTCGCTAAGTATTTTTACCTATATATTTTAGGAAAGGGTTTGTTTATGTTATTAAGCTGATTAAAGACTATAGCCATAGAGGCACGATAAGAACAGCATGGGTTATTTCTGTAACACTGTGAAGTACAAGTCACAATGGGAGTATTTAGAATATAGAATAGGAACGATTGCAGCCCAGATTAATAGCTTTAAAATACCAAACTGCAGTTGGTAGCTGTCCTCGCTGCTCGGTAGCTGATGGAGAGATGCAGCTGCATGTTCCCGTGTCATCTCTTTTTAAGAGAAAAGCACAGATGTCACATTCAAAGTCCATGTTCGGAATTTACTGTTCCAGGGTAACGGAAGATGCGCTTTTTTCTAAGACCTCAAAGAAAACTTCTCCTTTTTACTTCTGGCTTATAATGCCACAAAACTTGATGAGTGTCTGGCAAAAAAAAAGTTGTTGCTATTTCACATCAGTGCTGATTCAGTCTTAGCACCTGGGAATTTAGTCTGAGCGAGGACTGAGATGGTTTTGAAATTAAGCTCTGCATCTCCTGAGCAGACGCTCAGATGTTCCAGATTTAAAAACTGCCCAGGGAAATGATGCAGCTCAGAATTAAGTACCAACGTAAGCGTGGTAAACGTTAAAGGCTAAAAACAGGCCACCTCTTTTCTCACCCTGTATGGCTAATTATTTATGTATTAACATAAATTCGCTGCTTCTATTGCACTCTCTCCCATTTTGAATAAGAGGAACAAGTTGTAAATCATACTCCTTCCGTGCGATCTCAGCTGGCCAGGCTCCCTGTGGCGACAGAGCTGTCGGCAGACGTAGCCGAGGCTGAGGGAGGTGGTCAGGTTCACGTACGGGACAACTCTGTAAAGGTCTGTGGCTGGTCTGAAAGTGTAGGTGTTGCCAAACACTGACCAACACTGCCCTGGCCTCCTGAAATGTGATTTGGGTCAATATAGTGCATTTCCTAAATTACGCTTTTGTGTCAAGTCTTGATCGGTCTCTTTTTGACGTTAGGACAGACAGGATCGGGTTTACCAAACACTCCACTCGTGTTTTCCTCTTGACCCGATGTTAATGGCTCTGCAGTAGGGAACATACATGCAATGCTGACAGATCCGTGGCGTCCAGTTAAACTGGTTTTGGAAGAGCCCTGGTACCCCGGGCAGCTGTGGTCACTTCCACTGACGTTCCCCCGAGCAGCCCATGCCAGTGGTAGGGCTGGCCCGGAGAGGCTGTAAGGGACGTTGCTGCTTTTTGGGATTTCATGTAAAAGGCTGCGCGAAGCAAGAACACGACTGCACGATGAGAAGCTTGCCTGCCGAGCAGAGGGGGCACAAAGCAGATTTCGGATTTCTCTCGCCCTATGAAGGCTACCCACTCCTCTCTGGAAGCAGAACTTTCTGTTCCCGGCAACTGGAAAACTGCTTTGGCATAAACAAGACAGAACTTGCATTTGTGCATGATTCTCCAAGGCACAGTTATGCAAATCAGTTGTAAAGTAGCAGTGACTTCAGAAAAATTAGAGTTTAGTGAATGTTTTAGCTGGATAGGTTTCTCCAGTAAAGGTTAAGTTAACCCTTTATCACTTGCCAATGAAGTGGAGTTTGGTATCTTCGAGTAGCTGCTTCATGCTGGAGCATTTTCTGATTGATACAGGGAGTGGCGAAAGATGGGTGTGACGTGGACTTGGAAAAGCGTATTTGATTGTTGCGCAAAGGACAAGACTATATCATGGATAGGTATATTTGCATGAGAGACAAGGATTTAGTCTATGAAATGATTGCCGTTGTTAACAAAATAGTGTCATAAAGACGTTTATTACCAGGCAGTGTTGAAGATGCTGGGGAAAAAAACGCTTTTTGTATATCCAGTTCAGACGACGGATCTGTGTTCTTCTGTGGGCAGTAAAAATATATTTAATAAATGATGGTGATACTGAAACAGTTCGGAAAAATAGTAATTAAAAGAGTGGTTTTTGTGGCATTGATTTTTGTGAAGTGGTTTGGGCCTGGTCCATTAGCAGTGCGTAACGGCATTCCTAGGAAACGTATCGCAGCGCTGAGACGGTAACTTTACCGTTAGGCTGGTGTAGGTGGCCTGGTTCGGACCGCATTCATCACAGCTCTTCGGTCTCGTTTCAGTGATGTTTGCAGCTGTGTGATCCAGATGTGTGACTTATGGCTTTTCAATATCCATGTTTTTCCCTCTGCCATTAGCTTTGGCTACTTCTTGGTGAATATTACACTGTCACGTTAGCCCGTTCGCTCTGCCTACACCATCTGGGTGTGCGTATGTTCGTGACCCCTTGGGAAAAGGTGAAAAATGCATCTTCTACAACTGGTCGCAGAAGTTAAAGGGAAAATGTCTGCCTTGTGTATTCTCCCCTTTCTCCCCCCGGGCAATCTGCAGTCCAGAGGACTGGAAGCTGAAGTTAAATGGAGATTATATGTCATAGCTTGGAATACTGATTTTAACGTACAAAGAAATAGCTGGTAAACTATGTTCCATTTTTCAGGTTTTCAGGATGAATCTGGAAAAACTCAGCAAACCAGAACTACTGACGCTGTTTAGCATTCTTGAGGGAGAATTAGAAGCAAGGGATCTTGTCATAGAAGCCTTAAAGGTATGTTGTAAGTACCGTGATAAGAGACAAAAATGACACCAGTACTACCACAGGTTCTGCGGAGCACTTGCACCCAAGGTGAAGTTCAGAAGCAAAGATTTATTGCTGGTTCAGAATCACATCTTAATATCGGCAGTATTAGACAATAAATGCTGTATATCATTCCACATCTTGAAATTCTTTAATAAAAGCTGTCTGCAAGAAGCATTTCAATGTCGAAATACAGTTTTATGCATGTGTTTTCATCCTTTCTGATAAAAAAAAAATGAGAGTTTCTGCTATCGTGAGAAATGTAAAAGGTCTGTCAGACTTCCTTTGTTGGTTTTGTTCTCCTTTAGTGAGGAGGGCTTCTTAAAGCAGAAGCTCTTTTGCCAGGAGAGATCACAGATTAGTCTTTCAGCGAGAAGAACTTCACACTAAGCAAAACGCATCCGTGGCTGTGTGTTGTACTAAGCCAATATAAGCTGGCACTGCTGCTGAGAGCAGACCTGCGTGCTCAGATACTTCTGCTTCCCCTTTGCTGCCACAAGCATTAGTGTAACCTTCCAGAGAAGCAGATAGCAGCTCAAAGCAACCCATCAAAAATGCTCCTTTCAACCCATGTCAGTGCTGCTGACGTCATGGATGCGTGAGCACTTGCGGTGGCGAGCAAGTGGAACCTTGTCTTGCAGGGATAGCTTGTGCTGCAGGGAAGCTGGCCGGAGCGGTGCTGGCTCGGTGGTGCTGCTGCCCTCGGTCAGGCAGTGCGGGCTCTGGCACTCTGTGGCCCCTTTGCTCTGCTAATGCTGAGCCTAGAAAATATTTTTAAAATGTGTAGTCCGTGTGTGATACTGCTGCTTTTGCAAGGGTGCTTAGTTGACACTCAGCCTCGGTAAGCTGGGAAAAAAATAGCGGCATGAATGATGGAAAGGGTCAATTTTTGAAGAAATGAGTTGCGACAGGGTTGAATATTGAGGGCTTTTTCAGGCTGACCTGTCACTGCCAATGATGTTTAAACTTCCAGCGATTTCGAAAGAGGAATGGCAGCCCGCAGGCCTGAGAGCTGCGGGGACTTGGTTTTCCAGGGAGAGCTTCTGTATCTTCATTCCAAATGCAAACACCTTTTTTGAGGACAGAGGGAGATCCTCCTTCAAAACAGTCGGGACACTTCTGTGTGTGGTGTTAATCGGCTTTGCATTTAGACAGTGGTGGGTTTTTTGGTGTGGTTTTTGGGGTTGTTTTGTTGGGGGGTTTGGGGGGGGGGGGCAGGTTTTTTGTGGAATATTGCTACCCTCTCCAAACTATTGATCGAGGCGAAGGCTTGGCTCCTCTCTTGGAGCAGACTTGCATATTTCCCCTCTGTCCTGGGATCAGTTTTCTAATTCTGTGTGGCCAGAAAGCGTTACCAAAACAAGCATCGCTTTCGTATCGCAGTGTGAAATGCGTGTAATGGAGCACAGAGGGACCGATGGGAAGGAATGCAGCAGCTCCGTTCCAAAGGCTTCTTAATGTGTACCTTCCAATAACAGAAAGCAATTATCTCTTCTGTTGAAATTTAACCTGCAGTTCCCTCTTGCATGGGGAGATTAATATAGTTAGAATACCCTTTGACATAATTTGTCTGAGAAGAAATTAAATGAAACTGTAACCTATACTTGATAATTATGTAGTATGAAATACCAAGCTAATCGAAGGTTAGTGCTTTTTTTTCCCTCTTCTGTAATATTTCATCTTAAGAGTGTGGTGAAAGCTGAAGGTAGTAGGAAAAGGGTAGTAAAAGCTTTGAATCGGAGCTGCCTTTGGCCGCCCGCAGCCCTGCCTCCTGGGCACGGGACGATGAAGCCCCTCCAGAGCTGGCCCACAGAGGGATGCTGCAGGTCTCCAGCTGCACTGGGACTCGCGTTCCGTAGCGCCGCAGCTCAAGCCCGGCTTCCTGCCGGCAGAAGGCTGCTCGATACACGAACGATGAAAAAAAGTCATGTAACTACTTAGCCTGGTGGCTGGACAGAGTTTCAGAAGCAGAAAATCCCCGGTTTGCTCCGTCCACTTATTTGGAGTATATGGTAAGAGACATTCTGGCCTTACTGTGATTTTCTTTTTGTTTACTGATAGTAACTATGGTAGCAGCCTGACGGTGCTTCACCGGCTGAAATAGTTCTATTGTGTGTGACTGTAATTAAAGGAAAAGCCACCTTGATAATCTGTTTACTCATATTTTGATACATATAAAAACGCTTCCCTGAGCAAAAAGCCTTCTTGAGACTGAGTGAAAGGTTGAAACGCTGAGGGCACGTAGTCTGACTTGCACGCGTTGGATAAATGGAGCCATAACTTACACCGAGAGGGGTCGAAACCCCCGGGGCTGGTGGAAGTGTTGGTTGTTCCGTGCACAGAGGAATCGTCCGACTGTGGGCTCGCAGCTGTCTTTGAGTTGCCCAAGCGTTGCGAGCAGCGTAACCTGCCTCTGCAATCAGAGTGCTTTGGAGGCGAGAGTTGTATATGAAGCACCCACGTATGCTGGAAAGAGGCGGAGTGGAACCTGAACGTTGTTAGAGGGTGGCATGATCTTGAACAATGGCGCTGTTTTTCTCCAGCAGTTACGTTAGACACGTAGATGTCGGTGGTTAAAAATCAGGTTTTTCTGCCTATTTACTTCCCATATAGTAAGAAAAATGCATTTCCCCTCGTGAGCTAACTTGACTTCTAATTCAGGTCTAAACGCTTCTGAGCTCTCTAGATGTTTGAGGCAGATCCTTTGGTACATTATAGGAAAGAAAAAACACTTGCAGAGAAAGAGTACCTTGATTTGTAATTTGGTTATGGTGCGGTCTGCAAAAATTGATATTTATGCATGCCAAGAGGAAAGCATTTAGCATCTGGCATTTAGCAGAGAGAATCCATGCGTGCAGATGACAAAGCCTAAAATAGTTTTCTCGCCCATGATACCAGGCCGCTTGTTGGCTGGCACTGGCCCTGTTCTCACTGTGTCGGAGTTGAGCTTCTGAGCCCGGCTTTCCAGAGACTGCTTCATTTGCTCCTTTGCTTTCCTCCCTTTTCTTCACCTCTTCTCCCCAGATCTTCACCCTTTCTTCTGTACCACTGGGTTCTGCCCGGGTACCCCTTTGCGCCCTGCCTGGTGGCAGCATCCCTCCTCTGCACGCTGGGAGGACGGGTTTAACTCCCGAGGTCTATTTGCCTGGTGCTCAGATCCATGCTATAAAGAGCCGTTGCTGGGTCACCTCTGATCGGTGCCTCTCCTGTACTGTGACTTGCCCTTGCTGACTTCTCTCCTTCACCGTTCTTTCCTGTGGTTTACTTTTTTCGGGTGTACTGTTTTCAGTCGAGTGGTGGGTGTTTAACTGGGACCATCGTCTCTCCCTGTGCGTTTGCAGCAGACCTGGTCGGGACTTTTGACGCCTGTTTCAAATTGCAGCCTTACTTCAGTTCAAACACAAGATACTAATACAAAGGATTAAGTGAACAAATCTACTGTATTCAAAATACTCTTTACCAGCGCTTCAGTTTGCTTCCTCTATTTGAAACCCTCTTTGAAAAAAAGCTTTGCTTTTTTTTTTTTTTTGCCTAAAAGTAGCTTCCTGTCCACTACATAAATCTCAATGTTCTTCTCAGAACAGACCGTAAGTCTCACTTCTTATTGTGCTCCTTTTCCTGTAGTTATTGTATTTAAATCATCCAAAAAAACAGATGCTGTCAGCGTTGCATAACACCGAGGGCTACATTCTCAGTGGTCCTTACTGTCATGCAGAAAGGGCCACGTGCGTGAACTGCAGGTTAGTCTTCTAAAATAGCACGCCACGACTGGAAACAATTCAATATTTAAATAGATATCTCTCGCTATGTTACAGCACTTTGCTCCCTGCCCCTGCTCTTCAAATGAGAATTCTCCATACATTAGAAGTAAGTTCTGTTTACTTTTAGAAAACCAGACACCTTTCTGGGATATTCTTTTATGTTAATATGGTCTTAGGCAATTTACACCGGAGTAGAAACTATATTTTGTGTTAAGGACTGGGAGCTGGTAGTCATTGCTTTGCTTCTGAATTCAGGTATTCACTCTATAAAGTGGTATTAATGCATTGCAAAACTAAATGTTCACTTGTCAATGGATTTAGAAATTAAGTTTACAGTGCAGTTTCAAAAACTAAAAGTCTACCTCTTGATTAAATAGGAGAAAAGTTCAGTAATATAAAACCTTACTGCAGATGCTAGTAAATCCTTCACAGATGGGGCAAGATGGTCTTTTTCATCACTTATAAAGCAGCTTAGATCTAGCAGCATTCCTATGGGCACTGTTCCGCTGGAATGCAGGCTTTTCTTACAGCTTTTCTTGCAAGTTTGGGGAATTTTTTGTTTATTTCTTGCTTCAAGCAGCACTGCTTGCCAGTATCATTTGAAACACTGATTCTCTCAACCTTCTTGGTACCCAGATAGGTCCTGAATGAGGAAGAGAGGTGTGGGAATGGCTTCCCCGCTGGAGTGGCTCCAGCTCTGAATCTCAGCCATCCAGCTGTCGTCAGACTCCCTGTTTTAATGGTGACCAAAGTGCAGTTCGTGAGCACGGTACAGTCCCAGGGCCATCGTCACAAGCGTGCTGGGAGCTGTGCGTGGCCAAGCTCCTACTGGGATCTGTGCTGTCGGTGCTACAGACCGAAGGTTCCCAGGGAAGGAAGTTGCAGTTTTGTGCTGCTGGATGTTTCCCAAGAAAATTTCTTACATTTTGCAAAGCTGATAACAGGTCTTATGTGGGCAAATCTGGGTAGCTCTCGTCTATCTGGTTTGTTCACTTGATATAATGATGGCAATTAAGACAGATACTGTATTTGAGCAATATAATTTCTGCTGTGTGGATCTCTGCTAGGCATTGCTTCAGAGCTGGAGCTGAAGTCAGGCTCAGAATCCCGCTCCAGCATTTTGACATTTATTTTTGTACAAAGCAAGTGGTCCCCACCCCCATTTCCCTTCCCTCTGTCAGCGACTGCTGTGACCTCAGCTTGTCTTTATTCCCAATATCTGTCTCTGGGGAGGGAAGCTAATAAGGAAGTTCAAGGCAGTAAGAAGCTATTTAAAGGTTATACCACTCTCTGCAACATGAAGGAGGAACTTCTGTTGCAAATGGCTACTGGAGACCGCATACACGGTAGCTAGAGTTAATTAACATTGTGTTTGTGTTGTGCTGAGGGTTAAATCCTAAACTCTAAAATTACAGGCAAAAGTAATAATCTACTTTGTGTCCAAAAAAATACTTGAAACAAGTCTTGGAAATTCCCTGTTTGATGTTCCAGTAAAACAAGTTGTAAAGATTATTGAAGGCAGAGAGAAAATGCTGTCTCTTAAACAAGGTTTCAGTAAAAGGAAACCTTTTATGTAAAAAAAATTACATAAATAGATTAAAATAGATTATGGGAAACATTCATCCCAAAACAGTCTAGAAATCCCAAGAGGAGCCAGTAGCTTTTCCCTAGCAAAGTGAAGCCTTTGCTTTGCCTGCCTGCACAGGAACCATCTCTTCAGTTGTGTCAGATATTGCTTGTGCTCCATAAAATCAGAATTACCCCTGTCCAGACAGACTGGCCCTGGTCAGTTACCCTCACTCAAGGTAAAAGCCAGCCAGTTTAAAGTGGTGCCCTCTCTGCGTACGCCTAATTCTTCTGATCGTCAGGAGTTTTAAGAGTAGTTAACGTGCATAGCTGCTTCCTTGTTTTTTAAAGGCAGCCCAGGATTAAATGTTATCTTTTTTTCCTGTTGGGGGAGGACAATTTAACAGTCTTTAGAATCGCCAGATAGTCCTTTTAGTAGCTTTTGGGGTTTGAGTGTTATGGTAGGAAATGCAGAAGTCCACATATTTGAGAAGATACAGATGGAGATATTAAATTAGAGGATCTTCTGGCTGCAGAAGATTGCATCTTCTTTCAAAGTGCAATTGATGTTGTATGCATGTCATCTCTGCTTCTCTAGAGTAAATTTTCCACTCCTAAGTTAACAATGCTTTTTGTAACCTTATTTCCTTATTATTGAAGCTGATTTCCTGTGGATTTATGTGTTTGAATAGGTTGATGCTGCAATTTGAGATCTGAGTTGATTTTTGGGCTCATTAATAGAATATTTCTCTTCCATCATCAAGTTGCTCCTGTCTTGAAAGTTGAACAAAACCTGTATTTAAGACTGAATCCCAGTTCAGACAGGACAAAATGAAAAGTGTGGGAGATGTTTATACGTGACCTCTAGCGTTAGTAGAAGAAGTTGAGCTGAAGAGGTGCCGCGGTGGGGAGCGTAAGCCAGGGGAGAAGTCACCCACGTATGTGACAGCGCAATGCATGTGCAAAATAACCTGCGTAGACTATTGCACTGTGGCTTCATTGTAGAAGAGCTTTCCCGATTATTTTAGCAACAGAGGTGGCTGCTCGGTGGGTCCCGTGGCACACGGGGCGTCGCGGGCAGCACCCTGAAAATCGCGTTTGCATTTCCAAGTGCATGGTGGCCCAAATGCCAAAGCACCGGGTTTGTTTTTGTAAACTAGATGTGGTGGGTGGAGGATGACCTGGTTAAGACTTTTCCTAGTCTAGACAACTTTAATTAAATGTTTATGCTCTGCTGGCTGCTAAAGAAGAATAGCTGGACTTCAGAAAGCGGTGTATGTTACGATAGTCTCATCTGTTTGTCATGCTAGTTCAGGAGAATACTTAATTGCTCAAAGTAACAAGGAAGAACTTCTTGTTCTTTCCCAGACAGGAAATAAACCACCCCAGTAAATTCAGCAGAGTTCAGAGCCCAGAGCTGCAAGGAGCAGAGGAAAAACATGGCTTTTTTTTCACCTTTAGTACTCGCAAGAAATCAGAGGTTATAGGTAGTGGGTGTGACCTTAATTCCAGATCTTCAAGCTTTTTTTAGAAAGAACTTGCCCAGAAGTAAACTTTTCAAATCTCCCCCCGTCTGCTTACGCTGTTAAAGCACTGGCGCCCTTCTGAAGGGTTTCTCCCATGTTTCTGTGACCGGCACCAGGGTGGGTTGGGTTTAAGGGAAGAGCAGCTCATCTGTCAAAGCAGTTAGGCCAGCTGGATGAATATCCCAATTTGTATTTACAGACTTTTTAATGCTTGAGTCACATAGAAATTCTGTACACACTTGTAGTGAGGTTTGGTTGAGTCATTTTTATAAGTTCTTCAAAATAACCAAAGATTCCCAGCTCCTCAAAAAAAAAAAAAAGCCTGTAGTTTTTCCTGTGATTCATTAAACCAGGGGCAGCTCATTATCCAGGGCCGCCCTCCCATTTCCAGGGCTGATCTTTTCCTTCCGCTCTTTTTTTTTAATGTGAAGTTAGAACAATATCTTAAGCTCTGATCAAAGGTGTCCACTGTTCCTGGTGGGTATTAGTGATAAAGAGGGAGGGGTGTTTCTGAGTGTTAAAGGGTTAAAATACAACCCCAAACCGGTATCACAGGACAAATATCCATGCTCATTGAGGAGATATGGAAAGAAAAGTATTTTGTTTGGGGGTTTTTTATACCTCTTGTCAAGCTAATGCATACGCTTCTGCCTTTGAGAGCAGAGATTGGCTTCTATTATTTTTTTTTGTGCTAATGACATGGTTGCATCTTAGAATATAGACAGGAACAGAAAATCTCATCAGCTGTTTGACTAAAGCAAAGCTTTACTGTCTGTCTATCGGTCCTCCGAGCTATAAAGCTCAGTTACAGCCGTTTGCTCTCCTGTCCCAGCAGATCCAAGCCAGCTGGTGTGTGGGGTGGTGTCCAGAGCATCACTGTCGCTCTCATGTGCTCAAGGGAAGTGTTTGCATTTTCAGTACGGTTTGCTGGGACATCAGAAAACAACCACTCCAATAAATACCGGCTTCTAAGGTGTCTCTTCATTTCAGCCAGACTCAGCCTTTCCCATGTAGAAGCTGTCCTTAAGCGGTCCCGTAAGAAGTGGGTAACCGCCACGGGGGGTTCGCCAGCCTTGCTAGCTGAAAGGGTTTCTGAAGGAGCGCGCAGTGAGGCTGGCGCGGTTCTGCTCTGTATTCAAAGCAGAGAGCTTGTTTTCCACCCTGCGACAGCTGAATGCCATTTCTCAGCATCAGCAGAGTCGGGGCTTTGTGGAGCTTGTGCTAAGAGCCCTTCACCACTCTGAAAAGCTACTCTGTTTAATCTGGAATGGCTTACTTTCAGTTCACGCTGGTGAGGATGCCCAGATGCGAGCAATGCCTACGTAGAAAGCCAAAGCGCGGCTGATAACATGCAGGCAGCGTTTGTTTGGAGCGGTCTCTCGAGGCAAAAACATGTCACGCGTGTGCTCTGTCAAGAGAAGTGCAGCTGGTGTCGTAGCTTTCCTCTGTAGGTCGCTCAGTGCTTTGCTAGATAAACGTGCTAAAGTATGCTTTAACTTAAACTACTTTAAAGGTGATAGCTTGGTTGGAGGTACTGGGGCTCTTGCGTTTCAGAGAAAGGTGCCACAGGTAACCGGTGCCGCGCAAAGCCCGCATCCTCCTCTGTGGCCTCGCTAAGAGCGTGCCTGTGCAGAGCAGCATGTAATCACGTGTGTGCTCTACAAGAGAACAGGTGAGCTATCTCGTAAGGACGCGTTACCGTGGCTATAATGAATCAAACTGAAACCTCAGGTTTGGAAGGTGTTCTCTCTAGGCAGGGTGCACCAGCTCTGTGTGGTGGGGTTGTGCTGTCGGTGACGCACAATGAAACACTGCCACGGGTTTTTCACAAATGTGCAGCATTTAGCCCGTAACCGTTTCGGTGGGAGTCAATGATTACGTTTCTTGGAGCCAAGATAGGTCAGCTCTGAAGGCTCTTCTTGAATCTAGGCCTGTTTTCCCTCTTACGTCTCTTGTTGCGTAGATATCCGTTTTCATACGGTTTCTTATCATGGTGGCAAATGTGTAGATAATAATTTAATATCTGTGTGTTTATGAAGTTCTCTTTTGCTTTTTAGAGCTTCACAGTAGTCATTCAGCAGGATAAGACTGTTGGTGTCCTGCCAAACAGATTTCCAGCTGGAATGGCTGATTCTAACGGTTGTAAATGTAAAGCCTAGTATGTGTGAGGTTTCCTTAATTCTTACGTGTCACCAAAAGAAAACTAATCATTCCTATCTTGGCTCTTGAGAAACTAAACTTTGTTTAGTCTGGATGAGAATATTAAGGATTTTATTAACAATTTACGGATTTATAGGCTATTGCGAGAATAAATTCTTTAATTGCTCAACATGAAATTCTTTGATGATGACATAATCTTGACAACCACACAACCGCTCTTCCACTGAAACAGCAGTAAATGATTAAATCTTTTGTTGAGCAAGAAATCATACTTACCTTCTTCCCTTTTGCACGGTTGTGGAATGTAAGTCGTGGACACAGAGAGCAGGTAGCTGTGGCATGAGGGTATTGGCAGACTGAATATATCGTGGAGATGCTGCGTTTTTAAGCAAGACGTTCCTTTGTCTCCAGTTTGTTTGGGGCCACTTGGGTGAAAGGCATTGTTCATCTGGAGGGACAGTCAGATATTAATTGAGCACGTGCTTCGTATAACCCCCCACAACTTTTCAGACTGCCTGTGAGTAGTATGGATGTGCTTATGTTCCAGCTGTGGAAATGCAAGAGTTTTTTGCAATTTTTTCCAAGACTCAAGTATCTTACCTGGAGAGCAGGTGGCTTCTAGGGGCGGCTGTGAAGCGGGGGGACATCCAGCTGTGAAGCGGGGGGACATCCAGCTGTGCGGGGCTGATTCAGCCTGCGAGAGCTGGGCTCACTCGCGTATATTTGATCCTTCTAGATTTTATTGTCTTTATTAGTGAGGGACCATCAACTTTTGCCCATTTTAAATGTATTAATGGGGGATTTTATTAGCTGGGAGCCTAGCTGAAACCTTAAACATTAAGAGTTTAAAAATCCCTCCTGGTGATAGAAGGATTATTGTCCTCAACATACACTTAACTTTTCATAGCCTTAACTTGATCGGAGTCTGCCATTAGGGGAATAGCGTGTGCACCTCGTATGTGAAAAACATGGCGTTTGTCCCCTTGTTTTTGGTGATGTGATCGGATCAGAAATGGCAAGGTCCAGACGGGCTTTGGGGTTCACACAGGTGGCACGGACTGCACTGCTGTTCAGCAGGTAGATCACTTGTCCGGTTTGTCTTCTGAATTACTATCAGTTTCTTGTCTGTTAACCAAGGGCCTTTTAAGATGACATGCTTGTGCTTTTTCCTGTGAGAATACTCTTACTAGGAGGCATGGTGGTGTTGGGTTGATGATTGGACTTGATGATCTTAGAGGTCTCTTCCAACCCTAATGATTCTACAATTCTGTGATAACAGGATATGATTCAGTCTGTGTTAAGATCTCTTTACCTCCAAGTAGAAAATTACTTTCTTCTTTAGCTAGTTTTCTATTTTAAGTATATTGAAATGCAAATTTGTTTTTGTGTTGCAGGCCCAGCATAGAGACACGTTCATTGAAGAACGCTATGGGAAGTACAACATCAGTGATCCATTAATGGCTTTGCAGAGAGATTTTGAGACCCTAAAAGAGGGAAATCACGGTGAAAAGCAACCAGTATGCTCCAATCCATTATCTATTTTGAAAGTGGTGATGAAACATTGCAAGAATATGCAGGAAAGAATGTTATCCCAACTAGCTGCTGCGGAAAGCAGGCACAGAAAGGTAAGTTTTGCTTCAAATAAGCTGTGCAGAAGTTAATAGTTGCATTTTGATAATACATTAACTTCAGCAAAACCACTTAAATGCCTTGAGTTTTGGTAACTGAAAGGGCTTTGCACCTGTGTGTAAACTTCTCACTCAGTAGAATGCAGCTGGTAAGCTTAGTAATGGTCGTTCCAAAAGCTGAAGTATATGCAAGGTGGTTTTTGTCAGGACACATAAAAAGAACTACCTCATTCACAGCTGGGAGGTATAGTGCTTACCAAAATGTAAGAAAGGATTTCTAGAAGACAGAATTCTCAGCAGACACATCACTGTACCTCTTGTGACTTGTTCTCAGTGATTGTTGAAGAGCTGGTACCAGGCACTTGCGGGAGTGTACCTCCTTGTGCGTTCCTGAGAAAGTATGGCATGCCCAAAACTGGTTTTCATGCTATTTGGCCTCTTTAATAAAGCACCTATTTTCTCCATACATAGCTTTGACATATATTGACACCAAGGAAGTGCCTGGTCAATGTGTCAAGCTGTGCTTCCCCAGAGGTTTGCTCCTCTGGCATACCGTAGTTCACTAGAGGAGCACAAAGCTGCGCACGAGACTGAAAGCAAGAGTCCGCTGAACTCTGCTTCTTGGAGTCCTGCTGCAACATATTCCCTTTAACTAGTTAGCTTCTAAGAAGACATTTTTATATGTTTGTTTGTCCTGCAGTAAATGTAAACAAATCAAAATCATTAAAGTATTTGTCCCTCCTATGTAGTCAGGGCAGGGAATAATTGCCCAAGAACACGTCACTGGAATTGCAACTGGGAGAGCACTCTGGAGCATCCCTGCAGTCACCTGCATTGCAGCGCTGTATCTTAACCCCTTCACATACTTATTTTCCACCTGCAAAAGTAGCTGGGATTTTTGCTTTTACTCGGGTCAGTGGCAGACTGGGGGGCTGTGCCGTTGCGCTGGTGTCCAGAAGCTGTCTTTTACAACATCAGATCTCGGGGTGTGACTGGTGCCTGGGCCTGAGCCAATGCCATCCTGTGTTTTTTCACGTCACTCTTACTTTGGTTAAAGCTTACTAAATCATGTACAAAGATCTCAAATACCAGTAGTTGAGTTCTGTTTCTAACCAACAGGTTCAAAGTTAAACCCTGTGTTTCGATGCTCATCAGCACATGGGTTAAACCTTATTTTCCCATAATCTGTTTTGATGGGGTGAAGATAGAGCACGTTCCTTTCAGCCTGTGAATAATCTGAAGCATTTCTGTTACAGAAGCCGTACTATGATGTAAGCAACCAGCCAGCTTGACTTTTATATCACACGTGGACGCTATGCTTAGGGTATCTTCAGTTTTCAGTTTGTCCTCTAAGTCACTGGGAGTAACAGCCAGGCTCTGCGTTTCACTTTCCAGCCAAGTATCTAGCGAAATCATGCTGTTACAATCGGCTATTTTTGACCCTCCTCATTCAATCCTTCCTGCCTCCTTCTGTAGAAAGGTTCCTTATGTACTTAAAGATATTTAAGCATTGTTTGGAAGCTTAAATTTCAAGAAGACTGAGGAGCTGCTAAATTCATGGTGAGCATATGTTGGAAGAGCCTAGAGTTTTGGTGATGAGATACAGCAGAGTCTCTTGGGAAGTTTGTGTTCTGGCATTTCTGTTGAGTTAATAGAATTTCAATTATTCCTGTAATTCAGCGTTAAAGCTGAAGGAGCTCCTTAACTGGGTCCTTATGGCAGGCAGTTTCATTTCAAGAGCTCATCTTGTTCTTAAGTGGAAGAACAAATTAATGTTCTTTAAAATAAACTTTGCACTGCAGTCCTCAAATCCCCTGTAAGAAACTGGGGGAGAAGCCTCCATGCGAATTACTGCTGAAACCCTAGCGAGGATCGTTCGTGCCCTGCGTCTCCTGGGTGCGTCTTCTCTGGGGCAGTGCCTCTGCTCCTGCCGGGCTCTGTAGTGCTGGTCCTGCCAGGAGATTCTGATGTGGGCACCGTGCAACCAAGGACGGATAATGTGAACTTCTCAAGGCTATTCTGCAGTCCGGGGGAAAAGCATGCAATTTAGCTATTTAATAATAAAATGAAGTTACACACAAGGTGGGGTTTTCCTAGCTTCTTTTGCAAATTGACTCAACTATACCAAATAATAACGTAGTATTGTAACTTGTCCAGAAGCTGCTTTTATGTGATTTTGAGTTGGATTCTGCTGCCGGAGGCTGCACTGGCTGCTCTCCTGTGTCGTTCGGCTTCGGACCGTGTGCGAAGGCGCTGATCTCTCCCTGTGTTACGCCAGCTTGTAAGTCTGCCTGGGCATCAAGGTGACCGATGTTTGTTTGGCAGGTGATACTGGACCTGGAGGAAGAGAGGCAGCGGCACGCCCAGGACACGGCGGAGGGGGATGATGTCACCTACATGCTGGAGAAGGAGCGGGAGCGGCTCACCCAGCAGGTATGCTTCCCTAGCTGGTAATTACCCGGCCCACGGAAACCCTGGGTTCCTGGGTGGTGAACTGATGTCTAATTGCACATTTGTGTTGAAAGAGTAGTAGGGACCTCCCTCCTCTGTAAGGTGCTCCTAGCTTGTATCATTTTGATACGAAAAACAACCTTAATTTTTCGGGGTGTTTCGGTAGCTGAGCAGTGCTAAAAGCTATTAATAGGCAATCAAATGCCTTGAAATCTTACTTCAGCCCAAAATCTGAGTAGTTCTCAAGAACAGGGCTGTACTTACAAATGATAGGGCTTTCTAGTACTCAAATTCAGAATAAGTAATGAAAGATCTCCTGGGGGGCTTATTCAGAGATGATAATAAATACTTCAGCTACTGTTTTCTGTTACTCAAGTGCTGTAGACTTTATTAAACATACATCACACAATAGCATTTTAAAATCCAAGTGCCTTTAAAAGGCAAACTGACAAAGTAGTGAATGAGGTGGGATGCTCCAGAACGCCGGTTTGGTCAGTGCACGGCAGGCTGGGTGTATATCTCACTAAAGGTCAATTGAATTTCCGACATGATAAAACTACCAGTAAGTAATAATTCTTAATACATGCAACCTGAGTCGTACAAGACTGCCCTGCAGATACCTGGGGCAGGAACCCCTTTCTTAGCCATTGCCATCTTTTACCGTGTAATTTCTCCAGGATATGTAGTAACCCCCGTTCCTTTTTAGGGCATTATACTTCATTTACCTTCAGGAGATTTTGTGGTTCCCTTACAGTCTTTTTTGTTCTTGTCTTCCAGTTGGAGTTTGAAAAATCCCAAGTGAAAAAGTTTGAGAAAGAACAGAAGAAGCTGTCAAGCCAGTTGGAGGAGGAGAGGGCACGCCACAAGCAACTGTCTTCCATGCTTGTAGTGGAGTGCAAGAAAGCCACGGCCAAAGCAGCTGAAGAGGGGCAGAAGACAGCAGAATTGAGCTTGAAATTGGAAAAAGAGAAGAGTAAGGTGAGTAAACTGGAAGAGGAGCTGGCGTCCAAGAGGAAGCGGGGTTTACAGATGGAAGCACAAGTAGAAAAGCAGCTCTCAGAGTTTGACATTGAAAGAGAACAGCTGAAAGCCAAGCTGAACAGAGAAGAAAACCGTACTAAAGCACTCAAAGAAGAGGTGGAATGCCTGAAGAAAGCCCTAAAAGAGCTAGAGGCTTCTTGCCAGGAGCACAGTCCTCCCGAGCCTTTGCAGCCAAGCCCCTCGGTGACGTCCAGAGGTGTTGCAACTGACAGTCCCACAGCGAAGTCTGTGTCTTGCCAGACAGAGTGTCTGCAGCCAGACCGAGCAAATCCTGCCAGCACAAGCAAAGCTGTCCACACCATGTTTCCCAGCCCTACTACACCTACTCATTCCTATGCAAAATCCAATGGTCATTGTGATACAGACATGCAGACGGGTGGTGAGCTACTGCAGACAAATGCGGCAGAGAGCCAAGCTCAAAAGGAGAAATCTGCGGGTGCAGCCTCGGAGAACACTGTTGAGAATGGAAGTTCTCCTGTAAGAACAGAGTCACCGGTGCATCTGATGTCCCAGCTCTCTTCTAGTGGGGCCTCCCTGTCTCCCAGTGGCACAGCTGCCTCTTCTCTAACACCTTCTCCCTGCTCCTCACCAGTTCTGACTAAGCGCTTAGTGGGAGCATCAGCAAGCAGCCCTGGTTACCAGTCGTCCTACCAGGTGGGGATCAATCAACGATTCCACGCAGCTCGGCACAAGTTTCAGTCTCAAGCTGAACAGGACCATCAGTCAAGTGGTTTGCAGAGCCCACCGTCACGGGATTTGTCTCCTACTCTAGCAGATAACTCTGCCGCCAAGCAGTTGGCCCGCAATACAGTCACTCAGGTCCTTTCCAGATTTACCAGCCAGCAGGGACCTATTAAGCCTGTCTCCCCTAACAGCTCACCTTTTGGCACGGACTATCGAAATCTGGCAAATGCCGTGAGCCCCAAAAGTGAATCTGGTCACTCTCCAAGCCCTGTCAAGGTTTCCAGTCCGCTAAGCCCGCTGTCTCCTGGAATTAAGTCACCAACCATTCCTAGAGCAGAAAGAGGGAACCCTCCGCCCATTCCTCCAAAGAAGCCCGGCCTCGCTCAGTCACCTGCTGCTCCTACTCCACTAACCAAAACCTCTTCCCAGGCACCCTTGCTGGGTGCCCCCATGGACGTGGCGAGTAGCTGCTCTAACAATACGGTAGTGTCAAACGGCAAAGACGTTGAGATACTCCTGCCCACTAGCAGCTAGTCTCCAGAAAATGTGAATGTGACATTCCACGGCTTAGCGTCCTACAGCTAAGACACTGTTTTTCCACTCCATGTTATTTATTTCCATAGTAGCAGATTCTGTCTGTATAAAGCATTTAGTATATTTTTTCCTTTTTTAATAGGTAGGAAAATATTTTTGTTTATGAAGAAACCTTAACTACAGCTATACAGTAGCCTCAATATGTCTCATGGTAGCAGTCAAATCATTAGAGAGAACAAGAACCCCAATCACATGGTGGGACCTAACTCTCAAACTCTAATGGGACTGAAATGCTACTTTTAAATTATGCAGAAATAACTTTTGCAGACTTTTTACTCCAGATGAACATTTTATAAAAAGTGCCTGAACTAAGCCTGCAATATGAATGTGATTCTCCGAAAAAGGTGAGGAGGGGGACCATCTAGCTGCAGAAACAAATTCTTCTGTGAGTCCTGAATGTTGAAACCAACACTGGTTTTAATTCTTGCCGTTAGCTAGAGTAAGTTAGCAAATGTGAGGTGACCACCAGACTGACGCAGCCAGCCACGCTCTCTCCTGTAGGGCATAGCCCCTAGCTGGTAGAAGAAGCACACTTAAGTGTCTTCGGGCAAAACTTAGCTGTAATACAACCCAGATTACTTTTCTCTCAGTATCTATTGTCCGTGTCGTTCTTTTTGCTTTCCTGTAACACATTCTGCAGAGATGCCTGTGTGCTTTAAATGGCTGAACTCTGGTTTCTGGTGTGTCACCTTGAATTTTCAAGCTCTTCAAGCATTCTACTGTTGTGTGTAGAACTTCTGAGAAAAGGATCTTGCTATTACTTGACAAAGATCTCGCTATTACTTGAAAAAAATCACCAGTCCATATGATACAGGTTTTTTACAACAGTAACATGGGATCTTCTACCATAAACAAAAGCAATAATTCTGTCCCTCGTGTCGATCAGTTGTGTCCGGCTGACCTGGATTTTACCCCCTAGTTAGCTGTGGGATCTTGCTGGCTTTCCTTGGCTGCAAATATGGAACCAAACCGTTACTGTTGTATAATTGAATATGTATATATGTGTGAGTAGTCTCACACACATACATACTAAATACACAATGTATTAGGAAAACCTTTATCTAGTTCTGCCTAATGTGAAGAAAATGTGGGAATTCATTGAGATTTAAAAAAAAAACACTTAGCAATTGCCCACATTTGAGGCAAATCACGTGTGTGAAAAATTATTTGGGCCCAAGAGGGGAGCAGGACCTGATTCCTGTGCAGAAGCACTTGCTGCAAGAAGTGCAGTTGTCAGTGCAGACGTGCTGCGGGCGCTGCCCGTCGCTCAGCAGCGCAGCACGGTCAGTTTTCTGAGTCACGGCGGCGAGAAATACAAGCCAAACGCACCACAGACCAGTGGCAGGGGCTGAGAGCAGAGCCCAAGTTCATTATCTCAGGTGGTGTATGTGAACTGATCCTAAATTTAGAAACTGGCCTTGCTGCTCAGTGTCAGCCCGTGTTCAGCATTTCCCTCTGCAGCAGTGTCACGCAGAGCACAGCGTCCCGCTGCCAGAGGCACGTTCTCCGTCATCGGTTTTCGATATTTAATTAGACAAAATACATCCACCTTTACTGTAGGGACGGTCCCTGCGGCAGCTGGGGGGATGCGCTGCTGCTCATGGCCCGGTAGGTTCCTTCTGGCTTTGAGCCTGGTGGCATAGGACGTCGGAGCTCTTGCGCTGCTTTGAAGTGGCTGTTGTCCGAGGTGACCCTGCTGTCCTCTCCTGCACAGCCCTGCCAGGTATTTAGACTAGAACAAGAGGTTTTTACAGCCCTTTTATAGCCTTTTAAGTTGTGGTATTATGTGCTATTGTTCCTCATGCAGTGGGACTGGCTGTGTACTGACAGCAGGGAGACGAGGCAGCCTGGAGATGAGCAGGCAGCGACTCTTGTGGGAGCACATTTATTACTTTTTTAAACTTTTAAGTATCCACAGCAGATTTTTTTTCCTCTTGATGAGAGTAATTGTAAAAACTGATGGGCAGATGGATTTTGGCCCGCGTATCACTTCCGATTCAAAAGTGAGGCTTTTGTATACACTGCTTTAATGTGTTTCTTTGCTTTTACATTAACCTAAATGGTATTATCCCATCTTTATCAATAGCTCTATAGAGAGAGATATACTATGATGAAGTCTATTAGGAAATGCACTGAGTACTGTTTCTTCTAAAATATAATATGGGAAGGGGGTATGCAAAAGAATGTATTTTTGCTAGTAGCCTATCTTCTGAGAGAAACTAAGCACAAGATATCAAAATGGATCCAACTAATTCAGTAAGACATTTAGAGTTAGTATTTAACTGTTGATGTAGATTCTGTGTGGAAGCAACTAAATATTTCTTCTATAACTCACATCTGTTATAAGCAGACGTTGTTGCAGAGTTTGTCACTGGCTAATGGAGTATAATGAAGTGCAAAATGTATACACTAGTATTAACTCATTAACACTTGTAAATTTGTAAAGCCAAATGTACCAAGCTGAAGTCTTTAATCATTTTTATAGCTGATGGCATTAAACATGTTAAACATTCATATTATCAATAAAGGATTTTATTTTTAAGATGTGCAAATCGCTTAAGAAAGTGTTTGGAGTCGGGACTGTGCGTGGACCGAGGCTGCCCAGCAGGAAAACACTGCGTGTCTGTATTCGGGTGGAAACAGGCTTCAGTGCGTGCTCGGGAATGTCGGAAGAAAGCAGATTTCCTCGCAGTACCATCGATAACGAGCAGCTGTGGCTGGCTGCAGCCTGGGCTGCATCTGACGGTGGGGGTGCTGTCGCCTGGGAGGTGCCACGGCACAGCAAGCTCCCAGCACCTGTGGCTTCTAGGTGGTTTTAAGTGAAAACAGTTTTCCTACAGTACCTCTTTGCCACAGAATGGTGATATTGAAGTGCTAATACTTTGGGGGTATTATACTAACAAACACTTTGGGTTTTGGGGGGAAGTAGGTGTGCCAGTGCCCTGCTGGCTTCTCTCAAGCAGTATACAGCATTTCTCATGGAAGTCGCCTGGGCAGCATCAGCCCTCCTCCGCCACGGGCGAGCACGGCTCAGTCAGGTCACAGGACACGGGAGAGCGTCCCAGCCCAGAGAAGTCCCCTGTGCCGGGGATGCAGCGTGTCCATGCAGGGAACCAGCGCGTTCCTTCCCCGGAGAGCCGGGGGCTGCTCCAGGTGCCTGCCAGCCCACCCGTGGGGAAGAGTCCGCAGCTGCTCTGACTCCCTAACACCTACCTTTGTAGTGACCTGGTTTTCTAATTTTTACATGGGTTCAGCCAAACAGGTTTTGCAAGAACCTGGGAAGAAGCTCTTTGTGCATCTCTTGAGGCTCGATGGCGTTTCGGAGGAGCGCTGCGCGAGTGACGGTACCTGCTTCAGCACAGCCGAGAGCAGCAGCCACCGACCAAGCACCGCTTCCTTCCGTAACCCTCTTCTCCAGCGAGGTGGAGGCGGAGGAGCCCTGCCCAGGTAGGGGTCAGACAGGTGGGCAGCTCAGCTTCGGCCCTGCTTGCTTTTCACAGCAGTAGCAGAGGTGGAAGGAAGGTCCTTGCCCAAGGCTGGAACGCCCATAACCACCTCCAGACTGCGTTTCTCTTGCCCTCCGACACACCGTGCTGCGTACATGGAATGCGAACGGCTGCGGTGGGGCTCAGGCCCGTTACGGTGCCGTGCGCGGAGCCCAGCCCCTGCTCCCAGCCCGTTCCTGCACAGGAGCGATGAGTCAGTCCCTCAGACCCAAAGCCTGGCTCATCCCCAAAGGTCGCCCACATGAGCCTGGCCTTGCTGGGCCCGGGCTGGCGGCCGGCGGGGTTCGGCCACCTCTGCCTCAAGTGGGCACGGCTCAGCGGAGCGAGGTAATCCCGGCCTCCGCGGGCTCGGGCGCAACGTTACCGAGCGTCGGCAAAAGCCGAGTCGCTGCATCTCCTCTGCCACCGTCCCGCCGGGCCCGGGGATGCTGGGTGCGGGGATGCTGCGGGCAGACCCCGACCCTCCGCCCGGGGCTCCGGCGGCGGCGGGCGGAGCGTCCCCGGGGCGGGCGGTGCGCGGCGGGACGGGGCCGCTAGAGGGAAACCTGCGCCCGGGAACGGGCCGGGAGGCACCGGGGGGAGGCACCGGGGGGCACCCGGGCCCGCTGCCTCCTGCCCGCACGGCCTGGCCCGGCTGCGGGCGGCCGCTCCGTCCCGAGTCCGCGCTCGGAGAGGGGAAATGGGCTGTGCCTGCCCCGCCGCAGGGCATCCCCCCCTCCAGGGCATCCCCCCCTCCAGGGCATCCCCCCCTCCGCAGGGCATCACCCCACAGCAGGGCACCCCCTTAGGACAACCCACCCAGGGCACCCACCACAAGGTATCCCCCATCGCTGCACCCCGCCATGCCCCACGGCAGGGCATCCCGGGTTGCAGGCTGTCCCACCAGAGCAGGCACAGACTTACCGTGCTGTCAGGATGCAGCAGCTATTCCCAGCTCTCCCAGCAAGAGCTGGATCTGCTTCCCACTCCGTCCCCAGCGGGAGTTCAGCCCTGGAGGACCCCGGCACCCACCGCTGTCCTAAGAAAACGTACTGGCTCCCCAGGGCGGCTCCTGGCTGGGCTCTGCGAGTCCTGCCGAGGCACTGGCTTCACCTCCCACCCTCCTGACCCCGGCTGCAAGCTCCTGCAAGCACAGGTGAAATGGTGTGGACCAGAGCGTGAGAGCAGTGCCTGCACAGCTGGGGACACGGGCTGCAGGACAGGGGTGATGCCAGGTGCTGGCAGGGCCACGGGTGCCGGGCAGTGAAGGCAGGACGGCTCAGAGCTGCTCGGCCAGGAGCAGTGCCGCCAGCTGGGCTGCGAGAGCTGCTGTGCATCGCTACCAGCCTTGTGCCTCGCAATTTTCCTCCATGGAAAATGGGTGGTCACTGACCAGGCGCTCCCATCAGCAGTACTGTGAATTAGTCACTAGACCAGGGATGGATTTGTGTGGGCTCAGCTGGCACACGCTCGGGGCAGCTGCGTGCTCGCACCTCTCCCCAGCGGGGAGCTCGCGCTGCAGGGTCGGTCAGCAGCCCTAGTGCCCAGGGGCATGTGGTGCCCAGCCACGCCGCTCCAGAGCATCTCATGAGTGAGGAACGCCATGGAGCAATGGCAGAGCAATGAACGGCACTGCTGGGGAGAGAAACCCGCCGGGGGGGCCTGCGGTGGGGTGCTGGGGACGCAGGGTGCTGGTGAGGCTCTGCTGGGTGGTGGCGAGAGTGAGGCTGGGATGAGCGCGTCATGTAACTGCAGCTCCTGGGAGCATCCCTTGGGAAGTGTGGCTGTCCTCCAGACGCTGTAACCTCCAGTTCTGCTGGGAGAAAGAGCTTTTGCTTTGGTGTGCATTCACCCCGTAGCATCGGCTTCGGGCTGTCCCAGCCACGGTGCCTGCGGATGCGGTTTGTTTGCACAATCCAGCCCGCGAGCCAGACCTGGCTCTTGCCCTTTGCCGGGGCACATACAGCCAAGGAAGGCTTCAAGCGCTGAGTGTTGTTGTGAAGAGACTTCATGCTACAGGTTTAGCATGAGCAAACATGCCAAGAAGCTGCGGTCTGCTTACCCCGCTTTCCTGCCCTGCTATTTCAGCCTCGGCCACCACTGCTGATAACCCCTGGGCGCCATCCAGGCGCCACAGTCACCGCCACGGCCTCATCACCCGTCAGCTGCAACAATCCACTGCAGCAGTCGGAGCAGCAGGTTAAAGGGTCCGGGAAAATCAGTTTGGGGGCAGTCATCTCTTTTGGGACGAGGACAGAGAAAGTAGCAAACACAGGGCTAGAGTTGGAGGTTGAAATGCCACGTGCCTGGGTTTCAGTCCTCCACTTGCAGTTTGTGCGTCCTGCTGCTGTGAGTTTCTCAGCGCTGCCCTGTGCTGGGTCCTCTCCTCGGCTCCATGTGTCGGTACCTGCTCTCTTGTCACAGGCAGACCCTGCCCTGTAGCTGCAGGGTTGCAAACTGCCTTCGTAAAATCAGCGTGCACAGCTGCAGCAGTGTTTGTACGGATGTAATTGCACCACAAATCAAATTCAGTTCAGCTAATTAGGAATCAGTGGATGTCCAGCTGAAAACACATTCCCCCATGGCTGCACGATTTTGGCTGCACTGGGCCACTGTTCCCATGTACTATGTGCCTCGAGTCTGCTCTTGGCTCTGGCTGAAAGACCTGTGGCTGCGAGGGGTGGCGAGGGCCCAGCTCTGCACCGGGTGATTGGGCAGGCTGCTGAGCCCTGTGGAGAGCAGCACTAGGTGTGCCCAGGTGATGCTTTGGAAGCTGAAGCTGGTGCTGGATCTGGGCTGGCTGCTCTGGTCCCAGCTCGCTCCCGGCCAGGCGGGTCTCGGGCCACACACGGCTCGCCCCCAGGCAGGGGGCTGCGGAGTGCCCCGCTGCAGGCTCCAGTCCCCTGCGCCGCACTCCCACGGGGTGAACGGCTCTCAAGGGCCGTGCGGAAGAGGGAATCCAGCTGAAGAGCTGATTCTGATGGTTTTCATCCTGCTCTGAAAGCAACAGGGGAATTTGTTTCGTGGGAGTACAAGAACTGTTTACAAATTAATGAAGCAGCTCCATGTGATGCTCACAATGAGCAGCACGTTCGCTGGGCCTGGGCACAAGACACCCCTTCCCCAGAGCCCCTGTGCTGCCCAGTGCCCCCCACTGCCCGCCCCAGTCCAGGGATGGCTCTGCTGCCACCAGTGTCTACAGCCAGGTGCCAGACATGGTGAAATATTATCCAGTGCGTGGGGGCTGGCAGGGCTGCGAACCCCAGATAAATCCTGGCGACTTGGAGGCTGGAAAGCAGGGTCTTCTGGAGCCACAACTGCCCACGGCCGCATTTTGGTCCAAGCAGGAGTGCTGCGCTCAGGGTGTTTAATGCAAGGTGGCATGGTGACAGAACGGACCAAGACAGACAGACCTCTCCCCCCTACAGCTTCCCAGACAGCTTTCTGGAGCCCCTTGGTGTGCAGCGTGCCCAGACCCTGCTGAGCCTCCCGAAAGCACAGCCCCACCACGGCCCAGGGGCAGCCCTGTCCTCCCCGGGTGCAGCGAGGAGCCCGGCCAGCGCAGGAGCTCTGCCACAGCTGCCTCTCGTCTGCAGGAGCCTCACGGGCAGCACAGCCTCGGCCGCGTGATTAATCTTTTGTCACAGAGGAATAAGGAAAACCAGCAATTAATAAACCCCCAGCTTAGGCAGTAACACGGCTCTGCCGTCCCCGCCGTAAACATGGCCCTTTTACTGCCTGCGACTCGGGACGTGCCGACTGCCGGGCACGGGCGCAGCGCAGATGTTATTGTAGGGGCTGCCCGCGGGGAGCGGGGTCAGGGCTGTTTGACGGGGAGGAATCGCCATCGGGAGGATGTTTGTTTTTGTAGCAGCTGGATGTGTCTCGGGGAGGGATGGGAACGTCTTCTGTCACTCGTGGGCCGGGAGGAGGCTGGCAGGGCAGGGATAAAGCTCCTGACAAGTTTGGACTAGCAGGCGAGTTGATTAGCTGAGAGATGAAAATTCACAGCTCTGCTCTTGCAGGGGCCGTGAGCTGCTGGAGATATGTTTATGCGAGGGGAAAGCACCCCCTGTGCATGCTGCCCCACGGCCCGGCCCCCGCCGGCGCTGAGCCCGTGGCCCCGGTGAGCCGCGGCGGCGCGGGCAAAGCGCCTTGGGTCGGTACTGGGCGCCCTGTGCCAGCACAGCCCTCCCCGCTCTGCGGAGCCACGTCCCCCGGCACGAAGCCGTGCAGAGGTTGTTGGGGGGCAGCGGGGATGAGGGGACCCGGGGGCAGCAGTTTGGGGTTGGGGGGCGGGGTGGATCCCAGCTTCTCCATGGGCCCAGCGTACGCTGCAGGAGCGGGTCATTGCCGGCTGCCTGAGCACCGCCACGGTGGCCGTGGGCCTTGGGGTCTGGACACCCGGCGATGCCTCGGGTGTTAATTTGCAGCTGATGGTAGAAAAGAACCCCAGCACGGGGAGCACGGGCCCTTGTCAGCTGAGAGCCTGGGCTGGGCTCTGTCTGATGGTACAGATTACCTGGTGATAGACAGAGATAAATGCATACAGCTGGAGGCAGAATAAATCGATGCTATTCGTTGTATAATTGTCTTGAAAATAAGGTAATGACTGGCTCTTGGAATGCTTTGATCTTATCAGAAAGACAAGGAATACACTAATGGCTTTAATTAGACTTCGGGGATGAAATGAATTTGGCCTCCTGGGTGAGCTGGTTTCTGGAATTGACCACTGGTGGGGATAGAAAGGCTTTAATCAGATTTAGGCTCTTTAATACCCACAATAGTGTGTGTCTGTGTGTGTGATACAGACCTACTGTTATGCCTGGTTTGGGGGCGGGGGGGATTGGTTCTGCTGGCTGCGTGTGCTTGGGCTGCCAGTGCAGGCAGGAACCTTTTTACAATGTACTTCCCCATTTGTGTTTGAGCTCTGCAGGGCACCGTGCCATCAGAAAATCCAGGGAGCTTTGTGTAGAAAAAAGGTTATTTTCATGCCTTCGAGCTCAGCATCTTTTGAGGAGGCGCGGAGTCTACTAGTTTTATTTATTGTCTTCTAAAGGAGATTTGAAAACAGCTTATCAAAAAGCAGTGGAAGGCTGGTAATTGTTTAATTTCCCAACAGTGGGTCACGGCAGCTGCTCCGGCAGCAGGGCAGTGTGCTGGCCACGCTCGAGCATCCCGCGTAAGCAGTTACCAATTACTGCAGCTTAATTAGTGCATGTAATGGCTGCAGTCAAAGCAACAGAAAACCTTATCTCTCTAGGAACATAGCGTTGCGTTGTCCCCCAGAACACATAGAATAAGTGGTGTTTAATGCGCGGAGGATGAGCAGGGTCTGACTCAGCGCTGTGACTCACCGGGTGAAGCCGCCGCTCGTCAGCCGGCGGTCGCGGCCCCGGCTCTGCGGCGCTGGGTGGGGATGCCACGGCTCTCGTGGGGTTCTGTCTCTCCTCCCGCCGTGCCCGTGGCGGGGCCGAGTCCCGGGGTGTCCCCAGAGGGGCCTCGCAGCGGTGTCCTGGTTCGCCCGAGGGTTTGGCAAGGGCTGGCAGTTTTCACAGGCTGCACCTGACCTTCCCCTAGTTATTGCCTAGCGAACCTGGACTGCTTTCTGAGCAGCAGCAGCCCAGACGCTGAAGCTAAACATGCAGCAGTTATTCTTCCTAGGCCGTGTTTATGTCTTCCTGTTGTAACTACAGATTCGGATTATTTTGGTAGGTTGACATTAGCTATCGTGTTTCCTTATGTTAATTTGCCGGGCTTAGATGAGCTCCCAAAAAGGATTTAATAACAAGAGCTGTTGCCAACGAAAGCACAACCTTGTTCAACAGTTACTGTACAGCCAAATGTTTCTAACGCCAAGCCTCCAGGCGTGGTATAAGCTCCTTGTAAGTAGCTGAGGTTTTGTGTAAGTGCGGGTGAGAGCGCGGCGAGGTCAGCTCTCACCCCGCAGGAGCAGGAGGTGGCTCCCAGCTCGGCTGGGACATGAGCCCCCGGGAGCATCGCGGTGGGGACGGGGATGGGGAAAGCCACAAAGCTGCAACTGAGCCTCAGAGGGAAAGCACCGATATTTGGTGATTCTGGCTCAAACAGCAGGGCCATGGCAGCGACACCCAAAACAGCAAGCAAGGCTGAGCCCCCTCCTTTCCCTCATCCCCAGCGATGCCCACCCAGCATCACCCATCCCAGAGGGGTGACGGCACCAGTGTGGTGGTGCGACCCACCCACCCCCAATCCCCAGGGCTGTGGGGCCACGGATGCCCTTGTGGCTGTCTTGCTGCCAGCGCCGCCCGGGGTGGGACAGGAGGAGGAGGGGATGCAAGGGGAGGAAGAGCTGCAAGCCACTGGGGGCCTGTCTCCCCAAACTGCCCCACCGCCAGAGCCACCCCACTCGCTGTGTCGCCCCAGGATGTGACAAATCACCAGAGTGTGTGTGCAGGAAGCTCCTCGCCACAGCACAAACACACACGCTTAGTAACATAATCTCTTGAAAGCAAAATCCCAGAAATTCCTTTTTCTTCGTGGAAAATGTTGCCTGAGGGAGAAGCTCATAATGAAGGATGAAAGCTTAATCCTCGCGGTAGAGCAGGATGTGTTGGGGGGAGAGTATAAACATGACAGTTGTTGCTCAGTGAGTCGGAAAAAAAAGGTGAAGGGATAAAAGCTGCGGCAGGGCGGGGCGGCGCAGGCTGCGGGTCCGGCTGCGAGGAGCCGCGGCAGCGCTTCCTCCCTGACCGCGCCGTGTTTGTCGTTTCAGCGTTGGCCGTGACACGTGCACAGGGTTATCCCGGCAATTTCAGACACAGAGAAAAGCTCTTGCGCCGTGGTAGGTGAAGGTGTGGGGAGAGTGACCACTACAAAATAAAACACCAGTGTGTCTGCAGACTGATATTCCGCGTTTTTCCGGGCCGTCAGTACGAATGCTGGCAGGCGATGCGACCAAGCACCGTGGTGGGAGCCCCGTGCACGTGTGCAGGCTCTTTGGGGCGGCAGGACGGCGCGGACCTCCCCGAGGGCAGGTGCTGGCCCTGCGATAAAGAAGCATCCCCCCACCCCTGATGCGAGGGCTGGGGGAGGCATGAATTGTCCCTGGGCATGCCCACAAGTGGTTTTCTCCAGCACTGGAAGTTCACTTCTGATGAAAGAGTGAGTGACCCAGCAAGCCTGGGGAAGGCGAACAGAGAGAGATCAGAGGGGAAAAAAGCTCAGGAGACATGCATTGAAGGAAGCCGCTTCTTCACACCTCCTTGCCGCCCGCTGGTAACCACTGCTCTAACCAGCCCTCTTCAAAGCTGGAGAAAACCTGTTTAAATCAAAGGTAAATCCCTGCTACAGCGCTGCCCCAGTTAAGCCGAACCTCCCCGCCGATGGGCAGCAGAGGTGGCGGCGCGGTGCCGACCCAGGGCAGCATCAGCGCCGGCACCGGGGGAGAACGCGGCTCGCAGCCGAGGGCCGGGGCTGGGGGGGTCTTGCACTGGGGGCCACGCTTGGGGTGCTGGAAGGAGTGGGGCCAGTGGTTGGGCAGAAAGGGACATTGTCCTTGGCTCCTTACCAGAGCCAGCGCCTCAACCCCCAGGGCTGTGCAGTGAGCTGCTAGGGCTCAGCCGGCCGCAGCAGGGACATTGGCAATGGCAGAGCCCTTCCCAGGCAGATGTTGGCCTTGTTCACCACGTGTTTGCATGGGGCTCGGCACAAGACGCGTGCTGGCACCACTGGGCCTCTCTGCCCTGAGCACCCGCTGCAGCCCATGCATGGACTGCAAGGCTGGTCCGCAGAGCTAATAACCCGCCACGCTGCAGGTGTCCTGCAGCCCAGGCCACGAAAGGCCAGACCTTCGGTGCCACCGGCGTGCAGCCGCGCTGCCCATTGGCGTCCCCGCCTCCTCCCTGCAGGTCTGCTCTTCCCAGCTGCCTCTCCACTGCAGAGTGCTGTCCCTGCGCCCGCCATGTGGCTTTTGGGAGCCGCAGGCACCAGCTCCCTGGCTGCCCAGGAGGCCACGGTGGTCGGCACCGAGAGGTACCACTGCACCAGTGGCTCCCTGCGGGTCCCGGCCAGGTCAGAGCCATCACATGCCCGTGGCAGGGAGGGGTCACAAGACACATGCTCCCCAAACAGTCTATGAAAGGGCTTTTTGCAGCCCAGCTTTTGCTCCCCATCACTTGCTCCATGCACAGCATCCCCAAGCCTTCAGCACTCCAAGAGGGACAAACAAACAGGCTCCGCTTTGCTTATTTTTAATTCAGAAGAGGAGCGGTGGAGGTGGGGTTACACTCTCCAGAGCACAACCTGTTCTGCCTTTGCTCAGCGTGCAGCAACGCTGTTTATGGGCTCGGATTCCAACCTTCTCCTCTCTCAAGGCTGTGAAGATGTATTTCCTTTTGTGCCATTTCTCCTTCTGGCAGGCAGGCTCCCAGGTGGGTCTGGAAAATGTCAAAGTGGGAAATAAAGTTGTTCACTGCAAAAAAAAAGAAGGAAAAAGGAGGGGAAAAATGCCCAAGCAGCGCAATGCTAGGGCCTGCCGGGGAGCCACTGGCACTTGGGCGGGAGTGGGGTGCTTCAGACGTGGGGCATCACGAGAGCCCCCAGCTCCGCACTGCCACTGCCATGTGCCCAGCACAAGGGCTCTGCCACCACCGGTGCCTGCCCTACGCCGCAGCTGAAGCCTCTGAGGCTTTTTCACCCCCGGAACAAGCTAAAAGCACAGCGCAAGATGAAATAATGGCAGCACAAGACGCCTGTCGCCGTGGCCCTTCGCTCTCCCGCCTCGCGTCCAGCGCAGGTTCTGCAGCTTCCCTGCTGGGCACGTGTGTGCTGCCCCTCTGGGCTCGTCTCGGGAGGCCTCATAGTGCTGAAACAGATGACGGTATTTATCTGAGGTGACTAATGGGCGAGCGCATTCCTGGCTCTGCCATCATCTGGTTCTCGTAACGTCAGGCGTGATTAGCGCTCACGCACACACCCCAGCGTTTTTGGGTGGCGTTGGGAGGCAGCGAGGTGGGGTGAAGATGGCATTTGTTCTCAACCACATGGATTTTTAAAACCTCGCTGTTTTGCGTAACACAAAGTGACAGGTACCGCCATGCTTTGGCAGCCGCGGCGCAGGGCCGGCAGAGCTGCCACCACGCCGGCACGGGGCAGAGCCCCGTCCAGCACCGGGGCAGGTGTGCGCTGGGGCAGGAAGGGCAGCGAAGGCGATGCGCCGTGGGGAAGTGGTGCAGCCAGCACTGGGGGGGATGCGGAGCGGCCCCCCCTCAATCCCACACCACCCCCGTGGTGGGGCACTGGGCTCAGCTGCATGCCACAGCCATCCGAGAGGGGCTGGGACCACCAGCCAGACCCCCACACACCCCCAGGAAACTGGTTTCCCAGAGAAAATTAAATGTTGACAAAACAATGTTTTTTTCACCCAAACAAGTTTGCTCTTTGTGGAAAGTATTTGGACTCAATTCTTAGCACTTCATGCAAACAGCTGGAAGGAAATGGCCAGTGCAGGAGCCCTGCGTGGGAGTTGCCAGCACTGGCAGGAGGGACCCCCAGGCACGTGGGCACCGAGCTGCGGGGAGCCTGCCTGTGCGAAAACCAGTTTCCTGGTGAGAAAGTCTCCATCTGGCAAATCAAAGAGGTCAGCAGCAGTGAAGTGGCCGTCACCAGGGCTGCTGGGGCTTGATGAGCTGCTGAACCCCGCGTGGCGGGATGGTGCTCGCTGCCTGCACCGTGGGTGCTGCAGGGACCTGCACCCACCGACCGCCTCGGGCTCGCTGCCTCCTGCACCTTCACGTGGCAAAGTGGATTTAGGGGGAGCAGGAACCCAGCCCCGGCGCTCCCGCTGCTACCTGCAACGGCCAGGACATCCCACGTCACCATCAGTTAAGGGGATGCTGAGGAATGCATAGACATTCTAACCCAAAACTGAGCTCTCAGGCAGGAATTCGCTGCCTGGTTTAAGGGGTGCCAGCTGCGGGCAGGCAGCTGGGGTTTAGTGAGCATCCCTGGTGACGGGGAGCCCTGCACTGCTGCCATCACCCGAGCGACCATCACCCCACCTCCAGGCACTGGCCGCAGCCCTCGCCCCGGCGGCCACGTGCCGTGGTGGGAGCCGCAGCAGCGCGAGCACCTGCGGGCGCAGAGCGGCAAGGCTGCGGGTGCCGGTGCCGCCGCGGCGAGAGGCTCAACCTGCACATGCCTGCGTGTGTGAGCTCCCGGGAAAGGACGTGCCACGACAGCCCGCAGGAGCGCCTGGGCTGGGCACAGATGCTGCAGATTAGAAAATTAAAAGCTGGGAGGTTTCTGTTGAAGACATTTTTCCGTTCATGAGGCCATGGGGTGGAGCAGGCGGAGGGGGTGGGGGGGCAGCTGCCTGCAGCAACAACAAAAGGCAGAAGGGGGAGGGGAGCACGAGGGAGAGATTTTTGATTCATACTCAAAAATTATCCAAACTTTATTGCCAAAATGTCTACATTTTTATGTGCTTAAGCACAGTGAGTTATGGAAATCTTAAAACAATGGAATGATCTCTTTCATTGCCCTCGATGTGTTCAAAGCCACCACCCCTCCTAACCAAGTGGAATCTCTTTTTCCGTGTTATTGACTTACAAAAATGTCTCTGCTATCAACACCGTCCATGCGCATCTCATAAATACCAGGGTGGGACACAGGGCTTTTGGTGGGGGTTTTTTATAAACCCAGCTCTGCACCAACCCTTCCTCAAGAAACGTTTTTATGGTCTTTGGTTGATTTGGCAAATTTTCTATTAGAACCTGCCTGAACAAGAGGGGCTGCAAATTCCTTGAATCAAGTCCAAGCATACAGCTTTCTAGTTCCCCTGCTCTCGTCTTTGCTCTGTGGGAGTCCCTTATCTGTCAGTCACGTACTGATCTTATAAATCTTCCATAGTGCGATGTGAGAGCATTACAGGGTGTGTCTTACACGCTCCATCTGCCAGGTAAGGGACCGCAGGGGTGAAAGCAAGCGCCAGCAATCCAGCAAGAGCACGTGTTTTGCAGTCCTGGACATGCAGAATAAAGTAGGTATAGTGTCTTTTTTGTGCTGTGCAGCAGGCCTGGAGCGGACCCATTCCTTTCTGATCTCAACAGAAGCAGAGAGGGGCGGATGCCCTCGCAGGCACCTCTGGTGGGACGGATGCATCCGTCCGCTTCTGCAGACGTCGCACGCGAGGCGCCGCGCTGGCAGTGCCCAGATGCTCTGCTGCAGGGAAAAGCCCTTCGTGCAGCGGCTGTGCCTGTGTAGGAAACCGTAACTGAGCGCGCAGCAAGGGCCGACGCGAGCAACACGCACCGGGGCGGTTTCCTTCGCTGCCGAGATAATTTCTCCCTATCTTTCCAAAACAACCTCTTCCTCCGCTGCCCCGGCTGTGCAAAGCCCGGCCGCATAGGCCTGGGCTCTGATTTACAGCCTGCCATCTGACAGAGCTGCAGGCAAAGCGCTGATCTGGAGCAAATGAGGAGCAGATCGGGGGGGGGGGGGGGGTTTGCCGGGGAGGTTTTGCAGCTGTGCAGGGGGACCGCAGCCCCGGCAAGGAGCCGTCCCACCCTCGGCTGCCTGCACCGGCCAGGCTGAGTGATGCCCGTGGGCGAGGAGGGGGCAGAGAGTAACTCAGCCCCCCACACCTGCAAGAAGAGCTTTGGGAGGGCTTGAGGCCCTGATGGGAAGCCCCGATGCCTGCACAAGCCCCCCACTAATCCCTTCTTTCCCAGGCCACGCTGCCGCGCTCGCGGCTCGCCGAGGAGAGGGGAGCTGCGGGAAAACCTCTCAGCCCTATAAACTGACACAGTTGTTTATAATATTCCTAAGTGCCATTGCGTGATGATAGCAGTTCTTTGACAGGGAAAATTTACTTTTTTCCTTCTTTTTTTAAATAAAGTTAGAAAGCTGCAAGTTCCACAAAAGATGTTTTGGCTATTATTCAGGGTTTGTTTGTTTTTCTGCTTCCTAAAGTGACACACTGAGGGCCATTTGCTGCTGCTAATGTTACAGCGTTGTTGCAGCACCGCTAGCAGGGTGCTGTGCTCAGGCTGGCCTGGGCAAGGCTGAAACCCTGGGGCTGAGGCTCACTTCCCTCCCTCCAGCCACCCCATCCACCCACCCTCACTGCCCTGCGCCGGGGGTGACATGCCTGCAAGGAGGTGACATTTGCTGAGCAGAGAGCAAGGGCAGCACCAGCTCCCGGCTGCAGCACCCGAGGGATCCCAGCCCTGCCGGCTGCACCAGCCCTGCAGCCAGCGCGGCGGCGGCCGAGGAGCAGGGAGCAATGGAGCAGGGAGCAATGGAGCAATGGAGCAGGGAGCAATGGAGCAGGGAGCAATGGAGCAATGGAGCAGGGAGCAATGGAGCAGGGAGCAATGGAGCAGGGAGCAATGGAGCAATGGAGCAGGGAGCAATGGAGCAGGGAGCAATGGAGCAGGGAGCAATGGAGCAATGGAGCAGGGAGCAATGGAGCAATGGAGCAGGGAGCAATGGAGCAGGGAGCAATGGAGCAATGGAGCAGGGAGCAATGGAGCAGGGAGCAATGGAGCAATGGAGCAGGGAGCAATGGAGCAGGGAGCAATGGAGCAGGGAGCAATGGAGCAATGGAGCAGGGAGCAATGGAGCAATGGAGCAGGGCACAATGGAGCAGGGAGCAATGGAGCCGGGAGCAATGGAGCAGGGAGCAATGGAGCAATGGAGCAGGGACCGACGGAGCAGGGAGCAATGCAGCAATGGAGCAGGGCACAATGGAGCAGGGAGCAATGGAGCAATGGAGCAGGGCACAATGGAGCAGGGAGCAATGGAGCAATGGAGCAGGGCACAATGGAGCAGGGAGCAATGGAGCAATGGAGCAGGGAGCAATGGAGCAGGGAGCAATGGAGCAATGGAGCAGAGAGCAATGGAGCAGGGAGCAGGGAGCAATAGAGCAATGGAGCAGGGCACAATGGAGCAGGGAGCAATGGAGCAACGGAGCAGGGCACAATGGAGCAGGGAGCAATGGAGCAGCCTCTTGCAGCTCCTCGGCCAAAGCGCGTGCAGCCTCCTGAGCTGCCCGCAGCTGAACTTCCTGGGAAAGCAGCTCACATTTGCATGGATGAAAGTTAAAAGCCATTGTCCTCCTGGATAAAATTTATCTGTGCACATTTCGCATCCCGGGAGGTGAAACCATTGCTTTGCCATTACTTTTTGTGTGGAAAAACTCCTCTCTACGAGCCAGCCGCTTTGCTGAGGACACTGCCATCTCCGGTTTGCTTATATTGTGCTAAAACAAACAAACAAGCCCTGAAAGTCAGTGGAGAGCTGCAGCAATCCTCCAAGCTATAAAAAGGAGTAGGGATTTATCAGGACTTCAGTATGGGACACAGCACGGCTTCCACAAGGCTGGTGCGCTGACTGACGGGCACCCCTCCAGCACACCCATGCCTTCGGGTGTCAGCAGATGCGGCTGTTCCCCTGCGGTCACGGATGGGGCTGACATTGCACTGTCCTGGCCCTCCATCAGCCGAGGCACAAGGAAGACAGTCACAGCCTGGAGCAGAGACCAGGGCTTGTGGAAGTCACAGCTCCCTGTGCTGGACGGATGGGCTGATAGAGATTAGGGCTCGTGTCCCTGCGGGGTGACAAAGCAACGTGGCAGCCTTCAGGTGCCCCTGAAGGGAGGCAGCAGAAGCGGCATCAGGGCAGGAGGCAGGATGAGCTCAGCCAAGGCAAGGAGGGCTTCCTGAGAGCGATGGTCTTGGACGACCTCCTGCCACTCCAATTCAGTGTTCACTGGATCATTTGTCAGTGTAAAAAAATAAGGCTGGAGCTCGAAGTATCCCTACTGCCTTGTCCTGGAGGAGAAGTCCTGGAGGAGGTGACAGGATAACATTAGCAAAGCAGCCAGATACGAGGTCACTGCCACAGGCTAAGAGCCCCTTCTGCCTGGGGGCTTTCCACCTAAGCCCTCCTTGTAGAGGGATGCAGGGCACAGCTCTGCACTGATGTCCGCAGGACGGCTGCATTGCTCCATGGAAAGGTTTGTAAAGCCCACGGACTGAGTCCATGAGTGCTAAGACAGCAATTTCCTGCTCAGAGTAATTTTTCAGCTGATGAGGCTGGGGAAGCACCCACCCTCATCCCGCCAAACACCCCATGCCACGCCGCTGGGTTGTGGGTGCGTTGCACTTGCCCACAACGGTCCTAAAACCCTCCCATCAGCACCACTTGGCTGCAACGATGCTGATGCCCCCACAGCTCACTGGAAGACAGGAATTCAGACTGAGAGGTTCTTGTTACTTTGTCATCCAAGATCCCAAATCCCCTCCCGCTCCAGGAAAGCCCAGCTCAGCGCCAGGCTCAGCAGAGCAGCCCAGGCTTTCCCATGGCCGCAGCTGCGGTTGGTGCTGCCTCAGGTACCGCAGTCGCGGCCCCGCAGCCGCAGTGCTGCAGGCATTTGCTGTGGGAGCCAGGAAACAAGAGATGGGAAGTTTATAAACATGCCGTGGATGGTTTATGGAAAGAGGTTATGAAATGCCATTATATGTTTTATAAAGTGTCCTGATTGCACTCCCCAGTCACGGTATGATTTTGATCATAGAGCTGAAAACGAGCTGGGGCTGGAGATCTGAAGGGTAGGGGATGGCCGGGAGGGCAGCGCAGCAACATGGATATCGGCAGGTTCTCTTCAGCACTTGCTTATGCCCAGGGTTCTGCAGTCGCTGACATTCGTGCTTTAGGAAACGCCCGACCGACATTAACCCGAGGTGGGAGGGAATTGCCCCAATGCACGGGTGCCCCCTGCAGCCCGGCAGCCCCCCACCCTTGCCAGCACCAGCAGTGCCCCCCCGCCCGGCGGCATCCCGCACACCAAGTCCCATTCCCGTCCTCTGCGCCCTCTGCCCCCCGATGCTGCTTCTTTGATGCAAGAGACCGTTCTGAAGATGCGCAGATGATGCAGCAAGGGTGAAGGGGCTGATGGGGGAGCAGGGGCTGAGGGTGCCCTGCTAACGTGCCTCCCAGGGCTGTGCGCCCCGTGTTTTGGGGGGACCCCGCACAGCGCAGAGAGCTGCAGAAATGCGCCGAGCCCGGCAGCTCCATGGTGCCAGCACGGTGGCGGCTGGGCACACGGGTGTGACAAACCTGCCGGCCGGCCCCTGGCACCCAGGGAGCGGTGGGGGAATGTTGGCCGGAGGAGAGAAGCAAACATCAAGGGGTCAGAACGAAACCACATTGCAGTACGTGATTTATGGACTGATTCAGGGCTGCAGCACGCGGCCTCGCAAGGGCTCCCTGGGAGGAGCAGCCCACGATCAGTGTTTACCAGGGACTGGTGCAGCCCCTGCAGGGCTGGCCAAGAGCTAATTGCAACAGCCTGAACCATCTCCTCCCAACTGCGGCAGCCACCCAGACACAGAGGTGCAGGACCTGCTCACAGGCAACGGCAAGGCCAGCACTTCGACGCTGCCTCCCATCTTATCCTGGAAGTAAAATTGAACCTCTGTTCTGCTGGAGAGCAACCTGTAGCCCTGGCACTGGGTGCTGGAGCAGGAAGAGTCCATCCTCTCCCCTGGGACTGCGGACCAGGTGTAAGGGGGGCTTGTCATTGCAACCCATCCATGACTGATGCACAAACCCCTCAAAACTTGGAAAAACTTAATTAACAAACCTCTAAGTCCCGATGTGCAATGTAGACATCATGTGTCTGACATTTGGCTTCTCATCCCTGAGCTGCTGGTCCAACAGCTTGCAAGCCAGAGATTAAGCTTCCCGGTTCCTCTTTTTGATCTGCATCATTCACATTTTTCCATGTTGTTGGACATAATAAAAAAACAAGACTTGGACTTAGCAGGCAGAGGGAGGCTCTAATTGCTTTCCCAGCTCCTCCCACATCAGCTCCGATGGCTGCCCAGGGACCGGCACACACGCGCTCAGCCCACGAGTTAAACAGGTGAGACAAGACCGGGTTTGGGGTGGATGCACAGACTGCGCAATGCATCTGCAAAGGCCCTATCACGGGCACGCTTCGCGCCAGCAGAGGTGCTGCCCGAGCGCCCGACAGCCCCAGGGTGCTGCCTGAGCACCGTCCCCGCGCCCCGCGGCCGAGGGCCGTGGGCTGGGCAGGGTGGGGATGCTCCCGGCCACGCGTGGCTCCGCGTGCGTGGGCCGACTTGGCAGACGTGTTGCTATCCGTTACCAGCTAATGCAATGGAACTGGCTGACAATGGGCTCGGCAGCTGCCAAATCCAACATGAGGCCTGCAGATGTCCCTGGGACCAGCAAACCCTGCTGGAAGAGCCGTGCGGTACGAAAGGTTACCCTCGATTTGCTTCAGATGCTGCTCGCGCCGTTCAACAGCCATCATTGGAGGAGGGGGCTCCTTCAGAGAGAGAAGCATAAATCCAGCTCTCCTTCCAGACTGTTATAATCTTCTCTGGTTCAAATTAAGTGACTGGGGTCGTTTTTTATATGTTGCAATTTGTCTTTTACCTGAGGGCATTGTGGAAAGGAAAGAAAAAAAGGTCAATCTAGCACAAAAGCAGGGAAGGAGCAGAGTCTTTAGCAGACAATTAACTGAACTATCAGATTCTCCCTAAAACATCAAAATGGCGATTAAATGCAGGCAGACACGGCTCTTCCTTGCCAGTGGGTCCAGCGATAAATCAGCAGCTGTGGCTGCACAGCAGAAGGCTGCGGGCAGGCAAATACAGCCCTGATCCCCAGTGATGTTACAGGAGCGGGATGGGAGAGACCCCAGCTCCCACCAGCACCATCAGCCTCACATCAGCACCCTCCCAGTTCTCTTTTTAAGGCCGAGGGGCGAGGTCGGTGCAAACAGCCAGCACAGCCACCAGACAGGTGGGGGATGACACCAGTGCCACCACCAAAAGCCACCGAGCGCTTGTTGTTTCAGGCAACCGTCCTCTGCGCCTCAGAAAACAATGCCTCACCGAAGCATCTGCTCCGGATTTCCAGAGCCAGTGACAAAGGGCTTTGTGTGTGCTTCGGTTTGGAATGTGGGTTGACTTTGTTCAACAAATATTTAAAGAAATTGGGTATTCCATCAACTACTATATTAAAAGCACACGACCTGCTGGACGCCGCAGGTTAGTGGATGTCAGCACTGGGGGATGCGGCAGGGCTGCCCGCATGGGCAGGTCACACCACCTGTGGTCCCGTCCCTTTTTGACGCTCGCATCAGTCCGGCTCGCCCGCATGGAGCGTCGCACGGGGCTGCGTGTGTGCCGAGGGCCGCCCGGCGCTCGCCGCAGCGTTAGAGCCCACCAACATCCCTCCCACGGTCTGCGCCCCTCAGCGCCCCCCGTCAGCGAGGGCGTCCCTTTTCTGGAGCCCGGACTAGACCCACGCTTTCTCCCCACTTTAAACAAAACCCGACTTCTTCAAAGGCCTGCGGAGCTGGCAAAGCCAGTGACCTCCCGGGGCGGAGGCACACAAGGAGTGTGCTTGACTGGAAATGTTTACTGCGAAGACACACAGCGAGTGCACTGGTAGGGCGAGCCTGGGTGTATTTAGGTTCTGGCTTTGGAGGAAGGCACATCCCTTACAGAAAAACTGCTTGGCAGAGCGGGAGAAAAAAAGGTATCTAGCGCTTGCAGCAATGTGCTCTGCCCCAAAAGCACATTATTTGCCCTTCCCAGGAGTTTTATCAGCCTGTAGAAAGAACCAAACTTGGATTATGCCCAAGTTCCCCTTCCAGAGGGCAGGGAGAGGCCGGGCCAAGAGGCTGGGAGCCCCTCTGCCCTGCCCGCCCTGCCTGCCCTGCCCGCACCGGGGAGGCAGCGGGGCTGTGGCTGGGGATGAGGCTGCTCCCGCGCAGCCCTCGCGCTCCCAGGGTTGCGTCCCTCTCGCCGCGAGCATCCGACTGGAAGCGATCCCTGTGGTATCGGCCTGTGTGTGTCAGCGCCTTTCTCCCGAAGCAAACCCCAGCCCAGGATGCAGCGGAGGAGATTTATTTCTTCTGACAGGCTCCACGCACGCAGCTATTTTTCTTCATTGCTCTTGACACATCTCCCGCCACACTGGGCAAACTTTGGGGTCGGATGAGAGCCAGTGTTGGGGGCAAGATGTGAGCTGTTTTCAGATGGTTTATAAAATTAACATCCCTAAAGGATCCTGCCATTTGCAGAGGTGAAATCCGTGACTGCGCCATGTCCGTTCTGGATGATTTCATCACCAAGTGACTCCTTACGTGGTTTTTCCTTGTCTTTTAAAGCTCTAAGCTGCTCGCCAGCACCGGGCTGGCAGAGCCAGGCGAGAAGGGAAGAAGCCTTGTTTCTAACAAGGGCTCTGGGCAATCTACATCTGCAAAACCATGCAAGCTCCCAAACTCACCTGCACTGCCTTGCCGCAAGTGCCTCAGGGCAACCGAGCCCCCCGTAGAGCCCCCCAGAGCCACAGCCCAGGGATACCCTGCCACGGGGAGAAAAAGCATAACTTTGCACTGAATCTTCCATATTAAAGAAATAAAAAACCAACAACTTTTTCAGTAGAAATTTAGACCTAAAGCCTGTGATCTGTTGTATTTTGACCAGAACACAGACAGCTCTGTCCCAAAACAGTCTTTTTCAATATATTTGGGAATTTAATGAAGAGCATGATTTCATCTTTGCTGAAAGCAGGTACCTTTTGTGTTTCCACTGAATAAAAATATAAGCTTTTAGAAAAAACAATTTGAGTAAAACCTGTTAAGCCTGCCCTGTTTGTAGCACCCACAGAGAACTCTGTCTCAACACCCAGATTTAGACCTGGCTAGCCACAAACCACAGACATGCTTTGGGTCAGTCTCTTTTTTTCCAGCACTCCTATTATTTTTTGCTCCTGAGGATGGGGCTGGGAAGGACTCAGCCTTCAGCACAGTACAAATTCTGCCCTTTTGGTAAAGCGTAATAAACTTCTTCCCCTGACACATAGGAAAATGTTTTAAGGCAAGACTTTATAGAGAGCATCAATCACTTTGGAGGTGATGGAATTGCTGCAGAATTATAAGCAAGTCTGAAGTGTCTACAGAGGACTCTAAACACTGTCTTCTATTTATTCTCTGTGTCCTTTGTAAATGTAAACTTCAGTGGAGTCCAGAGGCCCTTCCGTCTCCACGGCTTGTCAGTCCAGCACCTTTCACCACCACTAAAATCACAATTAAAAAAAAGAGGGATTACAAAAACAAACACAGAGCTCACGCTCGCGAGTGATGGCTGCGGACTGTTGTGCCGCCACCGGCCATCTCCCACCGGGAGCAGCGGTCGGATCCTGCCCCGTGCCTACATCATCGCACCACGGGCGTGCAAGAGCAGGACCCCCAGAGCCACCTCCTCACCGGTGGTGACCGTCTGTCACAGCGGGCAGGAGGCGAGGGAGGAGCAGGGGTGAGGCTGGGAGCGTGTCCTAGCCGTAGCACCCAGTCCTGGCTGCTCACCTGTGAGCCCATCCCCTCCTCTCGGAGGGGCAGGAGTGGGAGAGAAAGACCCAGACTAAATGCTGGAGAAGAGAGGGACGGAGACCTGGCAGATGTGTGTGCACCCACATGTGCCCTCACTGTGCGCGGGCAGGATTTTATCTCCTACAGCCATTAGACTACCAGTGAGACTAACGGTGCACCCCTGAATAAACACAGATTATGGCTCTGAAAGGCTCTGAGAAGATCAAGCAGAGGACAGTGCACTGACAGCAGGATGGAGCTGGGTGTGGGAGAGCCATCCCAGCTGGAACACCGCTCGGAAGACCAAGCACGAGAGTGGGAAGTGACTTTTGCTTCCACAGAGAGAAAAAAAGATAAAAGCTCTTTAAAGTTTTGAAGAGAATCTATATTAAAACTTTTCTTTGTCAAAATAGCTGGAAAAAAATTGTTTTATACATTGAAATGTCCCACAGCTGCTCTAGGAAAAAAAAGCCAACCAAAAAAAACACCACCAAAAAAAGGCCTGTTTTGAAAAATACCTTGCACAAGACACTTGACCTGTCTCTCGAGTATCCTCATCCCAGCTGGGGAACAAAGCCAGCACACTCTTTTGTCCGTACCTTTGAAGGGGTCTGGAGACGCAGATGGAAATAAAACACTGGGACCCCGCTCGCTATTTGCGTTAGTGGATATTTTAGTAGATACAAGCAGCTCCTCCACACACAACTGTGCACATCCATGAGCATCGTTAACTCTGGCAGACCTTATGTTAAACAGAGGAGGATTCCTGCTATAGCTGACACCACAAGTCAAACCATAATCCACCTTACCTGTGGCTGAGGGACAAGCCCAGGTCCCGCTCCTTCTGCCACCTTCCTGGGAGGTGCCTTCATCAGCCGGTCACTGGCTCTTGCCAGCATCTGCAGTCTTCTCAAAAGCCATTTGCCCCCAAAGGCAATTCAGAACAAAATTATTTTGGCAGCAAAGCAGCATTCTGGGGGCTCCCCCACCAGCTCATAACATCCCTCACCGAGTCATGCGAACAAGTCGGAGCTCAGAAAGGCAACGTTGGGCACAAGTGCAGGGAGGTCCCCTGCACCCCTGATGCTCGCTGGGCCCCCGCACCTCCCACAGAGGGCTGGGGTCCCCTCACCCACCTGCAGGGCCGTGAACCCTCCCCGCAGGGCTGTGACCCCGCGCAGGGATGGGGTCCCTGCACCCCCCCCGCAGAGCTGTGACCCCCCCGCACAGGTGTGACCCCCCCCCCCGCAGGGCAGGGGTCCCCGCACCCCCGGGCCGCCCCCGGCGCAGCGCTCCGGGCGGGTTGCGGGTGCGGGTTGCGGGGCGGCGCCAGCAGGTAGCGCTGCGGGTCCGTCCCTGGGCCCGGCGGGCTCCGCCGTGTCCCCGCGCTCCGTCCCCGGGACGCGCCGGCCGGGAGCGCCCCAGCTCCGGCACCCCCGGGGCGGGGGGTTCGTGTGCCCACCCTCCCCGGGCACACGCGGGTGCCGCCCGCTGCGGGCGGGGGCACCCAGCGGCGTCCCCTGCAGGAACCACCCCCACGAGTGACAACGACCTTCGGGGCTTTTCCAGCGCAGCCTTGTCTCACCAGCCGCCAACTGGGCTCAGCCCCTGCTCTCGGGCAGGTGCTCGGGACACGACCGAGCACGAAGCGCCGTGGCAGACTCCCGCTTCACGCCTCCGCCACGCACCGTCCGTCGGGATTCCCGGTGTGAGACGCACAGGGGGGCTCTGCGGGACGGGTGCGGGGATGCCCCGGCAGCCTGAGATAGCCAAGATCAGGGTTAAAGTTCTCCTTTTTGCCAGCGCCACCGACTGCCAGGCGTGACCCTGGGCACAGACCCCTGTGTTCCCCCGTCTGCCGCACAGCTCTTGTAACCCCGACTCCCATCCCTTGCTGCTGCCTGCCTTTAGCTGCAGAACTGCAAGGAAACGGTCAGTATCTCTGTGAGCATTACCCAGCCTTTTCTCCGTGGCGGGCGTCTTGGTGCTATCACAGTAATTAACAGTAGCATTATCAGTGGCACGAGGCAAACCCTTCCTTTCTGCACTGCTCGGTTCTTCCCGGCCGATAACAGAAACAATTCCAGGGGTGCCAGGAGTCGGCTCCCTGCGAGCTTCCCGCGAGCTCCCCGCCGTGTGCCTGGACCCGAAGCACAGGGCAGGAGCAGAGCCTCTCACAAGAGCACTCTTGGCTGCCAGGTGGGTTGTGAAAACAAAATTTGCCTCTTACGCAACTCCTTAATGAGCTAAGAATAGCTCAGAAGCGATCTTTCCTCAATTGCAGGATCAGATTCCTCCACTTTATGAATGGGCTTGATTTGTCATTACTTACAAAGGAAAGAAGCAAGGGTGAGGGAAAAGCAAGCCTCAAATTCAGACAGGCTTCAGTGCTGCGCTGCCAGCGCCGGGCACGGGTGCAGCCCACCCCTCAGGCAGGCTGATGCTGAGCTGCAGACCAACTCCGACACCTGCGTGAGCATTGGAGATGCTGGTGCTGGGCAGCACCATCCTCACCGCTGTGGCCACGACCGCCGCAGCATCCCAGTGCACAGCTCAGGAAAGGTTCAAGGCCCAAAGGGAGGTGTCAAGAAGGTCAAGCGCTGCAGAAGGGCTGAGGGAAGGAAAGGGCCTGGGCCCTTCCAACCTCTTGTTTCATCCTTCTCAGGAAAAAATTTAAGGCTAAATTTTCCAATGCTGCCCTGGGAGAACAGGTACCACTTCCCAGCACAGAACCAGGAACTGGGCATTTTGACCCCATTTGTGACTCCAGCACGGCTTGGGCTGTCCTACGGCCACCGACAGTGAGATCAACCCAGCAACCTTCAGCCTCAGAAGGATGAGCCTCTGCCCTTGTGCTAACAGGGAGCGTGATTGAATGCAGCTCCTCACTGGTGAGCGTCTCCTGGACCAGCTGTTAATGGGAATGTGATCATGACCCACAGGCAGTTTCAGATCTGCCCTCTAACTCATGCACAGTCCTATCTGGACACACAGAAATCTCTGGCCGTGGCAGGGGCAGCAGGATGCAATCATGTGTCCGGGGCAGTGAGACGCGCCAGCGACACCTCCCTGGCACAGCAGCGACGTGCCCGTGCGCATGCGTGGGTACAGACTCATCCTCCTGCAGAAAGCGTCATCTCGAGCGGCTGCCGTACCCACAGCAGGCAGCAGCACGTGTCCTCCGCCAGCTCGGCCCTCCTGCCTGGGATGGTGCCGCAGCCCAAACCACGCGTGCTGCCAGCAGATCTGTGCAGACAGGGAAGGGGAATACAGTCACGTTTGCAACAGGTCCTTTTCCTGGCGCGCTCCGGAATGCCAAACATCCCCATGGCCCCAGCACTTGTGGCGGCCGCGCTGCCTCCCGGCTGCGATGCAAACAGCTGATCCCTGTAGGATCGCACCCGCAGCCTTTCCCAGGGGCTGACCCAGAGCACCCCTGCATCCCCAGCTCGGTGCTTGGCCTCAGTGTCTTTCCGCAAGCGGTTTGTTTTCACTGAAGAGTTGCTGTAGCAAAAGTGCAATACCAGCAAAAGCTGGCAGGGAATCCAGGGGCCAAGTCTGGAGTAAAATTCTGATAATGCTGTGTTTATACCAGGAATTTCTTTGGCAGATAAATCAAGAGAGTGAAGTAACAGATGGGAACTAGCTGGAGACACTGTAATGGGAATTTCAGTGCGGGGCCAGGTTGGCAGCTCACCCCCTGGAAACGCCGCTGCCGGGGCCACCTCTGCCCAGAAACAGTGAGGAGTTTCAACAGGGGTCGGTGCCGCAGCCCCATGCCAGAGCAGAGCAGCACCCAAGGGTGCAGCATGACCAGGGTGGCACTTGGCCACCACGTGCAAATTCTCCAACAGCCAGAAGAGAGGAGCCGGGGCGGCATCACAAGTCCCAGGGCACACGCTGGCCTGTACTTCCAGCCTCGTGGTGTTCGAGAAATGACAGGTATCGAGGGCATCACTAAAGGAAAGGTCTTGTGCTCCTGCTGCCAGCCTCGGCGGAGGTAGGGCACACGCAGCAGCACGCACTGGGTGCCCTCACCTTCACCGCCCGCTGGTTTTGCCAGCTCTGGACTCAGGTTGCACTCGGAGTTCAAAAAACACACAAGGTCAAAATTCCCCAGGGAGCAGACAACCGGCCCGCGCAGTGTCAGTCGGCGGGGGCCAGATGCCAGCGACCACCACGGCTACATTTTATTTCCCAGTGGTTGGGATGCCAAGCTCCTCACAAACTGGGGAGTTATTCCCAGTGTCAGCCACTCAGGAACATGCCACACACTTGTTTAAACAGCATCAGCCCGCAGCCGTGCCTGGGTGCCCGGCATTCCCAGGTGCTGCCCCAAGGAGCGACCGGCTGCCAAGTCTGGCAAAGGGCAGGGCAGGGAGCAGATGTGCCAGGAGACCACAGAGGAGGGCGTGGGAAACGCTTCGCTGACCGCAGACAGATGTTTGCAAGAAGCAAGGGCCTTCCTATCACTTCCTTCTTTATTTGGAGGGGAATAAGGTGAGTTCTGATTTTTGTCTGAATAACTGCAATAACCCAAAACGCACTTAGCAGCAACATGCAAACAGGAAGGCGGCAGCAGTCCAGCCAGTGCTGTGCAAACAAAAGCGAGACAAAAGCCTTCCCCTAGTTCAGCCCTGGCATAGCACTGGTAGCAGTAAGCACAGGCTGTCGGAAATGAATCCAGGATGATCTCTTGAATTTGTAGGTCCTGAAAAGCAACTTGTTCAAGCTCTGCGATCACCTTAGCGCGCCTCTGTTCCTCCGGAGAACTGCTGTGCTGCTCCGGCAGCCGGCCCAGGCGGCAGGAGCCGGGTGCAGGGGCTGGCAGCACCCGCGGGCAAATGTGGGAGTGTGGGTGCCCAGGGAGGACGTGGTCTACACGTGCTTGACTCGGGTTTAAACAGCTCCCTGCAATAAAGCTGCACGCATTTTTACTAATTATGATTCGTGAGAGCCAGTGGGTTATTTTAATGACACAGCAGCTTGCTGAGGAAACGCCGCTTCCCCTCCTGCTTAGTCCTCCCAACAGGCTACGAGAGAGCTCCCAGCCAACGGTATCAATTTGATCATGATGGTCTCTTGCGAAGCGAGAGATCCAGGTTAGCCGGGGTAGACTGGTGACTCTCTGATTTCTTCATAAGTCTACCTAATCCGGCTCAGTGCTTGCCAGTGGCACCAGCCCTGGAGCCACAAGCACACACACTCCTGCTACCCCCGCAAGGTTCGGACCCCTCAAACCCCGAGTCAGCCATGGACCAGGAGCCCTGGGGGGGCAGAGCCGGGCATCGGCATGGTCCTGAGCCCTGCCACCCTGCCCTGGAGCTGCAGCCAGCTCCTCGGAGCCAGGTCCCAGAGCCAGCGAGGCTTCCTGCCTTGGGGCCCGGCACCGCACGCAACGAACCGCTCTGTCCTCGGGCTGCAGCGGTGGAACATATGGGACCCGTTAGCTGGAAGCATATAAAATTCAAAGCTGTATTATTCATCGGCTCCGTCATGTTCATTCCACCGCTGGTAGACACTACTCTTGCAGAAGCGACCGACAACTGCTTGTGTTTCTACTGTCAGCTCCAATAAACAACTGTGTTTAATGCTGCGGGGGGGAGAGAGGGCTCGG